>NC_142772.1:41157598-41483848 GCF_988280905.1 Pimephales promelas
AGGAGTAGCAGAACTAGTGAACAGCCCATGCAGCAAAACAAACAGCGCAGGACAGGGCAGCAGAGCTCACCAGCTCATCATCCGACATGAATGGAACATCTGGATCCGCCGTGTCTGATGACAGCAGCCGTCTCTTTTTCCTTGATGTGGACTCTGACTCACTCTCTGATTAGGAGGAAATGTTAACTTGCACCCAGGAAACGTCGCTGTCACTTTCTACCTCCGATTGTTCCCCTGCATCCGAATCATCACTCGTCAAGTTCTGAAGCATCTCCAGGGCCATGGTTCAAGTCATGTTCCTCCCCATTCGCTCATTCATTTTAGACATTTTAGCCTAGCAATATATATATATACATATAGCCTATAGATAACGCAAGTATTATAGATAAATGTAGTCCGGTTTTATTTCCTTATTTCTGATGTAGAACTAATGTAGAAATTATTATATAGCAAACACAGCTACAGAGGTGACCGGACGGACCTTTCTTTTGACAGTTGAGAGAGAACATGATCAACCGCTGGATATTTAATGAAAAAAATACCGCAAAATTCAGTGCGGTCAGTATGACCGTCTATGGCCGAAATAGGTAAATATGTTAATTAGGGCCCAAGCCCTGAAAGGGCGAAGGCCCTATTGTTTTCCTAAGGATTATTTTTCTTTAGTATTATTATTTTACTACCTTTTTGGCACTTTTGGAGCCCTTAACATGCTCAAAAACTCTTGAAACTTTGCACACGGGTCAGAACCCGCGGCCATCAGATCCGGGCTGAAGATGGTACCCGGGCGTGGCAGGGGGGCTAGACAGCGCCCCCTGGAACGGGGTCCGAACACTTGGTCCATAAATCAAACACGCTTGCATGTAATAATATGAAACTCGGTACACATGTTGATCTCATCGTTTCATCTATACCTCGTGCTTTTACTTTTTACCCCAGCCCAACAGGAAGTCGGCTATTTAGGGTTGTTCGTAAAACACTCGCAATGGAATTTTTAATACTCCTCCTAGAGCTTTGATCCAAATTCGACGAAACTCGGTCAGCGTGAAGTCAAGACATTGAGGATGAAAGTTTGCGAGGGGATTTTTGATATCTCGAACGGTTTGGCCGTGGCGAGGAAACAAAATTATGGCGAGAAACGTGAAACAGGAAGTGTATCATAACTTCAGCACACATCAACCGATCTTGATGAAACTTCAGCAGTGTGTTCGCTGTAAGAGGACGATCACATGGATGTGACTATTGTGAGTCAAAGTTATAGCGCCACCAACTGGCAGCAGGAAGTGTGTCATTTTCAAAATGCTTTGAAATCACCCTCTAATTTTAACTCGATTTGCTTCAAACTTCATCTGTATAATGCAAATACATGGCAGATGAAGACCTGTAAATGGATTCTTGATATCTTTGAAACTGTTGCCGTGGCAACGCATCAAACTTTACCATTCTTTTAGGATGCTTTTGAGACTCTTAGCATGCTTCAAATTGCATGAAACTCGACAGACACATCACATTTATTAGCCAGTAGACATGTGCAACGTTTCAGAAACGTGTGTGGTGAGGGCTCAGTAGCGCCACCTTTTGACAAAAGTGGGGTTGTTAGTTTTATCTACAGTTACAAAAATCAGTATGTATATTGTACTCCTCGAGCCGGACAACTTTCTAATTGACACTCATTAGCTAGGACCCACAGAAAGTCAGATATGTTTGTTTGAATGTAGAGAAAATCTCAGAATTTTGCCAGTCTCTCAGTGTCTCTCTGTGTGAGTGAGAGGAGGGGCGCCTGTCAGGTTAATTTTAACCCTTTATTTGCTGTGTGCAACTTCTCTGGCATTTTCGGGGGCCTTAACATCCTCGAAAACTCTTGAAACTTTGCACACGGGTCAGAACCCATGGCCATCAGGGCCGGGCTGAAGCTGGTAACCGGGCGTGGCAGGGCGGCTCGACAGCGCCCCCTGGACTGGGATTCAAAAATTTGTCCATAAATCAAACACACTTGCATGAATTAATATGAAACTCGGTACAATTAAAGATCACATCAGGCCAAACAACTTTCGTGCTCTAAGTTTTATGACAGTTCAAATGGAAGTTATTTATGAATTATGAATTATGGGTTGTTTGAATAATTGTCCTAGGAGAAATACATCAAATCACAAGGCATGTGTTTACCAATCACAACCAAACTCGGTGTGCATGAAGTCAAGACATTGAGGATGCTCAATTCCGGACGGATTTTTGATATCTCGAACGGTCTGGCCGTGGCGAGGAAATGAATTTTATGACTAAAAAAGGACACATAAAGTGTGTTATAACTTTGCTCAATTTACCTACAGTTACAAAACTTACCACGTATATTGTTCTCGTCAAGCCGATCAACTTTCCAATTTAAAGTCATTCGCTCTGAGCAACAGAAAGTCAGATATTTTAGTTTGAATGGATTTATTTCCCCTGCGATTCTCTCTCTCTCTCTCTCTCTCTCTCTCTCTCTCTCTCTCTCTCTCTCTCTGTGTGTGTGTGTGTGTGTGTGTGTGGGTGTGTGTGTCTGTGTGGGGAGGGGAGGGCTGTTGTCTGTGTTTATGTGTGTGTGTGTGTGGCTGGCTGCGATTTTTCCTACAAGTCCTTGTCTCTAAGTCCTTGTCTTTTTGCATAACAATTTTGCATAACAATATTTTTAAATGACAAAATAGGCATATAACCCCCATCTTTTAAATGTATAGTTTGCTTTAAATAAAAGTAAGATTGTATTTGTAATTGAAGTTGAATGAATTTAAAATTCATGTGCTATATTTCAATATATTTGTTTTCCTTAAGATTTTAAAACACTAACTTCATTCTTATCTGAATTACAAATATTTGTTTCTGTATAAAATAATACTCTGACTAAAAACACATTTGATGTTTTTTTTTTTTTGGATTTTTATTTACATGTATTTATGTGTGTGGTGTGTGTGTGTGTGTGTGTGTGTGTGTGTGTGTGTATAAAGTGCAGGGTTTTTTTTAGATAAAGTAGAATTTCTATAACTATGTGTTGAACTAATAAATCACTCTTGTGTGTGTTAAACACAATCTACTTAATACAGACAACTTCATTATAAAGATAAATAACAAATCCAAAAAATATATGATTATAATCTATGACAAAAAAAGCCATTACAAACTATATTAATGGAAAATACACATTGCTCTTTGTATTGTTGTAAAATATTCATGAAAAACAAGATAACAAAAATCAAAAAGATAAATTATTTTAGATATAGCCATGTTTTAAATGTATAGCAGAGATGTTAATTGAGGCAGCAACATACAAACTTTCTAGAACAACATGGACCTGAATAGCTGGTTTTTATGGAGGACAGTGAAGAGGAAGAGGGTGCAAATCAAACAGCTCATTCTCAGACTACACAGCAAACAGCTTAAGTTTTTAGTGCTTTGTTTGAGGTTTTTAGTGCTCTGTCCTATCTATTATCAACATATAATAGATAGAACAGAACAAGAAAGGCAATTAATAATCTGTCATTGCGTCACTGCATTATGATATGAAAGGCTCAGTACAGTGTGGCACAAAACGCTTATGCGCATCCCGAGTGGAGAATGATGCGCTTAAAGCCACATGGAGTTACAGCGCACAGCGCATCGAGTCCGCATTGATGCAAGCTCTACAATACACTTCTTTTTGATAGTCAAAGTGGGGGTTACGTTTTTACACGTCGTACAGAATAACCCTAAAGGCACCAAGGTGGCGGTGCCACCGGCTTTATATTAAATATAAATATAGATGTGAGCAGCGATAAAGCGCCAAAGCCGGCGGTACCACCATCCCGGTGCCTTTGGGTAACTAAAGGCATCAGGGTTGCGGTGCCACCGGCTTGGGCCCGCAATCGCTGCTCGCAGCTATATTTTTTTTTGTTTTGCCTTACGTTTACGTAACTTAATTTATATGAAAAGCATTTTAAATGAAAATACAGACAATTTTAAGAAAAGTCAGGTACCAGCAGGATTTTCGTATTTTTTTCAACAAAGTTATTGTAGATATAAAATTCAAAACGGTCAAAATGACCGTTGTGGCAGTTCTAGTGTTAAGAGTACGCAAAGACATGCTCGAATCTCCCACGGAATTGCACCAGTACCACTGGAATTAAAAACATTATTACAAGCTTACAAGCTAAGGCAACCAGATAGTTTTGAACACTGGCTTGTTATGTATTTGACAATTTTTAACCCCCAAAAAAAGCTATGCATGTCTTTGCGGCAACTATGCGGAGCTCAACATGTCACTTACTATGTTGCTCTGATTGGTAGTAGATCTAACCAATTAAATGCAGAGTTTTTTGGTTTGTTTTTCCCTGGTTCGGTTAAGACACGCCTCATAATCAAAGCCCTATGGAGCAGTATCAGTCTCACATTCTGACTAGAATACGAGTATGACAAAGTCAGGCTAGTGCATCTCTACTGTAAGACAAAACGAATGACCATTAACTTTCTTGACCCCATTAAAGATTGAACAGGATGTGCATTTCCTCCTTCCGAGGAAAGACTCTGATTATCCAGCTAGTTTTATAGACCGCACTTATACTAAACCATATCTCTACAGCATCTTACAACTGGCAGTAGCCTTTGTATGGTAATACCAATTTGCATTATTGAACCGCAACCGCCAGAATGTAGTGAACTATTACGGTACCATAAATCATTGCTTTGCAACACATAATAAAATTACACTAAGTGGAAATGTGTTTTATGCTTTTTAAGGGTTTTTCTGCTAGACGTGCACTAACTGCTGTTGCTTTTGTGAAAGCGAATCACCCAGAATAAATTAGTCTGTGGAAATAATCCCACCCAAGCAGCCCAAAAACTGGAACTCAAGCAAATATACTTCACTGAGAGAGAGAGCGAGAGATTTGTAACAGGACTTTATTTATCCATGCTCGGAGGGCACCGAGGCTGTAGATTTATGTGTATATGGTGAGCTGTTTCTGCACACGCTCAGATCGTTGGGATAAATCACTACATTAGCTAACAGAGTTAAATTGCATTGATTTAGCAGAGTGTTCGACACTGTGCTGGCAGTCTGTGCAAATGAATGGAGTTGTTAGCTCCTGCAGATGCGCGCACACACACACACACACACAACACCTTTAATTAAGTCACATTGAAAGTACAATTTACAGTGACTTACACAGGCAAAATGTTTATGAATGGTAGAAGTCTGACAAAGCATAAACTACGTGTATATATGTGATCAGCTAAATATACCTATGAGTGACACATAAATAGGCTTCAGCTGCTAGAACCAAGTATGACATTTAAGTACAACACACACAAAATGAAACTGTCAGACAGTTTGCATGGTTTTCAGGGCTTAAATTGGACATTAATATGTCAACTGATTAAAAATGTAATTAATTTTATGGTATGCAAATTAATTTTAGGTAAATAACATACAGCAATGGCCAAAAGTGATGTCCATTTATTCAAATATCAAAAAAAAAAAAAACCTGCTAAAGATTTTGTATGCATATTGCATAGTTGTGCTTTGAGTCGATTGTTTTATTTGTGATAACGCCATGAAACATGCCAAATTGTACGGACATAATTTTTAGCCAGGCTGTCATACAAAGAAATTATGAACATGCAAAAACAAGAGAGAAGCAATGAAAATGTTAATTACTGATTATGTTAAAATATACAAAATATTTTATAAAAAATAGTTTCCTCATATTTTGATGGCTTAATTGACCCTTCGCTAAGCCCCGCCCTCCCTAGTTACTGTTGCTACGCCTGTCAAGCTTTCGCGGCTGGCCCATCTATTATAGTGTGGATGCACCCGGTATCAGACATTTCAATGAGATAATTAGTAATTTTCGGCGAACAAGTGAAATATCTGAGAGAGCAAGACAAAAGGGACTACAGTATGCATTCGAGGGATATATTCACGACATTATATACAACCGATTAGAAAATAATTTCTTAAAATTTAAGTTAAAGCCTAACGTTATAGTCCCAGCGCAAGCAGCAGCGCCTCATACGCTGACCGTTGAAATGGGAAACACAAATCGAGGAACAGCTTTGTTCATACACAGCAGGGTATGTGAAAATAATCTTAATAATTATAAATCAAACAGCTTATCAATAAATCTTGTGGAATAACACTAATACCGGGAGAGCCGCGATTGGATTGGGTCAAGTTACTTAGTAAGGGGTAGGCTAACGTTAATAGGACGTCGAGTAACAAAATGCTGAAATATATTTTAAAGTATGTCAGTGAGCCTTTGTCTTGTCTCTTTAATCGTCTTATTTTGCGTTATCATTATGGCCAAAGAACCGTCAATATTTCCAAGCAATAGGTGTTTTTGTTAAGCATGTCGACATTTATCGGTAGTTGTGAATGTCTCGCACATAGACGCTAGATCACGCAAATCATTTCTCCCCTTGGCTTTTAGATTTTCTGGAAGGAAAACAATTCCTCTCCCCCCGTCCAAACTTTTAGTATACCGGTATCAGATTTGCACAATCCATACGCACAATGCTTCAGCATCTTTCCCTCATTCGAAAGCTTGCCAGACCTCCCGCGCATAGTTACGGTTACGGTTGCTAAGACATGATTGGCCAGTGGCGGTTTTCGGGCGTGGCTTAGCGAAGGGTCAATTGAACTTGTATGGTCATTAAAGACAAATATTGAGTCTGAACATCAAACATCTTTTGGCCACTACTGTATATCAGTATTTGCTTAGAAAATGTCCATATAAAGACACTTAGTCAGACAAAAACATTGACTAGACAACACAAAAAATGACTTAAGAAGTCAAAATACAGAGTTTTATTTCCACTGAAAATCAATGTTGCAAATCAGTGTGCCTAAATTAATTTACATATATAAAATTGCATTTGATTAACATTTAACTGACGGCCATAATATTAACTTTTTTTTTAGTCATAAAGGGAATTGTACTGTAGCTTGGGCATCTTGTTAAGATAGTGTAACCAAAAGAAAAAATGGGGAAAGAATTACTGTATATTTTGGACTATGTGTCCAGAATTTAAAGAGATTAATTATGTGCTCTTTATTGTTTTTTGTGCCAAACATGTGGGTCAAAACAGCAGCGAGCAGTGAATTTTGTTCAGGTTTCTGAGGTTCCCTTCATTAGTAAATCAAGTTGCTCAGAGGACAGCACAGAGGAGTCCTGTCTGTTCTCTCTTTCTCTCTATCTGCACCTCTCTGTGTAAGTGACCAAGCAGGAGGCTGGCTGTTCCAAGTCATTAAAACGCATCCACGGACCCGAGAAGGCCCCGAGTTTTGGCTCATTACTTCGATTCCCCATGGAGTTCTGCAGGAGAATCTCCATCTAAAAACACTACCTCCAATCGGGCCCAGTGCCCTGACTCTCCCAGTCTCATCTGCAGATTCCACTGAATCATCTCCTCTAGTCACCGCCATGGCCCGTCCCTGACTCTCAGCCTCACAGTAGCTTTGATTTAACATCTGGCCCCTGCCACTCTTGTAAAGTTTTAGATTTACCAACACTATGTAAAAAATGTAGAATCTGTGTGCCAAATTAGATAATCCGCTACAAGTCATGAATAAGAGAGGGCGTGCTTTAAAGTAATTGCACCAGAAAAAAAATGGTTAAAGCAACAAGTTAAATAAAGTTGCTTATTGCATTTAAAGGGTTAGTTCACCCAAAAATGAAAATTATGTCATTAATGACTCACCGTCATGTCGTTCCAAGCCCGTAAGACCTCCGTTCGTCTTCGGGACACAGTTTAAGATATTTTAGATTTAGTCGGAGAGCTTTCTGTTCCTCCATTGAAAATGTATGTACCTTATACTGTCCTTGTCCATAAAGGCAATACAGACATCATCAAAGTAGTCCATGTGACATGAGTGGGTTAGTTCGAATTTTTTGAAGCATTGAAAATACTTTTTGTTCCAAACATAGCAAAAACAACGACTTTATTCAGCATTGTATTCTCTTCCGGCTCTGTTGTCATTGCTCGTTCACGATTCCAATGACGCTGCTGACGTGTTTTCTTGTGCGCCCGATTAGGACGATTAGGACATCCGCGACATGCACACTTACGAACTATTTTAAAAAAATATTGCAATACCAAAATACAAACAATGTAGAAAAGCTTGAATAAAGTGCGCGTCTCCATCAGACTGTAAACGAAGCTCGGGCGCACAAGATAACACGTCAGCAGCGCCATTGAAATCGTGAACGAGCAATGACAACAGAACCGGAAAAAAATGCTTCAAAAAATTCGAACTAACCCACTCATGTCACATGGACTACTTTGATGATGTCTGTATTGCCTTTATGGACAAGGACAGTATAAGGTACATACATTTCCAGTGGAGGAATAGAAAGCTCTCCGACTAAATCTAAAATATCTTAAACTGTGTTCCGAAGACGAACGGAGGTCTTACGGGCTTGGAACAACGTGAGGGTGAGTCATTAATTACATAATTTTCATTTTTGGGTGAACTAACCCTTTAAATATTTGGAACATGAGCAATACTGACTTTATAACTTATTGCAAGCTTATATCATGCAATGAAAACAAGCTTACATGGATCAATGCACATATATAAGACAGAAGCAATGCCATTTGCTCATTTTAAGAGACGTGGTACTGCTGATTCACTCACGCTGTTTGTGAAATTACTTCTCGTAAAAAGTTTTAAAAATGACTGATTTTGGATGGGTGGATGTTTTTCTTCTCCAAAAGAAATGAGCATTTGTGAAAACATCAAAAATGTTTTAAAAAGACCAATCTATTCATTTAGTCCTACTCATGTAATAGAATCACTTCAGACAATCCTGATGAAGTCTAATGAAACATGAAGATTCCCAAACTAGCAAATGAATACATGTAATAAACTCCACTCATCTTTTTAATAAATGGCAAGGTGTCATTCACTGCAATAGAAACAGATGGGACATTTACTACTTGCAACTGATGGCTCTGGTAGGACAGGCCTTGTTAACAATCACATCTGAAACACTCGATTGATTTTTACATTCAGATAGTCCTTTCCTATGTATTTACATATTTACTGCACCAGATATACAGAAAAACACACTAAAGAGAAGCACACTATTTTGAAAATCATAGTTAAACCAAAAAACATGTGGGCTGTCCTGAATGGTTTTCTTATCCGACACATGCAGCCTCTACTAATGACTGTTGCTTTAAGAGGAATCAGAGCACTGGGCAAATTTAGCCCATGCTTGGCTTGGGTTGAACAAACCAGTGTGACATCCTCCAGTGACTCGATAACTGTTTCCTGCTGCACTGCGCTTGCTTCCTGCTGTGAGCTTCTTGAGCATGAGGACTGACTGACCTCAGAGAAAAATGACAGTTGACACTGCAACTGTAACACTTTTTAGGGCTATTACTGTCAAACTGAGTAAGCCTTGTATAACTGCACTCATCCGGAAGTTGGTCATCCTGAACGCACCTGGCATTATTCCTCAGGTGATGCCTGTCATGCAATTAAAGCTGTAAACTATACAAGGGGGGAACCCTATCAGTTAGTACATTAATCTAACATTAAAGTTAAGGTAGGCAATTTATGGAGAGGCTAACAATAGCGAGCTAGCTTTGAAAGCATAATATCCCACCCTCCCTTCAGATGGTCTCCAAAGCCACGCCTCCATCAACTCACATGAACGCAAACAGCAGGGAGCAAACAAATGCGTTACGAGATGAGATGCAGCGTTAAACTACCTCATATCTCCAAGTACATAAAATTAAAATAAATAGTGATGAACATAAACCTATAAGAGCACTGACCTGTACCACCTGACTGCTGCAGATTCATTTCAGCATTGACAGTGTTGCCACTCAAACGCAAAAATTCGAGTTCCCGATTCATGAAGTGCTCAGTTTAACGTCACAGGTTTCCATCTCTTCCAAATTACAGTAGTTATGGCGTGAACGCAGCATAATCTTGTTGTTTTGGTTCAGTAGGAACTGTGAAAAGGCAGCTGCTGTTCCATTGCTTGATGACTGACGTTTGTCTAACCAACACTATCTCACGACCAATTTGTACGAATTCGACGCATGATTAAAGAGTGGCTAATTCGTACTAATTCGTACGACCTCACTCGTACTAATTCGTACGATTTGTCTAAACCCACGTGATGGTTAGGTTTAGGGGCGGGGTCAGGGGTAGGTCATTCGTACGAATTCATACGAATTGGACAATTCGTAAAATATGTACGATTTAGCAAAATCGTATTAATTCGTACGAGTGAGGTCGTATGAATTGTTACGAATTAGCCACTTTTTAATCATTCGTCGAATTCGTACGACTTGGTCGTGAGATCGGGTTGGTCTAACTCATTTATCCTTGTACCACCCTTCTGTCCAAGAGCATCGCCCCTAAAATCTAACCACAGTATATAACATAACATTATATTTGAGAGAGAGAGGCCATTTAGCATATTAAAAAAATAAAAAAGTGTCATAACTGATGTGTAACATCATTAATTTACAGATTTTCATTTGTTTTTTCTTCGACAATGCTCCCACTTTAAATTAAGCCTGACAGAAACATGGTTAAATAAGTGTAACGAGCCCTTCAGTTGAGTGGCACATTCATTGTGAGCTTGTGTGTGACTCCCTGAGAGAAGAGCTACTTAAGGTAAATCTTCACCTCAGGAAACTTCAACCATCTATATCCCTCTCTTCTCTACCATAGCTTTCTCTAGGGAAATACCACCTTTGACCTCTTCTCTCTCTGTGTCTGTGTACAATTTATTCATACAGGAACTCAACTCTTAAGGTAAAACAAAAATCCCTTTCTGACCAAGCTCCAAACTAAATGGCTTCTCTCATTTTACAGTCAAAATGAAATTGTCCTCCAAAAAACTCTAGCTCGTTTAATTCGGTGGGTATTCCCAAGTCGGAAAATTTTGATTAAGGATGATGTCATAGCGCAGTGGTTCTCCAACAGTGCAGTTGCACCCCGGGGTGCAGTGAAAACAGTTCCACGCAGCCTCCATTTCCTCACGCTGCAAAAGCCAAGACAGCCTGCCATTTATCGTTATTACATCTGAATGTATGCCAAAGTCAATCTCATAAAGAAAGGGCTGTTTCATTCTTAAATTATGAATCTTGGATGATCACTTGCTGGGCTGCCACGGTGTAACATCCAGCGCCTGTCAGGAGCGGGCGTTTAGTGTGTATCCAGGAGGGTGACCTGCTGATGTTCCTTGACTTCATCTACATACACACCACACACAACTCACATTGAAGAGACAAGTCTCTAAAAATCAAGGAGTTTGAATAAACCTAGGGAATCTACTCAAACAGTTTGAGAAACCAAATGTTGCTCTATTTTGGCAGTAAAAATCCCATTTGTACTAATTAAATTAGTAGAGATGCACCTAAATAAATTCTGTCTTGATACTGATAAGCCAATAATTATACTCAGGTTATGGCCAATAACAAATAAACAGTGCTGATTTCTTAACTTGCAAAATAAACGATCAGTCTTAAAGATTAAATCTGACCAACAAACAAACAGATCTGATTTCTCAACTTGAAAAACGAACAATCGGTCTAAAAATGTACATTTGGTCCAGTGAGAACACCACTTCGAAAAATGTGCCTCAAACACTGCTGTCCATTTTGGGAGAAGAAATCAAATGTGTTAAATACCTGTTTGGTTGCACACATCTAAAAGGTGACCACAATAAATAAATCAAATCCAGTTATGAATCTGGTCTCTCAGTCTGAGAACATGCTGGAAATTGGATAATGGATGCTTTGTTAACAACTCTGAAATTGCATGTCAGTACATGCAAATAACTAAAACGACAGCCCACCACAAGCTGAAAAGACCAGCACACCTGATGAGTGTTTTCTATTCACACAAAGCAGCCAATTATGAATAAGTCTAAGTGTCACAGCAGAAAATGAGTGGGCCTCTCTATATGAGAAGGGGCCTTTGTTTAATTTTATGCAGGAGAGACTGAGCAAGAGAGAGAGAGAGAGAGAGAGAGAGATACGGGAGCGAGCGAGATGTGAAAGAGAGATGAGAGAGATGTAAGGTTAAGGGCTATCTATTATGTATGACAGAAAGCTCTTGGCAATGTGCCTCTGTAGGAGGACCTGTGGAGATTCAGTCACAGCGAGATGAGCAGGCCAGAGGCTAAATCCCTTCAGCACGAGAGATCATCAGAACCTTTGCTCACCATTACATCTGCCTAACACCATGGCAGGAGAGCACATTACACTATGAATGAATAGCATACAAGTTTAATATAGAGAGCAGAATGGTTCATGGCTGATATGATACAGACTATGGATTGGGACCTTTTGAAAACTAAAGGTTGAATTTGAACCTTTAGTTTTCAAAAGGTCCCAATCCATAGCAATATATTGGTAGCCTATTTGTTGTTGGGTAGTAATTGATTACATGCAATCTCGATTACATGATCGGATTACAAAAATAAGTACTTGTAATGAGTAGATTCAAAGATATTTTTAATCAGACTACCAGTTGCTTTTTTAATTGATAACATGATTACATGCTATTCTCACAATTGCAGTAAATGATTCATAATTCATTGATTCTCTCTGCAAATTTATCTTGTTGTGCTTCTCAAAATTGCAACACTACACATCTAATCAACTCGACGAAAATAAAACCTATTTTTAAATTTTAATTGAATTACATTAATACTAAAATAATAACAATAACGGTGATAATTATAATTATATAATTATATATAATAACGGTGATAACAATAATTTACAGTGAATATTTACTGATAGTCCTAACACTGTTTTCTCAACATGCACTCAAAAGAAATTGACTGAAGTTCACACAAGTTTCAACTTAAAACTAGGGGTGAGCCGATCCGATATTCAGTATCGGTATTAGTTCCGACCTTAGTCCTAAACTGCCATACAAATGCTTAAAGGATTAGTTCACTTTTGAAAAAACTTTTGCTGATTATTTACTCACCCCCATGTCATCCAAGATGTCCATGTCTTTCTTTCCTCAGTCGAAAAGAAATTAAGGTTTTTGATGAAAACATTCCAGGATTTTTCTCCTTATAATGGACTTCAATGGGAACCAGGTCCAACCGAGGTCCAAACGACAGTTAATAACAGTTACAGATGCAGCTTCAAATGTCTTTAAATGACACCAGACGATGAATAAGGGTCTTATCATGCGAAACGATCGGTTATTTCAAAGCTTATTCCAAAAATGTAACTTTTCTAAGGACAAATGCTAGCCTTGTAATATATTGTGAGGCGCGTTTGCAACGTCACGTAATACGTAATTACGTTCAAAAGGTCACGGGCGACGTAGCCGGAAGTACAGAATCAAAATCGTCCGACATCGTTGTTTTACCTTTTAATTCCTTTTTTGTAAACGGCGTTTGAGTTAGTTTTCACGTTCAACCTATGCGTTCAACTTGTAAACACTCTGACTCTGTACTTCTGGCTACGTCGCCCGTGACCTTTTGAACGTAATTACGTGACGTTGCAAACGCGCCTCACAGAATGGAGAGAGGCTAGCATTTGTCCTTAGAAAAGTTACATTTTTGGAATAAGCTTTGAAATAACCGATCGTTTCGCATGATAAGACCCTTATTCATCGTCTGGTGTTGTTTAAAGACATTTGAAGCTGCATCTGTAACTGTTATAACTGTCGTTTGGACCTCGGTTGGACCTGGTTCCCATGGAAGTCCATTATAAGGAGAAAAATCCTGGAATGTTTTCATCAAAAACCTTAATTTCTTTTCGACTGAGGAAAGAAAGACATGGACATCTTGGATGACATGGGGGTGAGCAAATTATCAGCAAAAGTTTTTTCAAAAGTGAACTAATCCTTTAACAACACCGAAGAAAAATGCCATAAAGACAGATGAGCAACATGCCAGATTTTCATAACAAACCCCTCCCAATTGCTTCTTAAAAAATAGCCAATGCATTTCGGGGTGGGAGATGGAACGCGGACTTGGCAACACTGGCGTCATGTGAACGGTAGAACGTGACTGAGTGAGGTGAGACCTGTCAGCAATTATCATGTCATGTGTGTAGTTATTCTAAAAAAAAGTGTGCATTTTGTTTTGTGAGTCTCCGCATAGGCGATAGATTGAAGAGCGCATCCGAGTGAACACTGTGCATGAGCCACAAGAGAACACTGTATCCATGCAACTGATAGCAGCGGCAATGGCCAATAAGCTTGAATAAAAAAAAAAAACAACAACACATTTTAGCGCTAGATCGTCTAACTATGTTAATTAATGGTCTGCTGAATTAATTCTCTGCCTTCTGCTAGTTCACTGGAGATGTTTTATTTATTTGTATTACATCTGTGCCTCATAATGTTTCAAAAGTGGTGGGGGGCAATATCGATCCTGAGAAAAAGTGGCGGGGACATGTTCCACCTGTAATTCCCCCCACCCCCACAGAGTTTAGTGTTACTTTTTTTTAATTTGAACAAATTGCACTTTAAATTTACTTAATTGATTGGTACTGAATAATTAAAAATGCTGCTATAAGTTCTGTTTAAAAATTGTTTTAATAAAAACTATAAGCAGCAGTATTGCATAACTGAGTCATGTTGTGGGCTATGTTTTCTTCCTTTAGGGGAGTAGAACAATTAGTGCACTGTTTGCTGTGTTGTGTGTAACGCGTTACCTGAAAATTTGGTAGCGAAACGTAGTTCCTTTTTTCAATTCGGCGCAACATTACTTTTCCCAGGGACAGAAAATGAAGAACGCTTAATGTGGCTTAATGCAGATTAGAATGTCCCCTATGTTGAAATAAGATACATTTTCTTTTTTCTTTACCATGTGGTTCAGGACTTCCATAGAATACAGCCTGAATATAATTACTTCCGGTAATTTCGGTACTTATGTTTTTCTTGGCTAGCGCCGCCCATGCATATGCCTATCCATTAACGGCCATTTCTTCTTAATCCATTTATCAAAATTTTGAACATTTATGCGTTTATGGCATTATATATGGCATTATGTATAGTATAACTTTATGTAGGCCAACACATTTAGGAACATATATTAGGTTCCATATGGGGTAATCAAGTAAAGTAACAAATTACTTTTTTTTAAGAAGTAACTTCCCCAACACTGACTGTTTGCGCATGATGCTTTTAGATGGCTATGTTAAGCACAGTGCAAATATTGTTATTAACAGCTTAATTAAGAGGGAGAAAAATATGGTGGTGTATCGGTAGATACTCAAGTTTGTGGTATCGGACGTGAAAAAGTGGTTTTGAGCCACCCTTACTTAAAACGAGAAAGGTTGAGCAATATAACAGTACACAGCCAGCAGACATGCATCCTCATCAGAAGAAATGTTTCGACTGTTCAAGGCTAACACAAATTTGAACAAGCTTTGCAAGGTCTGGCTTTTTTCAAGAGCTATAAGGTGTAAGTAAGTGTGTGTGTGTTTTAATAAGAAGCCATCCATTCACTTCCAGCAGGAAGAAGTTTACACAGCTCCAACATTTAGCAAGGAAGCAGACAAAAACGGATTAGCTCATAGCAACACAAACAGACAAACACACACACACACACACTATCAGCTACTGGCAAAAGAGTAAAAATGTGATACAAACTCTCACTGAGGCATTGTGTATATGGGTAGGATGAATCTGAGAACATAAAAACCATCTGATAGAATCGTTTTTCACAGATTCTTCATTTACCCAGCAAGCACATCACCCGTCTGCTCTTCCCTGCCTGACAAAAGCCCAAAGCCCATTTGCAGGAATTAATTAGTCTCTGAATTCTATTTGTATGTGAAATATTGTTTAAAGTCGGAGTCATGGCAACATGCTCCATACATGATGACTTGTGATGGTCATGTGAAGTTGTGAGTCATGGGAAGTTCAAATCTGGCCTGTATTGCATGCCAACCCCCAAGCTCGGTCTCTCTGTAGTAATTTTATGACACCACTTCTTATTACACTGGTAAGATTAATAAGAAATATTTCCTGAAAAGACTGAACATGATTATTCTCAAAAAATGTTCATCTATAAAGTTTCTATACAGATTACGTAATTGTGTAGGTCCAGAAGTTCATCAAAACTCATTACCTTTTTTTTTCCATTGGCTTTTGGATTATAGCAGAAAAATAAGCTCAATGGCCAACAAAAGTTTATGATTCTTGCATTTTTTTTTTTTTTGTTCATTAAAATAATCTTCACAAATGAACACTTTTTTTAAATAAAAACAAAACAAAAACTTTGAAGCCTAAATACAACCAGAAAAAGTGAAACGCTAAAACGTCACATGACTTAAATATCACCACCACTAATCTCAAAATATATATTTTAATCTATATTTAAAATGTACAAGTAGGATTTAGAATAGTTTGCAAAAGTGTGAGTATATAAACACAACAAGGCTGTAAAAGCATTTACAGTAAAGGCTGTTAAGTTTACCTTGTTGGCATGACAACATTTTATGTTTTTGACAATCTTTGTAGTCCCATTTACAAAACCCGCTAAAATGAGACTGACTTTGGAAAGTTCAAAAAATGCTAATTCCTCATTCTTGTACCACTCTATGTACATATTTCCAAGCAGCTCAATAGACAATACACACCAAACCGATGCCAAAGAACTAGCACTAATAAAAGCCTCATGTTGGCGCCTCACGGAAGTAAATCTGTGGTTGGACACACCGAAAGGACTACAGCCGAATGTTACGTAGCTAGCATGCGCATTCTGAGCAGATATATTAGTCATTCAAAAAGGACAAGTGAAACTAAGACTGCAGGTATACAACCCATAAACAAAGGCTAAGAGGCACTTTCTCGTGCACTGACTCGTTCACATAACTGAACAGTCAATCAGAGTTCCCTCAATGACACACTGACGGCCCAACTTCAAAAAACGACAAAAAATCTGACAAGATCCGCCATCCGACTAGAGCAAACAGTGCAGAACACAATGCTATAAAATGTAAACCAAATGCAACTGTGGTAAAGGAATAAAAAAAAACTGGGGGTTAAAATTAAGTGACTTGAAGTTTTAAAACCCAACCGAACCAACCCAAACTCGCACCTTTTTTCATTCCCTGAGTAGACCCAGATTCTCAGAATTCAGAAGTGTGGAAAAAAGTGTATGTGCATCTGAAAGACAAAACCTCCCAAAAACAAACTGACTTAAAGCTAGCACAAAACCATTTGTTGGGTTCTGTTATCCGAAAGAAAAAGAGAACAAATTAAATCAACCTCTACTCGGCTTTCCCTGTTTCTGTCTTCCTGAATCACCTTGATGAAATGATCACTCCCAATAATCAAAAGAAAGTTCTTCAGGGACCCACTTAACCACAGGCTAGCACTGGTAATTAGCTCCAGCGCGCAGGAGGGGGAAGATCTGTGCCACCTGCAGGAGAACATGCACTCTGGAAAAGGAGGTCAAGAAACAAGGGGGATTTTAAAGACCATGTGTCAGCCTGACCCTTAAAACTTAGTCGTTTGATTAACACTGTGCCCCTTCTCTTCATTTATAAGGCATGCATCTGAGCTTAATAATGAGGCTGGATTGCTTAGATAATCATTTCCTTGTCAAACTCTGCAGTCCATTAATCTAAGAGTTTAGTATTTAAGTGGAATAATTGGCATTATGAGACTGCTTATCGGTGTATTGACTGACTGAATTGCTTTACTTATACTTCTGTTCATTGTTTTAGTGATGACTGTTATGTAAGCCTACTGTGCATTAATGTGAGTTGTTGGCTTGGTATTCTCCAAATAATAAAACATCCTTTTGAATTCTTATTAATGTCTAAACTGATTTAAGGGATATTTGTAAATCTTTTTAAATGGGCCCTATTGGGCTTTTACGTTTTCAACATTATTTGAATTTGAATTTATTTGAATTTATTGACAGGATAGCCCCTTGAGATGCAACATCTCATTTTCAAGGGGGTCCTAAAAACATAAGTAATTTACAACGCATTATTTATTTATTGTAATGTTGCTGTTTTGAGCATGAAAAAGGTAAAGTTACAAAGCACAAAGTCACTCCAAAGGAAGTTATTCTCTAAGAACCGCTTCTGAACACCCTGAAGTGCCTCGATTGTAGTTTTCTTGGTGGAACGCACGTCACAATATTCCTCATTTAACAAATTCCCACACAAAACATGCAAAAAGAGTTGAGTTGTGTTAGAAGTGTATTGAAACTCATGGTTATGCTAAGCACTGTTGCCAACTATTTTCTAAGAAAAGTAGCTAAGGCCTTCCCTAAAAGTCGCCAAATGTCGCTAGATGACGGGGTTACGCAGCTTGAAGGAGAGTGACAGCAGAGAAAGCAAGACCTTGCACTCGCAGGACTGTACTGGCAACATTATTTTGGTGGTTATTGAGGTTTGTCCAAAAAGTCGCTAAAACTGTCGCTAGTCGCTTTTTTGAAAAACTAAAGGGGTCTGAAAAGTCGTTAAAAATAGCGACAAAGGTGCTAAGTTGGCAACACTGATGCTAAGAGGCATGACATTTCTAAAAACACGCTCAAAGCGGTTGACCAATCACAACAGTGATCCAGCCGACCAATCAGAGCACATTGCAGTTTTTGAAAGGAGGGGCTTCATCAACTAATCAGAGCATTTCTGACAGCCTGAGAAGACCAGTGCTGCAAAATATGTAAAATATCAAAAAATAATTATAATAATGTTTTTTGAACATTCAAATATGAAAACCTATTCTAGTAACCCACAAAATCAAGACTCTGAAAAGGGGCATAATAGATCCCTTTATTATCTAAGCTAAATTGAAACTGAACAACATGCAAAATAACACAAAAAACCGAAAGCAGTCCTCCTGTGTATACTAACAAAATTTTCACTCAATATTTCCTTGAAAGTTATTTCAGCATTATAAACTCATCCATCAACAACAGACTGAGAGAAATGACAGTGAGAGAGAGGGGGAAAAAAAAGAGCAATATAGTATTGGCACTAAACTCAGTGCATGCTGCCAGCAACCACAGCTGCTAAATGGATGGATGGAAACAAATACACTTCAAATACAACACAGCATGCAATAAAACAAACATCTACATCAGCAGCCAAACTTTTAGCCTATTAAATCAGCTTTACATAATAGAATCACTGATGATTTTTAAAACACCCTGAGCAGATTACAAGAGCACAAAGTCTAAAAGTATTGAGGGCACAGGCGACTGCCCTAGATCTCGATAACACTTTAGTTCAGGGTCCAATTCTCTCTCTCTTTTTAGCATGCATATTATTAGGATGTTGGCTGTTTATTAGTAGTTAAAGCACATATTAATGCTTTATTCTGCATGACCATATTCTACCCATTACCTAAAGTTAACACCTTTACTTTGTAACTACTAAGTAATGAGCTTATTGAGTTTGAGGCAAAAGTCGTAGTTATTAGTAAGTTAAGAATTTTACACTAAACTAAAGTGTGACCATAAACAATCATTCAAAAGTTTCGGGTCAGTAAAGATTTTTTTTAATCCTGTGATGTTTACATGTAATATACAGGTTTTTTCAAAAGAACATCACTGTAAAGACGTGCATTATTACAACAACAATTGAAATAACAAATCTATTTCAAATCAGTCACTCTTGAGCAATTGAATGCATTCTGAATAAAATTTATATAAAAAAATCCTTACTGACCCGAAACTTTTGAATGATTGTTTATGGTCACACTTTAGTTTAGTGTAAAATTATTCTAATATAAAGAAACATTTCTTCGTATCATTGTTGAAAATGGTGCTTAATATTTTTGTGGAAACTGCAGTTTCCACAAAAATATTAAGCACCATTTTCAACAATGATACGAAGAAATGTTTCTTTATATTAGAATAATTTCTGAAGGATATTGCATCACAGTTGCTGAAAATTAAGCTTTGCCAACACAGGAATAAATTACATTTAAAAATATTTTCCTACAGAAAACAGTTATTTTAAATTGAAATAACAGGTCATAATATATAAATGAATTATATAAAAAATGAACAAACAAAATATATATATTTTTTTTAGATTAAACTTGACGCAATCAGAAAAAAAAATGACAAAGAAATTAAAGAAACTTTAATTTGTTTTTACTTTTTACCATAACTTCACCACTATTATTGTTAAATGACTTGTGCTCGTCCTCATTAGTTGCTGTGGATAAGAGCATCTGCAAAGGGGCCATTACAAATGAACAGAAAGAAAAGGGGGAAGAAAGCACTGCTCTACTCCATAAATCAGATCAGTGCGCAGCCGGTGATTTGTGTTTACCCGTGTGTGTCCCCAACAAAAATGAACATCAATATCAGCAGCAGCGTTCCCCGTGCCATGAACCGAACATGACAAGCCACACAGGAAATTGCTTTCATTATTAATTCAGCATCTTGTAGAAAAACTGTCCTCTACCCTGCACATAAGGTGATCACTGGGGATGGAGCGAGTACATTAATCAACTCCTTAATGAATAAAACATGAGCCTTAATGCTTTAAACGATTCCAAAACGCCTTTTCATATCCTCCAATAGTGATCCGAGGACCAGGTTAATGACAAAGGAAATTATATCATAACCAGCTCTAATATTAAAGAAGTTAAGTAGCCTTAAAAATGACTTGTGACTTTCTCAACATAGAAATATTTAACAAGTAATTAGATACACGTTCTGCAACAAATACACAAACATGCAAATGTAGCAGAACAGTCACAAAGATCTTAAAATCTATCTCAGAATCAGGATTTAAATTCAAGTCATACCATGATTTATGGACAAGAATCATGTTTTCCAGCTATAATTGGGCTGTACATAGAGCAATATGCCATTTATTAAAGTCGTATGTTTTTGGGACTTCATCTTGTAGTTTGAACATGTTATTACGGTTTTCCGTACAGGTACCATGGTAATATCAAGTTTTTAATATATTTATATTATAATTAGGACTGTGCAAAGATTAATTGTGCTTAATCACATCCAACATAAAAGTTTGTGTTTACATGTGTGTGTGCGTTGTGTTATTATTTTGTATACATAAATACATATGCATACATGTATACATTTAAGAATAATTTGCATGTAAAAAATGCATATATTTGTTATTACATATATTACATGTATATACTACTGTGTTACTGTATCTATATTTACTGTATATATGTGTGTGTATATGTATATATTATAGCATATATATATATATATATATATATATATATGTATATATATATTAGGGCTGTGCAAAAGTTAATTGCGATTAATCGCATCCAAAATAAAAGTCTGTTTTACATAATATATTTGAGTGTGCTGTATATAATTATTTTGTATATATAAATACCTATGCATGCATGTATATATTTAAGAATTATTTGCACTTAAATTCTGTATATATATATAAATACATAATCTATATTATATAAATATAAATATTTTATATAGGAATAACACATTTTCTTAAACATATACATGCATGTGTGTGTATTTATATATACAAAATAATTATATTCAGCACACACAAATATACTATGTAAACACAGACTTTTATTTTGGATGCGATTAATCGCAATTAACTTTTGCACAGCCCTAATATATATATATATATATATATATATATATATATATATATATATACACATACACACACACATATATACATACATACATACATAATCTTTATTATATATAACTATAAATTTCAAATAACACATTTTCTTAAATATATATGAAGAGTTCAGATGCAAAAGCCTCTAAGTGCCATTTGAAATTTTCTTCTAGAATGATCATTTTTATTAAGCTTGTATATTTAATTTCAGTGATTTCACTTAAATGGCAATGATAACTACCTATTAATTGTTATTTAACTGAATTTACTTAACTTAAATATACAAGTTTGATAAAAATCATCATTAAAGAAGAAAATTTCAAATGGCATTTAGAGGCTTTTGCATCTGAACTCTTCATATATATATATATATATGCATATGTGTATTTATGTATACAAAATAATTATACACACACACCACAAACTAATATATTATGTGAACACAAACTTTTATTTTGGATGCGATTAAGCACAATTAATTTTTGCAAAGCCCTAAACATAAGACCATGCAAACCCTACAACATATTATCCTTACAAAAAATATACTGTGGCATTATGGTACAGTAGTGGTAACAGATGGCTAAATTTATATTGTATTTATTAAGTACTTCCAAGAATACCATGGTAGTACCATGATATAAGTCCCAAAAAATGATATTTAGCATGATATGTCTACAAACAACAAAGTAAGGTTCAAACATGCATTACCCAAAAACATGGTATTGCATTGACCCAATATACATTGGAGTATTTTTGGTATAAAAAGCAAAAATAATTTCAAGCAATCAAAAATTTTCCTGCAAACGTAAAACAAATGCAGCGTTCAGAATGAGGTCAAGAAAGTGAGGCATCATTTCCAACAGCGCTATAATTACCCTGCCGTCCTCGAATCGCACACACTCATCTCAGCAGCATCCAAAAGAAACAGCATTTGGGTTCATCTAATTCAATTACATCCATGTCAGGCAGAGGCTCCTGTAAGATTCTGGTTGTCGTGGTGACTGAGATGGTACTTAAACGTGATTAATTAGTTGTTTCTCCTCCAATTACCAGGCAGGAAGTCTCCTTGTCGACGAGCTGTCATGGAGGGAGATTGAGTGAGAGAAAAACACGCGCAGTCAAGTTGTTTTTTCTGTTGTTTTTTTTCACCCCCGTTTCTTGTTTTCTCACTCTCCTCTTGTGTCAAAGAATGGATGAGACTGCCAGAACCACCACTGACACTGTCGGTTTTCAATCCATCACTCAAAACCACAAATCCAAATAAGATCAGCTCTCTACGACTACATACGCCCAAAACTTTCACAGTTTGACAATCTTTTTTTTAACTATTGTCTCAAAATAAGTTACTCAGCATAAACAGCTTGTTTACTGAACTGATGTTTACAAGTGATATCACAATCCCAATAGTAAATAAAGTATAAAACAGATACACATACATTTTTAATTTTTTTTTTGAAAAGTATATACATTTTTAAAAAAATAAAAAATCATCAGAAAATGGACTAAACTGCTCGATGCTTTTTGAAGTTGCATAGACTGTCAACTGAGCAACAGAAATCTCTCATATTTCATTTAAAAATATCAACATTTGTGTTCAGAAGATGAACGAAAGTTTGGACATGAGGGTGAGTTAATGACAGAATTTTATTTTTTGGGTGAACGAACCCTTTAATCATGTGTACATTGTCAGCATAGACAGATAAAAAGTTTTTAAAAAAGAACCATATGTTTACCCAGCATTGACATTATTGCCTATTTTGAGTTGTTTTCTAAGCATTTACCAGTGCTGAGTTATTACTCTCCAGACAGTAACTAGAGATGGATAGAGTGCTGTAGCTGTCATCTGCTGTAGGTGGAGTGCATGTTTGGCAGCAATGGCTACTGATTCTCAAGAGCTGCACTTATATTGACTTATAGATCTCCAAATCAAACCAGTACATCCATACAGAATTTACAAGAGCTTTCCAGAAACTCATTTTCCCCTGAAGATTGGAATAAAAAGCAGATAAAAACCAAGATGTATGAAGCACAGCGTAGCATTCAAGGTGGAGGTGTCTGATAATATCTCATTGATCAGTATCTGGCTTGTTTAGTTTTTCCATAACGGCACAATGAAGAGAATCACATGCAGCTTTTCCAACAAACAACATGTGCGCGAACACCCTCCCACCTAACTTCCTCTCAATTAAAGAGCTAAATGCCAAGTTATATACTTCTTCACCTCTATCAATAGCTTGTAAAACAAACAAAACAAATCATTTAGGCCTACAGTATATAGATAGAATGGAAGGCAAACAAAAGTTGCCACTAATGCAAAGGAAAATAAGTTTCATCACAAAATAATCGCATAATTTAATCCATTAAACAGTAGAGAAGAATCACTTACTAACCCTCTCTGTGCAAAATGATATTTAATTTAATATATTTAGAACCATCAGGTGATTTGATTCTGGAACAGGGCCTGCGTCTGGGCCTGGTGCCTTCAAGACAAAACAAAAACATGAAATGCCATTAACCAGGTAAAATGTATTGAACACCTACTCTCTCCTCAAAATGGATGACAGCTCAAAAAAACAAAAAATAACTGAAAAACTCACAAAAGTGCTTAAATTATGAGCTTCAAAACTGTTGAAATTGGATGGGACCGAGCACTGCAACACACTTGTCAATCACCAGTAGGGGACATGCCCACTCATGATGGGGGACGAGAGTGAGCAAGAGGGAGATTTGAAAAAAGACTGTAGAAAGAGAGATGGCATTACAAAAGAGAAAAGCTCAGGGGAATATCACTGGAAAAAGAAGGTTATGATCAGGTACACGGTAAAAAAATATTTTCAAGATTTGTTATCATAACATTTTTTCTTTCGTCAAATCAACTTATAAATAATTTATTTAGTTGAGATAACTTATTATTTTGAGTTTCTGATGATTAAATTAATCTCCTTCATTGTATTAACTCACTTGTTCCAGTTCAATCAACTTAAAATTTTAAGGCAACCAGGTTATTTACTTTTTTAAGTTAAACCAACAATATTTTTTTTACAGTGTAAGAGCTTTAGGACCCATGTTAATAGTCCAGTGCTCAAGAGACCTTAAGCCTAGTTCACACTACATGATTTCAAAACATCGGGCTGAACTGTGCAGTTCACACTACATGACTTGCTCTCTGTGAAATCAGGAGTGTTCAAGTTGTTGAGCCGTTCACACCAAACGACACATCATGATTGATCCGCAACTGGAGCTGACGCAATACAGGATTTGACAACAACTCTGTCACCCAACGATTCAATCTAATCTACAAGCGTTCGCAGGGATACGGCCCTGATCTTAATGTCCTCAACAGTAAAGTCTAGAATTAATAAAGAAAATGCATTATTCATTAATTCTCAGTTATGCACCCCCACTAATTCTTTTGTTTTAATTCTCTGTTTCAAACTAAATATGACAATTAAATCCTTGAACTGAATATCCTCTTACTTCACAATATAATATATCACAACAAACAGAACAGTAAGATTTAATGTACATTTCCAATAACATTTTGCTCACTGTTTGAGGGCGTTTGCGATTTCTGTCCACCTTTTCTCTTTCTGGATGCGGTTTTGGTACATCTCATGTCCAACATCATAAAGGCATTCATGCTCCTGCCACAGTTCGATTCAATTTTGATATAAATCTTGAGTCCATTGCTTTCTTGACATGTTGCTGATCTTTCTGCAAACTCCTATTGGACGTGTTTGTTCGAAAATCGCGCATTTCGCGTATTTACCCGGTGACCTCAACCCATACCATGCTCTGATTGGCTCTAGCTCATGACATCACTGAGATTGAGTCGCGCGACAGCTCTGGATATCTAGCATGCTAGATATTTTTCTGAGCTCGGCGACGTGTCTGCCAGCTGTCTGCGAGCTGTCTTTGATGCGTTGTTGGCTCTTTCATACTAACAGATTGCCGAGCGTTAATCGTCCGCTAATCGCCCGCGATTTGCACGTGATAACAACCTGACTTGTCGGTGACTCAACGATTTGCAAATCGGGCTTAAATCGGGCTTGAAATCAAGTAGTGTGAACTAGGCTTTAGCGAGAAGGCCTGAAAAGAGACAGTGAGTTCGTGCAGTTCATACTCCATACATGAGTAACACTGGTTTTGCGATGTTTCACAGAACCAAGAAGTGCTGTTGTCGTAATGTTAGCTACAGTAACAGGACCGTTTTTAGTGATTTGATGTGTTGCTGGCGATTAACAACCAACTCTTGCTTGTATATACTCTTGTGTGCTGTGTGTTCATTTTGAGTTCTTCCCTTTTCATTCGTTCTTCGTCTTCGCTTTATGGGAGGGATGCGTTTGTTTGGGTTTATTTCAAACATCGACCGTGTTTCTCAGAAATCGCTTACTGCACCTTTAACCTCATGTTAGATCGGCGAATGAAAATGGTTTTGTGTTAACCAACTGCATTCTGCTGTTCCTTTAAATCCAGCACAGGGCTTTGTTGTTCCTCTAATCTCTGTGTTTGTGCACTTTCGGTGGTATGCTCCAGCTAAATGGATAGTAATATCCTGACTGAAGCTGGCCTTTACCTCCCAGAGCCTGCAATATTTATGACATGAGAGTTATCCACTGCCAGGGACGCAATAACTTCAAGAAAATACGACAGGTTGAGAGTGTGTGAGCTTATGTGTGGTAAGGGTCTCCGAAAGCTTTACTGCAGAAATTAGGGTCAGCTTTATAATAAGTTTGGACTCTGTAAACCTGTTTCAAGCTGAAGGTTAACGCAGGATAAATATGACACAGGAGTGCAATAATGGAGGAGGATGTAGTGGCTGCACTCATATCCCTCCAAACATCATGCCGTCTTTTCTGAACGCTCTCAAACTGGTGCTAGTCTCTGTCTCAATGGGTGTGCAATGACCCATTGAAATGAAACCAATGTAACAAGCTGGCTATAAATGTTTTTAAAGCGAGAGAAAAATACCCCAATGCAACAAACCATTTGGTTCTCGTTGTGTATATAGAACCACACAACCATGCTAAAAAGAACAATGCTAGTAACCAGCATATGTTTTGGTTCCTGGTCCCTATACAGTTTGATGGGGTCTATAAATCTCCATTATAGTATATGTACTGTAAATTAAAGCTGCAGTAGGGAGTTTTGAAAAAACGTTGACTTAGGGTGTATTCACACCAGGAAAGTCCGATAGTTCACTTGCTTTGGTCTGAACCAAATAATTTTTTTTTTTTTCAACCAACATTTGTAAACCAAACCACACGTGTGCTAAGGTCGTCCATTCATTGGACAAGGATTCTCAAGGGAAATCAGGAAGTGCAAAAAAGGCTCAGCATGGAGATATTTCCATAATATTTCATACTGCAATATTTGTTCTTTTACTAATTTTGTGTTAATTCTGTACAAACGCAATATGAAGAAACTAATGAGTATCATATGATACAATGTCATCTACAGTATACGAAGTTGTAATTCGGATTTTGAGAAGACGACGAGTGTAACGTTTGAGTGGCTCTAAAAACGCGGGGAAATACGACAACTCTCGTCTCTCGTGCATCTTTTCATTCGACCACCTTCTGTTTTTTTTTTTATCTCTGGGCAACACCTCAACTTTGCGTTTCAAATGGCACTGCACATAAGACGGAGAAGGTATAAAGTTTTCATTCATAGAGAGGGGCTATGTTCACTCATTCAAATAATGAGATTCTTATTGTGTACTAACAAGTGCTGTCCATGTTAACGCTTGCGATTAAGTTTGTCCAGTTTAACGTAAATTACCGCATCATCATCCTTGTATTGTAACTATCCTTACATTAATAATAATAATAATAATTCATTACATTTATATAGAATTTTTCTCGGCACTCGCTTTAAGGGGGAAACTCGTCAACCACCACCAAAAGGTGGTGAACTGCAAATGCTTTATGAACTGCAAATTATTTATTTTTTTTGCATCTTTGGGCGACATTCACACACGACGTGCAGAAAGACGCGCAATATTCTCTTTCGACGCAGTGCTTTCTTGCAATTGGGTCGGTTCATGTTCACACCGTAAACGAACCGTACCAGAGTTCGTTTGGAACCGTACCGAGACCACCTCTTCTGCTGGGTCTCGGTTCGGTTGTTTGGTCCGCACCAGAGTTCGATTGCTGTATTCACACCTGCCCAAAAGGTCCGCACCAAGGGGGCAAACGAACTAGAGTTCGATTCAATCGAACCAAACAAGGCAGGTGTGAATACACCCTTAGTCTAAAAAATCTGAACAAGCACAACTTACAGGTCCCACCCCCTTGCACTCTGCTGCTCTACAGCCCTCCCTCCACAGCTCGTCCCCCACAGCAGAGCCGGCCGTGAACGCGCAGGCTAGTAAACAGGGCCACCGATGACGGCGGATAAAAAGTCATATGGCACATTCACTAATAGGGACTAAACTTCAACAATACGCTTTACATTGACTATGGCCTGCCCATACTTTGCTTACAAACTTGGTCCTCAAATCCTTATGCATTTTCCAATATATGTAACTTTATGTTGCACTCTTTCTATAAGTTATAAATAGCTAGTAAGATAACGTTAATATAACGGTAAGTAACGTTACAGTAAGTAATTATTGTGATGATTTCGCAGATAATGTGTTTCATACTAAAAATTTATTTTTCATCCATTTTGTTTGGTTAGCTTTATTGGTTGATGATGTTGTACAGAATAATGTTGTGACAGTTAGTCGGTGTGGTATTAGTCCCGCCCCTCCTCCACTGTGATTGGACGACTGGGTAAGAAGTGACAGTGATGAGCGCTGCGTTTTATCCAAAGTCGAAAATTTTTCAACTCTCCGCAAACAGTAAAGAAACGCTGGGAGCTCGGCGCTTTAGCGTGAAAAAAAAAAAAACCACTCAGCGCCTCGTTACGCTCATGGCGTTTAAAAAATGCGGCGCTCATATTGAAAACAATTGAAAACACACGCCCGGCGCGTGGAAAAACGCTTTGGTGTACACACGGCCATAGAAAGGATTGTAAGCTTTGCACTTTATATCACAATTCTGTTGCAAGTTTACATTTCGCAATTCTTAATTTTCTTTCTCAGAATTGCAAATAATCTCACAATTCTGAAAAGTTGCAAGTTAATATCTCACAATTCTGAGAAAAGCCAGAATTGTGATAAAAAGTTGTGAATATCTTTTCCATTTTTGCATTCCATGGTGGAAACCAGAACCATACTATTCTGTTCTAATGTCAAGAGACTTGAGGGAAATTACCACTACATAGAAAGCAATCACACTGAAACCCCATGTTTGTTTTTTTTCCTGAATGACCTACTCAACATATAGTCCCTGGAGCTGCACATTTCAGTCAAACTTCTCTTGAACCTTCTTAAGGTGTAAAATACAACCATGATTCCACTGGCAGTGATTCAGAAATTTAGAATGCAGAGTGCTGTGTAACCTATAGGCAATAAACCTCAGGGCTAATTCCTGTCATTACTGAGTATTGACAGCATGCTGCATCACAAACAGAAACCATGCCAGCTCTTGAGAGAGCAAGCGAGGCAAATGAATGAATAAGGATTTATAGCCACCATCATTCTGCTGCAACTATGTTTCCTGTTCTGTTCAGCGAGCGGAAAGGAAGGCTGGTAGTGGCTTCCTGTGTGTGGGGTGCTGGATTCCAGGAAATGATTAGGTGGGGGCTAAATAAGCCTGTTTCTGCCCTGGCAATGATCAACAAGGGCTAATAAAACCCTCCTCCCTTCTGTCTCTGTGTCTATCCCTCTTCCTTTACATTTTGCTCCCTCTCCAGCTTTCCAACAGTGAATATTTCCTGCACGTAAAGCACTGCCATTTTGAAAAGAACCGCATGACAGCCTTTTCACCAGCATATGTTGCATTAAGGATGTTGGTTCGCAGCATGGGTGCCTGGTGTCCCCATTAGGATTCTTAAATAGCTAAATTGTCAAGTTTTGATTAACCATGTCTGATCAACAGTCACCCCAACACATATGTTGACATTTACATCGCTAGGCTGGTGTTATTATTGTTATTTAGCAGTTTCAGATTTGTCGTTGATGCAAATCTACCGTTCCACCACATCTCTGGTTCAGTTGCTCTATTGGGTTGAGACCTGGTGACTGTACGCCATGAGTATACTGAGCACATTGTTTGAGATGAGTTGAGCTTTATGACGTGGCACGTTATTCTGCTGGAAGTAGCCATTAGAAAATGGGTACACTGTAGTGATAAAGGGATGGACATGGTCAACAACAATTCCCAGGTAGGTTGCGCCATTTCAACAATGCTTATTTGGTACTAAGGGGCCCAAAGTGTGCCAATAAAATATCCCCCACATCGTTACATAACCAGCAGTTTGAACCGTTGATACAAGACAGGATAGATCCATGTTTCCGTGTTGTTTACACCAAATTCTGACCCTACCATATGAATTTTGCAGCAGAAATCAAGACTTAAAAGACCAGGCAACATTTTTCCAATCTTCAAGAGTCCAATTTTGGTGAAATCTGCTGTAGCCCAGCTGCTTTAAAGTTCGACATGTTGAGCATTCAGAGATGCTCTTCTGCATTCTTCGATTGTTATAAGTGGTTATTTGAGCCTTTCTATCAGATCGAACCAGTCTGGCATGAATGAACAAGGTTACTCTTGACATGAACAAGGCATTTTCACCCATATGGCAAAAAAACGTATCAAAGTGTGCATACAAATATTAAGCAGCACTACTGTTTTCAATACAGATAAGAGACGTTTCTTGAGCAGCAAGTCATCATATTAGACTGATTTCTGAAGGATCAAGTGACACTTCAGCTTTGAATCACAGGAATGAATTACTTATATAGTTATATATTATAAAACATCACAACATAACTGTTTTACTATGTTATGCAGCCTTGGTATACACATACATATATTGTATATAAATTTCCCTCTGATTTAAGAGTTTGTGTTTGCTGTTTTTTTTTTCTTATGTCTTATTCATCCCTTTTAAAGTGATCCCTGTTAGCATTCTTCAATCAAGGGCACAGCTGAAAGATTCATGAGCTGAGGTAAAAAAAAAAAAAAATTATATATATATATATATATATAGAGAGAGAGAGAGAGAGAAAGAGAGAGAGAGAGAGAGAGAGAGAGAGAGAGAGAGAGAGAGAGAGAGAGATCCTGTGACATGAGTATGGAGAAAGAAAGATTGCATTCAATATACTGTAACTAACATAAACTGACTTTGATACCTTTTGATACTAAATCAGTGCTTGAAACTTAGATGGTTCTAACAGTATTGTGGGTTGTGGTTATGTCTTGTCTTTAACAGTCTTTCTTTGGGAATCGAATTCACAACCTTGCTGATGTTAGAGCTACACTCAACTATATATTTATACGATGATGGACAGATGATCTGCAGTTACGTAATCATCACTTTATGAAAGAGCGCTTGGGTTGAACTGGGTTCCCTCAAAGATGACTGCAGCTGGAGAAATGAGATATAGATTCCGCTATCGCGTCTATTGTAAAAGAAGTCGACAGCGCATTAAATTTGCTGGCTCCGATGGTCGCTAAGAAAATGGGACGCAATGAAAACCCTGTGGTCGTTGTGGTTTCTCCTTTGGTTGCACTCATGGAAAATCAAGTAAAAGAAGCAACACTCATTTACAACTACTTCCAGTGTGCATGAGGTCGAGATCTGTTGACAAATATGCGTAGCTCAAAATATGTCACTTACTGCGTTGCGATTGGTTGTAGGTCTATCCAATTGAGTGCAGAGTTGTTGTTTTTTTCCTGGTTCGGTTAATGGGGTAATGAACAGACTTTTTATTTTTGACTTGTGACGTTTGCTTGGTTTTTACATTCAAAAACCTCAAAATGAATAAGTAATAGGCTAATATCTACCCGAGTTTTGAGCCCAGCTCAATAACGCTCGGTTTTTATGGGCGTCTCGCGTTGAAGACATGGAAGTAAATGCCCACTGCTGTGAGTGGATAACAGTTTTGCATATTATAATGAGTTTCACTCTTGATCCGGTTTGTCAACACAAGGTAGGCATGTTATTTAGCTATATATGCGTGTAATGTGTGAATCGGTGGGTGGGGCTAAACCGACCATGTTGAAGTAGGCGTCGATCTTCTTCTGCGGGGGTGGTGTTTTATCCTCTTTGACGTCACAGTTCCACACTTTGAAAAATGAGTCTTTTGCTGAGCCTGGTGTCAATAAAAGCTTTGGACTAACTAGGAAGTTTTCAGTTCTGAAACTTGCAGGATATTCTTATAATATTATGATGACCTCTCAGATGTCAAAAGCTCAAGGAAAATTTGATTTCTTAGTTCATCACCCCTTTAAAGACATGTCTCAATAATCAAAGCCCTATGGAGCAGTATTAGACTCACATTCTGACTAAAATATGAGTATGATGAAGTCAGGCTAACCATATCCTTGTAGATGCCTTAAAGTTGGTTGTCAAAAACAGTCCTGAGTCACTTTTGTTACAATTTTCCAAGTAACCACTGCAATTGGGTTCATTATATTATGTCAACCGCCAGCAACTTCTTTAAAGTCACGATCAAACGAAGTAGCGACAGATCTTTTGTTCCGTGTTGTACTTGTAACATACATACATGAGTAAAATGGATTATTGAAAAAGAAAAAATTACAGAGCTCAATGTGATCTTGCAATAGATTTTTAAGAAAAGTGCAGGGTTTAGACGGACTAAATGACTGAAGCCATACGCCACCAAAGAGAAGGATGACATTGTCAGGATGTCACCAAAAAATTATTAAGAGTTATTACTTTAAGAAAAAAAAAATATGAATGATAACAAAACAAAAAAACTAGAGGCCATCTGACTGACATGTAAAGCAACCTTTATAACATATATCTTCAGTCAGTTCAGAGTTCTTGAGACTTTGAATGATAAAATTATGTGTGATTAATGAATGTATTATACATCAATACTCCCAGTTTCTGGAAATAATAATAACTAAGCAGCTTTGTCATAATTATATGAGGAACCAGAGTCAAAAAGGTTGAGGATCATTATCTTAAAATATATGCCAGATGACTCTGGCTGTCAAAATGTGTTGAAAACGCCTACCTGTATATCTATAATTTCCTGTCAACCTCAACTTGTCTTTTTTCAAGCGCTAATCTGTCTTTTTCTCTGTCTTTCTGTCTCTTGCTCCTCCCCAGGTACTATCTGCTTTATGATCTGTATAGATGACTGACAGATCAGACCTTATCTCCTCCTCCTCCTCATGTACTAACCAGAGCCCAGAGGGCAGACTACTAATGAAACAGTCAAGTTCAAATAAAAAGAAGAATGTCAAGGCATTGCTCGTCAGTAATTACTAAATGTCGTGTCTGTATGTGAGCACAAGAGCTTAAACAAGTCACAACCTGTTGCACTCATGTAATTAAAACCATGAGATTGAGAGCACTTGCTGTTTGAGCTTTACCGACACACATACAGCAATGGTACGACTAAACCACAAAAGGTTTAACACCGCCGTAAACACAAGATGAAACGTCTCTGCTGTCTGAAAACACGTTCGGACAACATGGAAATACTACAGCTCCAGCTGGGCTTTCATTTCTATGAAAACAATTATGAAAATGAACCAGGAACTTAAAAGGAAAAATGTTGCTCTTGAACTTCAAATGTAAATCTTTAGAATGAGTTTGTTTGCTTAGTCAAACTCAGTGGGGTGTTGCTGTGGTGTTTCCCTCCCACGGCTTTATTCATTCTCACTATGATTCACACATTTCTGTACGAAATTATGCACTTTATTTCTATAAACCATGAGAAAAGCAAGTCATGAGTCATTAGTCTTACAAAAATACTGTGCTAGAATTACGCTTTCGCTTTATGACATTCAAAGACAAAGTATAAATGAGTACCGATTCATTACCATACATATACTGTGGCATTTACAAGGACTTCAAATACCTTGTGAATACATTGGCAACTTCATTTTAGTACAATGGTACTACAAATATTTCGGTTGCACTTTATTTCAGTCCTAGAATAAAATATTTGAAGAGTTCAGATGCAAAAGCCTCTAAGTGCCATTTGAAATTTTCTTCTAGAATGATCATTTTTATCAAGCTTGTATATTTAAGTTCAGTGATTTCACTTAAATGGCAATGATGATTACCCATTTATTGTTATTTAAGTGAAATTACTGAACTTAAATATACAAGTTTGATAAAAATCATCATTCAAGAAGAAAATTTCAAATGGCATTTAGAGGCTTTTGCATCTGAACTCTTCATTTATATATTTTTTTTTATTAAAAACGAAAATATTTTTATGGTATTTGGTATTTTTATGGAACCATTGAACTTAATCCACAAAAAAACAACACTTATCGGTTCTATCTCCATTTCTCACACTTTTCTTTCTCATTTCTGTTCACAGCCCTTTGTGAGACTCAACAAACAAATCATTCTTCATTCAGAGTGCACTGGATCGGACCAGTCTGACCATCTCTGACTGAGGTCTGTGTTATATAATGATGACTGTCTAAAGTGCAGATCACACCTGGGCAATTATGTGACTCAAATGAATAAAACAAAAGAAATACATTTACACTTTTGTCCCTCTCTCCATAAAAAGAGAAGGATGTGAACAAGTGTCGTGACCCAATGGGCTATATGCACGCATAAGTTCCGCATTTGACGTAAGGATGCTCGTCCATTTCCGGTTGCGTAGATTAAAGCGGAGGAAAACCGGAGAAAACGGGATTATGGCAGAGTCTTCAATATTAACTGTCCTCCCGTCTTTGAAACGAAAACGTACATACGTTTAGATGTAATTTTATATATAGTTATGTTTATTTAATATAATTTTAAAAAGAAGCATAAACACAACGAGGGGTGTCTGTTTTATCTGTTTTTGTGACTAACGTTTCATTAGTATAACCATGGAGTATAAAATTCAATATAAATTCTCGGTATTGCATTGGACTCTATGATCGGCGGAAGTTATCGAGCATCCTTAATCCTTCACCGGAAATAACGCCGTGCATGGAGCCCATTGATTTCATTCATTAAGCAAGTTCACCAAATGAGGTCAACAACTTTATTTAACACCATCAGGTTCACCAAAAAGAGCACTAGACTACCATAATGGTGACAAAACAAAATAACAGTGTGCATCATAACACTGATAGTAATATAGAGATACTAAATTCACCCAGTATCATGCAGCTCACTTGTATGCAATAAATGGTGATAAATAACTGTGAAAAGTAAATATAGCACATTACAATGTGATCCCAAAGTGCTGTGCTTGTCAAAGATTGCAGTTGTGACCACAAGAGAAACAGCAATCCTTTCGTAACAACTTAAATAGCATCAACTTTAACGGCAATTATTAAACTGATCTGCTTTTTACCCCTCAAAGTAGAGACAAAGAAAACATCTCCAAGGCGAAAATCCTAGCGGATGAAAATACTGGAGATGATAAAAGAGACATTACTGCACCTCTCTCTCTCTCAAACACACATACACATGCACACAAACACAAAGTCCCTGAATTCTCCAGCTCGCTCTCACACACGCTGCCATCTATACAAGTCCCTGCTGGGATTTTGAGACATGCACGGCTTCAAAAATCAATAAGCACATCTTGAATGAAAATATCAAACTTAAAACAAACAGAAAAAGTGCAGTGTCCTCTCTAGAGAGCTGACTGAACCATCTTATTACAAGACACAAGAACAGACACCTTAATTCTCTCTCTGCAACATAAAAGCAAATACATCCAAGTCAACAGAGAATTTAAATGTCAGGCCAAATATCAGACAACTGCGACACAATTGGGAAAAATTCAAATTTAAGGGGATGGATGGGGTTACATCTCTAAACCAACTCTCCCAAAAAGTGCTCCAGAACAACCGATCGACATTATTTACACAGACGACAGTACCAAAGCCAGTACGCTTGAGTCTGACAGTAAACAAATTCTCGCTTGCACACAAACTGACAGCAAAAGATGCCTTATCTGTGACAGCCCACCTGTACATGTTCACTCTTCCTCGTACTCCTGCCTGCTCGCTTCCCTTCTAAAAGTGGGTGACTGGAATATTAGCATGAAATTGTTGGGTAGAAGCGACAGCTTCTTTTAAACCCCCCACTTACGGCTCTCGCTGAAAGAGCTCGTGACAACCAGCTCTTACGGAGTGAAAGAGAGAAAGACAGTAGTGTGGGGAAAAGAGAACTGGGAAAGGTTTGAAATGTTTCTCAAACACCAAAGCTTATTGTATGCACTTACAGAAAAAGATGATGTGAATAGCTCATACTAAGTTCTACCAATCAGTAAAGATGAAAGCTGTATGTTGTTCTGTAGTAAAATATATAGCGATAACAAGCCATAAGACACCATGAGTACGGTGATATTACAATTGAGGGTTGCTGCTTGATATTGAAAAACCCACTGTAACATAACTCAAGACCCATATTGTTTCTGTAAAATAGTGCATATAATAATAAAAACAACACATAAGTTAAATTGAAATAAGTTTTGTTGTCATCTAAAACTAAAATTAATTAATTAATTGAAATAAAGCTAAAATAAAATAAATATTACATGAAAAACGTCAAACTTCAAATGTTTATTGGAAGCAAACTGCAATAAAGTATAAAATTTGCGAAAGCCAAAAAAAAGATATTACAGTAGCGCAGTAAATTACTAAAATTGTAACTAAAATTAAAAGGAAATTTAAAAACATAAAAATACAAGCCAATTATAAAATATAACAATAGCACAATAGTAAACATAAAAAAGAAAGAAAATTATACTTTAGATTAAAAAAAATACAAAATTGTATAACACTTAAAATATCAAATAAAAATTAAAATATTTAATTAAAAAAATAATAATAAAAAAAATGTAATAATTGAATATTTAAGAGGTTTAAAACACATCTGAATTCTGACCATTAAAAATTGAATCGCCAAGCTACTTTCTACATTAAAATTCAATTTCCATATAGTCACATGTGCGCAGAAATCTTCTATTTCATTTTATTATCCAATTATATTTCAGAGTCTGCTCTATAATATGATCCCAAGTATATTCCTCTGAACAAAGCAGATGGACAAGACTAGAAAAGATAACTCTAGAGTTCATCACAGGGGCACAGGGAGGAGCAGGAGTGTAATCAGAACCAAAGCACCACTCTTGGCCACCGATATAACAGCACAGTGAAATTCAGTCAATGCCTTGAACTGCAAACAGCTCCATCTATCTGGTCTTGGAGATGAACTGAAACCACTGTGTTTCATTAGACCTGATCTGTAGAGGTTGCAGGGGTGGTTTACCTACAGGCCCAGGGCTCATAACTCCAGCCAGAAGAGAGGCTTCTGCTAAAATGTTCCGCACATCTCCAGAGACTGATCGGGGTTTGCTCTCACAGCTTGTAAAGTTTTATTAGAATTTCGATATAAATCCACAGATGGTCTCACCGAATAGACCATGGAACATTTACTGTCTCCCAGTAAACACCTCTAACAATAAAGAACCTGTAATTTCGAAGTCAAATGAATCGATTCAACAAGAGAAAGTGAAACCTTTGAGGCATACTACTGCTGAATCTATAGGTCAATGAAAATAGGTCATTAAAATGGTTGCAGAGGACAGTCTCTTTACTTTAGCCTAGGGACAAAGAGAGAGGCAGGAACCAGGTAGCAAGAGACAGAGACAGAAATAGAGACATGAAAAGGAATAAAACAGACAATTGAAAGAAAAGAAAAAAACAGGAAGAATGATTGACAGCTGGCATCTGGCTGAAGCATGTTTCGCTGAAGCAGCTGGAGTCTCACTGAAGCTGAAATCAACAACTATTCTACAACCTTATAAATAAAGCTTCCTCAAATGGTTCTTTGCAGCAGCATATGAACATTAATTGTGGAAAATAGTATCACACTAAGGGTTATCATTAACTAAAAAAAATATTAACTGAAATAAAATGCTAGTTTCTAAGACAACTAATAACGCGATAACCCATGAACACAAGAAAAGCTATTCTAGGTTATTTAAGGACAAAGTGAAATGGAAGGAAGAAAGGAAGTGCATGATTCATCATTCCTTTACCATTCTAAATGGGAAATAATGTACTTTGGAAAAAATGTTTTCGGATTGACAAGTCTTGTTTTTCAAGACTTTCAATCCAATAGAAATAAAAGACAATACAGGAATGCAATTGGTTGTGAATGTCATGTTTGCATCGACTTAAATCACCAGTTTTCTAAAGGACTAGAATCGTGGGACCTTGGAATCAAGCTGAAAACGTTTTTAAAAAGCTCTGATTGGAACCTTTTATTTTAGTGCATAAAAAGTGTAAATCAGCGTTTCTGGACCAATGCTGGCATGTTTGTTGTTGTAAACTTTGTCCAGACAATATCTATCCCCACCAAAATGTTAAAGGAAAAATCACTCAACTGTTTCCCCTTCACACCCTTAAAGGCAACCATCACAGCTTTAGCGTCATGCTAACTCCTTCACAATAGGCTTTAGAGGGACTGTGCAAATCGCAATGGCTTAGGAGTGCTCCTGAACAATGGCTTCTTGTGTGTGTCGTGAATTCCTACTGCTAGCAGATGGCCAAACTTCTCCCTTTTTATTCTGACAGAACTGTGGAGCTGTGTGTGGGTGCAATAAAGAGAGATGGTCTGTGGTGAACTTGTGTTGACGAACTAAACCCACCATTAGAGTTTCAGCCAAGAGGCTAAGATTCTCTACTCTAGATTATAAATGTTAAGACTGCACAAAGATCACAGTGTTAGCGGGTTCTATACAGCAGTTATCACAGCGGGCGCTCAGAACTAAATTAACAGTGAAAGGTTGAAAAACGGTCTACGAATGAATACCCAACTGACAAAATTAGCCAAGTCTGAGTCAGCAGATAGAAAACCCTCATAAAATACCGTTAAAGGTTTGAGGGAATTTTTTTATCTTTTAAGAATTCATATTTTTATTCATCAAGGATACATTACATTGAGCAAAAGTGAAATTTAAGTGAAATTCTATTCTAAATGAACTGTTCTTTTGAACGTTCTATTCCTAAAAAAAAAAAAAAAAGTCCATAAAAATATTAAACCGCACTGTTTTCAACACTGATAAGAAGAAATGTTTCTTTAGCAGCAAATTACAATGATTCCTGAAGGATCATGTGACTCTGAAGACTGGAGTAAGGGTCCTGAAAATTCAGCTTTGTCAGAGGAATATTTCAACTTAAAATATATCAAAATGGAAAAAAAATTAATTGTATTATTTTTTACATTATTACGTTTTTTTTACTGTATTGATCAAATAAATTAAGCCTCAGTGAGCATAAGAGACTTTTAAAAAAAAATATTTATCTTAGAAACCTCAAACTTTTGAGTTGTAGCATATGTACGAATAGATTTAGTCATGATTCAAATGGTCAGAATATTTACATGAAAAGATACTTATTTTATACAAACAATATGATACAGATTTGGATGTAACTGAATTAAGTAAAGCAAAAACTCACACAGGCAGATGGATGGCAGGCAGGCATACATAAATAGATAAATATTTCTGCTTTCTTTTTTTTTTAAAATTAGTGCATTACAGCCATAGTTCCCATATGGCAGCAAGTATGCTATAAGGATCCTAGATGATTTCAATTATGAAAAAGACTGCCTTCTGCACATCGTATAACAGTAAATCATTTGGCGAGACTGTATTTTGCATGTCACACACACAGAGATATATGTGTGTGTCTGTGTGAGAGACAGAGAAAGACAGAGAGCTGGGCTGGATCTTTCAGTGCTCTGCTCAACAGATGTGAGGCTGTAGGCCAAACCCTCAGCTCTCAGAATCTCCAAGGACAGGACTCGCTCGAAAATATACTATTTCATCCTCTCTCTATATATTTCAGCTTTACAGGGCTGCTCTTGACGAGTGATACCGGACAACTCCTCGCCTGATAAATCTGATAACAAATGAATGATGTTCCTTCCAGAATTGAGGATTTACACTTCTGGTCAAAACTCTCCACAGCTGCTATACTAAACCTGCAGCTTTGCTAGGCTTTTGAATGCTGTTTTAATACACTTAAGACCGTTTTATAAAGCTTAGCCAAGTGTGTGTGTGCATAGGCGTCGTGTTTACAGTGCTTCCCTTGAGGGGAGATTAAAATAGTGAGCGTTAACATGCTACTGCGCACATGTGCATTAAGTGTCTCTAAGCGTAAGGTAAATCAGCATTTACAAACAGCTTGCTCCGGGCCATTGCTTTCGCACATACCTTTGGGGAGACTGTTGTTGGTAATGCAACGACCCATGAAATGTGGAAAAAAAAAATGCACACATCTACACTCACCTAAAGGATTTTTAGGAACACCATCCTAATACTGTGTTTGACCCACTTTCACCTTCAGAACTGCCTTAATTCTTCGTGGCATTGATTCAACACGGTGCTGAAAGCATTATTTAGAAATGTTGGCCCATATTAATAGGATAGCATCTTGCAGTTGATGGAGATTTGTGGGATGCAAACTCAGGGCACGAAGCTCCCGTTCCACCACATCCCAAATATGCTCTATTGGGTTGAGATCTGGTGACTTTGGGGGCCATTTTAGTACAGTGAACTCATTGTCATGTTCAAGAAACCAATTTGAAATGATTTGAGCATTGTGGCATGGTGCATTATCCTGCTGGATGTAGCCATCAGTGGATGGACATGGTGGCCATAAAGGGATGGACATGGTCAGAAACAATGCTCAGGTAGGCCATTGCATTTAATTGATGGCCAATTGGCACTAGGGGGCCTAAAGTGTGCCAAGAAAACATCCCACACACCATTACACCACCACCAGCAGCCTGCACTGTAGTAACAAGGCATGATGGATCCATGTTCTCATTCTGCTTACGCCAAATTCTGACTCTACCATCTGAACGTCTCAATAGAAATCGAGACTCATCAGATCAGGCAACATTTTTCCAGTCTTCAACTGTCCAATTTTGGTGAGCTCTTGCAGATTGTAGCCTCTTTTTCCTATTTGTAGTGGAGATGAGTGGTACCTGGTGGGGTCTTTTACTATTGAAGCCCATCCGCCTCAAGGTTGTACGTATTGAGGCTTCACAAATGCTTTGCTGCATACCTCAGTTGTAACGAGTGGTTATTTCAGTCAAAGTTGCTCTTCTATCAGCTTGAATCAGTCGGCCCATTCTCCTCTGACCTCTAGCATCAACAAGGCATTTTCGCCCACAGGACTGCCGCATACTGGATGTTTTTCCATTTTCACACCATTCACCATTGTAAACCCTAGAAATGATTGGGCATGAAAATCCCAGTAACTAAGTAGATGTTGAAATACTCAGACCGGCCCGTCTGGCACCAACAACCATGCCACGCTCAAAATTGCTAAAATCAATCAATTCAGTTTTGAGTTCAGGAGATTGTCTTGACCAGGACCACACCCCTAAATGCATTGAAGCACCTGCCATGTGATTGGTTGATTAGATAATTACATTAATGAGGAATTGAACAGGTGTTCCTAATAATCCTTTTTAGGTGAGTGTAGAGTCAAATTTTAACTACACAGACAGATGGAGATCAGATTAATCAAAGAAATAATCAACTCATTAATTACCAAAACAACCATTAGTTGTAGCCCTAAATTATTCACATACGCAATTATGTTCATCATAAAAGTTTGTCAGACTTTAGGGACGGCATGCAACAATCATTCAAGGACTAATCCAAGAAAAGCGTTACAAAAATGCATTATTCAAGGATGCCGGCTGTCACCAGCTAGTGTTTTCTTTTAGTTCAGGGCAAGTTCTGTATGTGTGCATATGTGTGTTTGCCAAATACTTCTCTTCTTTGACTGTTATCGTGAAACCATTTATGATCTCTACCCGTTTCATGTAATAAATTGCTCATGGTTTAGAATCAAGCGCCTCATTCGCAGTTCATCTAACAACAGACCAGCAGAGAAGGAAATCAAAACCCACATCACACCACAACTACAGCTGCTAAAGCTTAGTCTTAAAAGCATGACAAACAGAGAGAGAGAGAGAGAGAGAGAGAGAGAGGGAGTAGAATACTCAAATGTCTGCAAAATCTAATCAAGATTAGAATTGAAAAAAATGTAGAGGATGCGATTGAATCTCTGAAGGTCACCCAGCACTGCTGGTTGCGATATTCCTACTCAACAGTATCGCGAGAGCATGAGTAGCTTCTCAGATTAACACGGGTAACGGTTTGTCGCTCATGATGCCACAAAGCACCAACTCTTACTTCATAAAGCATTCAAGTCTCTGAAAGCAGTACTCCACCAAAAGAAATGGCTCTACCATCATTTACTCGCTCACGTCGTTCCAAAACTGTATGACCAAAAAATAAAGAAATAAAACTGTGCATAACATAAAAAGTAAATTATGTGGAATTTGAGTTTTTTTCCCTAAAAATATCTTCTTGTGTTTTTCAGTACAAAGTTAGTAATACGGATTTGGAACTACATGAGGCTGAACCCGTAAGACTCTCGTTCATCTTCGAAACACAAATGAGATCTTTTAAATGGAATCCCTGCAATGACAGTCCATGCCACTGCCACTTTGTCACTTCAAAAAGTTACATTTAAAACTAATCCATATGAATATAGTGGTTTAGTCCAAATTTTCTGAAGAGTCTTGATCGCTTTATATGATGAACAGATTGTGAGAGAGAGAGAGATGAATGTTAATGTGTCTCTGCCCTTGGCATCTGGAAGTTCAATTACACTGAAAGTCAAGCAACTGACAGCGAGCACACAGAAGCACTGATATTTAGAAAGAAAAACAACACTGTTCCAATAATAAAAGTCAAAGAGAAGGACAGACGAGGAGAGAGAAAAATAGAGACATATGACATTCAACCTGTCAAAACTGCTTCTGGATGTCAAGTCTGGCAACTACTTCAAACATAGGGCTGTCTTTGCAAAAAGCTCACACTTGCACTAGCAAAAACCATCACAAGGAGGATTGCAAAATGGATATTTAAAGAAACGCACACTCAGTCCATCACAGTCAGCATTAGGCCAGAGTCAGTATTATACCAGCAGGAGAATATCTTATCGCCACACTTAACGGCTGACATAATAGAGACTCCTGTTATTACATGTCTTGAGGCCATTTCAGCTGTCAATCATCTCAAGTGATGATTATGAGTTCACATGTTCGGTTTTAAGTGTTTCCACAGTAGCCACTAACTGCTCTGTGCATAGATTAAAACAGGGCATCTTTGTGAAATGTTTAGACAATTACCAGTAGTTTCATGTGACAACTTTTGCAAAGGCTTGTGTTGTATTAAAGATTTTGACGCATTGCTTTAAATTGAATTTAATTGCTTTAAATTTTGTGTCGATTAGGCAATAATGTTATTTTTTATTTAACCCTTATTTAACCAGGGAAATCCTACAAGTCTCTTTTGCGAAGGTTTAGTTTACAACATTACATTTTCAATAACCTAAAAAAGTAATAAAAGGTTGAATTTTGCAGTTTATTAGTGTATGTTACACCCCAAACACACACACACACACAAAAAGGTTTGATTTAATAATTCCTTTACGTTTCTTCTTCAGATATTCAAAATTATATACTTTTGGAGTTAAACTACCATTTCATTTTTTAATACTAATTCTAATAAATACAAGATAACACATGAATGCATTAAATGGATCAAATATATTTCTATGTCAAACAAATACTGTTCTTTCTTCTTTCTTTTCATCAAAGAATCCTGAAAAAACAATAAGCACCGCCATTGTTTTACACATTGATAATAAGAAACTTGAGCACCAAATCCCCATTTTAGAGTGATTTCTGAAGGATCATGTGACACTGAAGACTGAAGATTTATGGCTGGTGAAAATTCACCTTTACCACCAGAGGAATAAATTACATTCTAAAATATTTTAAAATAAATATTTCACAATATTATGGTTTTACTGTATATTTGATCAAATAAATACAGCCTAAGGAAAAAAATAATAATATTACAGAAGTTAAATGCTTTTCTAATGTTGTCTTTAAAGGTCTGAACTTGCAACCCAAAGGTCAAAAGGTGATTAATGGAGTATAGTGACCCTGCAAGACCCTTAATGTTACTGCTCAAAGACTGAAATGTCCCTGTACAAGCGTTACAAGTTGCTCTGCATAAAGCATCTGCAAAATGACAAATTATTTCCATCCCCATTCTCTCAACAGTGTATACAATGAAGTCAAGCAAAAAACAACAATAAATAGTGTAGCCACAATATAAACACACTAATAGAGCGGCTACTAGCCTCAAGGACAGAAACACACAGCTTTGGTGTCTAGTAGAGTAGAGGAATGCTGGGTTCGGCAGAGGCCTGTTACTCTGTTTCTCTGGGGAAAAGAGAAAAAGTACTATGACCTCACAGTTGTCAAAACAACAATATATCAATATTCATTAGAGATTTCTGCAGAGGATACAGCAACTTAAAAAAACATGCAACTCACCGTTATCAAGCTGTGCATGTAATGCAAAAGACTATGGAGATATAAAGCATGAAAACCAACAGAACAAAAAGCCTCTGTAGCGTACAAGTCTAGAATGCCTTCTAGGCATTAAACAGATTTGAATCTACTGCTGCACTGACTTCCTTTCTGCCATTTTTCCTTTGCTCGCGAGGAGCTGTAAAACAACACTAAATGCTATTTAGAGATCCGTCCTTGTCATTTTCTCGGCAGTGCCCTGCAGAATCTCTTAGACATGCTTTGCTTTGGGGCATGTTGGTTTGTTTTCTTTCACGTCCTTTTTATCTTTGTCATTCACAAACATGCGTTACAAGGGTGAATACACAAACACGCAGTCATGCCAGTGTTCTTCTGAATACTGATGGGGTTCTGCTGAAGAGAAGAACTGACTAAAATTCAGTAAAGGAGGAGAGGCGTGCGTCCTGGGAAAGGTCATCCATCGCTTGACTGGGACCGCAGATGACCTAGTCTAGAGGGCTGCATCAGCAAGCACGACATGAGCGTGTCTATGTGTGTGTGTGTGTTCTGCCTCAGCTGCTGAGTACAACTTGATACAACTAAAAAGTACTTTCTCCTATCGGAGCTTATCATGCAGAGACTGTCTAGTCATGAGTTTCCTGTATAGAGATGACGTCTCTGCTTCCTACCACTGTAGAAAAATTAAGCCAAAAGATCGCAGATATGGTGATTGCCAATTGCGTCATCAAGCCACGATATCAAGGTCCTACCCATACTCCTGCAGATGTTAAAATCGGTTATTAGAGCATCAAAAAACTAACTTGTTAGAAATACAAACACTTGAACATACGAATTACCTAAAATGATTATTAAAATGAAAAAATTATTTGACGACGTGCAATTGGATTTTTAAAGTTTAGCTCGCAACTCATTCGATTACATATAGAGAGGGCGGGGCTTATGATCTATGCTGCAACGAGCCACCAGGGGGTGATCAAAATGCTTTGGCTTCACTTTCAGGACGTGCGGCACACTTGATTGGCTGATTTACCCAACAAGCGTAAATACTGGTGCAAGGGTTGTGCAATTATTCGAAATAAAGCCAGAATCGCGATATGGCTTAGTACGATTAATCAAATGAAAACATCATAACATCCCATTGCGATGAGTGAATGCCAAAAACGTATCAATCTTGACAAACAATACATTATGTAGTGTCATAGGGGCCGTTTACACCTGGCCACTTCATGCGTTTTCTGTGATCGGATAGCTATCCGATCGTGAAAAGACCAGGTGTAAATGCCCCCCGAAACGCATTCCAGACGAAACTGGACAAGTGTAAATGCATCTGGTTCTTGAAACCACATATGTAAATGTTACTACTCCCAAAAATGCTAAAAAATAAACGTGTGAGAGCGTGGTACAGGCTATATGTCATGCTATTTTAGTCAGATATGACGACGCTACTGCGACGCGCATCACCACAGATGAGCAGCCAGCTGAACGCCTATCAAGCCAACGTGCCGCAATGAACTATCGCAAATTAAAGTGAAAGTAAGTCGCAGGCGATTAACACTACCATCTTCATTAAACGTAAAGAAACAAAATGATCTTACCAGTTCTGTTGCCGCTCTCTCTTATCACCGTCTTTGCTGATTTTGAAATTAGCCGATGATCAATAAAATGCAGCTCATATCTGTTGCTTTCGTTGACGTGCACTTCATTAAACCCGCATATATAGCGCGGGAATTGAAGATCGGATTTATATCCGTTTTGCAAAAACACATTTATGTGACCAGGTGTAAATGGAATCGTTTTGATAAATCAGATAGCCATCCGATCTGAGAAAACGCATGAAGTGGCCAGGTGTAAACAGCCCCATAGTCATTCCATCTCAGTCATGTCATTCTAAACAGGTATGACTGTGAAATTTTCAAGAAAACTGTTATAGTACTGGAATGATCTTTAATAAATCAGTGGATTCAATTCAAAAAACCAGTCTAATGATTTGTTTACAAAGACAGATCCATCTTCAGCAGCTACCTAGAGGATAAGATTAATATTTGTAAATTAATTATCAATAGGGATACACCGATACCATCTTTTTCAGAATCGATCCGATAGCCAAAATTCTGAGTATCGAACGATACCAGCGCAGGTTTTTTTAAGTAGAATTTCTTTACCATAAAACTTCAAATAATAGCAGAGTCCCAAGCAGACGCCTGTCTCTTTTACACACCTCGTGTGGCTGCAGGTTTTGGTAAATAAAGGTGTGCACGCACACTCTCACGTCTTCAAACACTAGCGCTGTCTTGCTCTCTCTCCCTCACACATATTAATCAAAATCAATTGACACGATAGTAAAAGGATTTGGATCGGTCTCGTCTGACCGATACGGAAAAAATGGCAGTATCGGATCACTAATTACCACATGACTTCAAAGATTTGGAATATATGTTTGTAATTCTAAAATGTTCCTTGTTCTGTACCACACAGCACTTTGCCTTTTGAAATAAATCTGTGTCAAGTCTGGCATCTTGTCAGGTTTTCAGTTGCACTGGGTTTGTTTGTGTGCATGTGTATCTGTACGAGTATGTGGATAGCGGTGAGCACTGTGTTTTTAGCAGTCTGTTAACAAACTGATTATGTGTTTAACAAGATGTTTTAAAAGCCATCACATACATACTTGAAGTGCTGAGAGAGAGGGGGAAATAGACAGACAGCAACAGGAAGAGAAAATACAGCAGGTGACAGTGTAAAACTCTGCTGCGGTTGCTTTCTGATTATTGCAGAACTATTTGAGATTTCTATTTGGAAGCCCTTGAAGTGCATAGTGCTACCAAAGATTTTGAGATCATGTCTGTTTTAGTCAAGTCCTTGACATTTTATCAATTCAATTTAAAGAAAGGGGTTCTCAAACTCGGCCCTGGAGGGCCACTGTCCTGCAGAGTTTAGCTCCAACCCTGATCAAACACACCTACCTGTGAGTTTCTAGTGTTTGATCAGGGTTGGAGCTAAACTCTGCAGGACAGTGGCCCTCCAGGACCGAGTTTGAGAACCCCTGATTTAAAGGAACTTAAAAATTATGTCATGACTCATGTCACATTTGGGATCGATAGGATTTTTGATGTTTTTTGAATCTTATGCACACCAAGGCTCATAAAGAAAATTGTGAAATTTGTATAATTAAAATAAAAAGGTTGTGTAATGTCTTGCCACATAAGTAGGGTTGGGTATCGAGAATCAAGTATCGATTGGAAATGAGACTAACTTTTTGTTTTTCCCGGAATCGTTCAAAAGTTAAAATTTCGATTCCTAGTTTCGATATTCACAGTCCGCCGAGCGGAAGAAGAAACCGCTGAACAACACCAACGAAGAAGCGTCTACCGGAAGTGTTGGCATAACCACGCGAGTCGAACATGAGTACCTTACGTCGGCGATCCAAAGTATGGCTTCGCTTTTCTAAAAATAACGAAATCAAAAAATTCACAATTTTTTTTTTCTTTTGTCACAAAATTTGTGACAAAAGGAGTATTTTTACAGAAGGAGTATTTCCTTCAGAAAGGATTATTATTCCTTCAGAAAGGCCGTTGGTTAGCAAGGTTAGCTAAACTTTTTTGACCCTGCCTCTAAAAAGAATCGGAATCGAGAATCATTAGGAACCGGAATCGAAACAAGGAATCGGAATCAGAATCGTTCAAATTCAAACGATACCCAACCCTACACATAAGTAAATAATTTAATGCAAAATATTAATTTGACATTCTATTACCTCAAGATGACTCGCAGTACCCGCTTGAGCGGTCTGTTGTCATGCAATAACAGACTACTAGATGGCACAATTGAAGAATTAGAATTGAATACTGTAGAGAGTTTTGTAAAAATATAAATGAATTATGCATGGTTCTGTCGTAATACATGGACAGGTTTGTAAAAAGACTGCCAGTGCCAGGTAAACGTAAAGCTGACAATTTATCTCTATCAAACCTCACGATACCGAAACAACTAAAAAAGTAAACAAACGAGCAGCACGATGCAACAGAACCCATTATAATCAGTGAAGCTGTTTACACTTGATGCAATGACACACGACACAACAAATGCCAGAAAGTAAACTGATGTCCCGTTCTATTTCTGACGTACTCCAGTGGTCGTGCAAATTCTGACAAAGGAAAATTTGCAATGTTCACTTTGTCACATTCAGTAGACATGAGCCTCGAGATGGCAGTCACATCCAGTTGTCGACAAAATAAAAGAAAATGATGCATACCCAGTCCTTGGATTTACATGTACATTGGTGAGAAGAGAAGAGAGACCACAATGTGTTGCGTGCCTTAAAATATTAGCATCTACCAGTATGAAGCTGAACATGTTAAGACTCCACTAAGATTGCAAACACAAAGAGAAGCCAGTTGAAGTTGAGAAGTAGTAGTACAGGATTAATTACAATGATTCAAAGAAATCCTCAAGGATTTTGCAAGTAAGGTCATGTTTGAGAGTGTCTTTATCTGGGTGCATGTAGATGGGAAAAAAATTGTGGCAGAAAAAGTTTGGGAACCACTGCTCCAACACCTTGGGAAACGTGATACACGTGAAATTCATTCCAGGTGTCTTAACCGAAAGAACTGTCTAGAGAATTCATCAGCCAAGTGAATAGACTTGTGAACTTTAAGAATGCCCACAATGTGGTCAGCACTCTGGATCACAAGCTAAGGAACAGTATTTCTGCTAGCAACACTGTAGAAAATGTCTAGCAAGATTTCGAGGGACCATACACCACATGGGCATTTTAAAGCTGCAGTCTGCAGTTTTTCCTCTTTGTCACCATCTCTGTTTGAAAACTGCAACTGAAGTTAATCGCAGAATTATTAACTTTACTTGAGTTGTAGTTCCGACACGGCACAGTGCAGATGAACAATGTTTGAGGAGAGTGTGCAGCTGTCAGTCACCGCGCCATTGTGGATACTGTCATTCAGAATCACAGATTATTATTTTTGGAAGTATGACTAAAATAATAATTTTCACCGGAAACTGTCATCTAAACAAGTAAGACACATCCACTTTTGTTCTGGTTCTGACATTTAGGGCTGCAGCTATCAATTCTTTTTGTAATCGATTAATCTAGCATTTAATCGATCGATTAATCGAGTAATCGGATAATTTGTTTGTGTGTTTTTAAACAACCAAAACAAATAATGTATAATGAAAATAAGAAGGTGTTTGGCTTTTATAATTTCTTTAAAAAACTAGAGATATTTATTCCAACTCCAACATTTGGCTCCAAAAGCCAAGCCTATTTATTGCAATTTTTACCCATTTAGTGTTTATAGGTGCCAGTGCCAACAACTATATAACAATACAGTTAAATCAATTTAGTGTAAAATAGCCCATAACAAGTAAAACTTTGACTATAAACTTAAATAGTACAGGCCATTTGGCCTTAGTTTTGTCTTCTTAATACAACATTACAAAAAAGGATTGCACCTTCTGCAAATTACCCACCTGAAAACAAAAATAAATCAATATAAAATATCAAGCCAAACATGTACAAAAAAAAACGTCATAAACCGGAAAACCGGCTTAATTCTGAAAAAAAAAATAAATAAAAAAATAAAAAAATAAAAGTGATATCAAGTTTTGGTCAAACTGCCCGGCACTACAATGTACTAAAATAGATTGCTGGACATAGATATGTTATAGTACAGAGGTGTACATTTATGTACATTGGTGTACATTTATGTTAATGACTCAATTTAGCTTATACTAGCCGAGACGACTCCTTTGTGTAGATGTGACGTAATGACACAAAGACATGCTCGAATCTCCCGCGGAAATCCACCAGTACCACTGGAATTAAGAACATTATTACAAGCTTGCCGCCTTGAATCGAGCTAAGGCAAGCAGATAGTTTTGAACACTGGCTGCTTATGAATTTTCTCAAATATGAATTGTATTGACAGGCATCCTCGTGCAATGAAAGCTCCAACCTGTTAACATGGGTAGGGTAAAAAAAAGGCACTGCAAACAGAGTAGGCCTATGTGTAACCCTTTATTTACACTACACACATCTGCGGCGCATTATGGCTCCGACAATGTTTTACTTTTATTCCTGAACATGTTCTCGCTAACTAATCAAATACTTATACAAACTACTGATCTATCTGTAAAACACAATTAGAAAGATTCTATTGATTCAATAGAACACGTGAGCTCACTGGAATACCAATATGGCGGCTTCACTGTTTATGAAGTCATGAGCTAGATCAGTGGTGCCAACCAACCCATCTCCCCTACCCCATGGAAAGCAGACCAACAAATAAAATAGGTGTTGTGTAGTACAATATACAGCTAGAGAATCACAGTGATTTCTGAGACTAAACAGAGATGCTTTGTGCTTTTCTAAAAGCTTCAGATCAAGAAATCACACAATTAGCAATTACTTTGACCAAAGCTTTGTTATATCTCTCTCTGGCTCTGTGAAGCGTTAAGGCAGTGGCATTGAGACAGAAACACTATTGTGCTTTCTGCACTAAACAATGGCTCTTATTTAGCCTGTGGGGTCTAAATGTGTGTTAGCTCATTTACTTTAAGTCTGCCAAAAATTCCTGATATGGATCCCATTACAAAACCAATAAACAGCCAGACAGTGTGCCAGTTCTGGAAGAGCACGCGGAGGCGTACAGAATAAACCTGCTCAAGGCACCCTGCTTGTCTCAAATGGGCTGCAGGAGCCCAGCATCTTTGAAAAGTGAAGTGAAAACCTCTTAAGACCAAACCGAGGTGGTCCTTCTGTATCCTCAAGGAAAAAGAAACTGCCAAATCAAAAAGCATTCACCATTTACAATAACAAAATAATCCAACAATTGAATCGTTCAACCTCCACTTCAATAAAAATGTGTTAAAGGGGTTACATAAAACATGTAAAAATAATAATAAAAAAAAAGAATAGAAAAACAGTTTAGGATGCATTAATCAAAACGACAGTATCCTGACAACCAAGTCTGCATAATAGATGTCTGGAGGATCATGAGACACTGGAGTAATTGTTTTAAATTGTGATAAAATGTCCCAATATTCCAAAAGAAATTCAGCCTTGGTGAGCATAAAGAGCTAAAGCATTAAATTATTAAAATGAATGCCTACAGTGCCTTTAATAAAAAAAAAAACTAACAAACTATATATTGTCCAAAAATAGTTTTCCTTGATCGTTTGAAATGAAAGGCTATGAAAATATATTTTACCTTTCAAAAACACTATTGGAGACAAAACTGCAAAAAGAGCTTTCTAGATGGTTGTTATGACAATGTTGTTTCACATTTCACATGCAAAACCTTTATAATTATATATATATAATATATAATTAATAAGCTTAAAAAATTACAGTAGCAAAAAAAGGGCCATTTAATGTGATAAAGGGAACTTTAACACCAACTTTAACTATGTTGGTGTTTCACAAACTGGAGTACTCGTACTCCTGGGGGCAAGTGAGGAGACACAAATGGTAGGTGAACAAAATGCAGTCTTGCCGTTCATGTAATTCTACCCCACTTTAAAATAACATTAAAAGGGATGATGTATTTCTAACCAACAAAATCTTGCTTCTAGTGTAAAAACAGGAAAATGGTAGCATCTTAAAAGGTCAAATACCTGATATCCGGTTAAATACCTGATATCCAATCAAATTACCAAATTATCTTTTGTGGTCAAAACTATGCGGTCTTAGCAAATCGCACTACATTACTGCTGCTCAACAATGCACAAAGTCAGGTTGCATTGCACTAGCATGAATAACAAATATAGACACAGACTGTGCATAGAGATCGATTTAAGACAAACAAAAAATACCCCGTGTGTAAATGCATCTATGCAGCTTGTGCTACAGCAGTGCAAAGATGGCTTTTGTTGATACTGATTTCATTTGGTTAATTTTGTATTTAGTTTATTGCTTTGTTTATTATATTAAAAAATAAATTACATTTTAAGAATGACATCAAACATGACAAATACAGGGTTAGAAAACTTTGCCTTTATAAAAGGTAAAAAAATAATAATAATAAACGCACCTGAAAATCCCTTTAAAGCGCCAAATATTGTCCCTTAATTGAAAAAAATTGACTGCAGTCTAAGTGGAAGAGAGGGGGTAAGCAGAAGGATGTTAATCGTTAAATACCCCAGGGTACACCACTCTAAAAGTTTAGTTTGGGAACAATGAACTACAATTCAAAGCACTGAGAAACATAGGCTTAGCTTTCTCACTAGGTATTACAGACCTCGCTCAGGGAGAGGACACAAAACGGTCATATAATGCAAGAAACATTGATGCAAAAAGTATCAGACGATAACCCAATGCAAAGCAGAATTCATGATATTGCATTCATGCAATCCATCACTGCAGTCACCTGATGCCTCGTCACTAGGGTCAAATCTGACAAAAGACAATTTTCCCAGTAACAACACAGTGGACTCGAAACTGACGGCAGTCAAACACAACTGTGTCCCTCCCTGCAGACTAGGGTGTTTTTCTTTGATTTCCAGTGCAGTGTCACTCATGTGCTGTGGCAGCAGAGTGTGTGTGTGTGTGTGTAGCAGTGTGCTATTTCCAGCCTCAATGCAGCCAGACAGTGAGGGCCTCTCTGTTGCTCAGTCGAAAACCTACAACATCAACATAACAGCTGCTCCCCAACTAAAACCATTACACCACAAGAAAAACATGCTGTATTTATTGCATCTAATGGCATTTATTGGGAAAAAACACAATGCTGTAGACACCCTACATAGTATTTCCAAGACAACAATTCAAACTAGCTAATACAAAAACTAAAGCCATACATTAGAACAACAGTTCTCAACTGGTTTTGCTTCAGTAGCGACACGACAAACAACCAAAATTGTTCTTCATACAACAACAATGATCAAAATGTCCTTAAACATTGAAATTAACCATGAACTCTATTAGCCCACCAATATGCAGAATTATTAACATGACAGACTGGTATGCTTAAACAACAGCGGAAGTGTGATTAATAGATTGCATGTTCACGCTTTCAGCAGCCGATAATACACCACCACACACACATCACATTGTGGTCAAACCATGTTTATCCTCTTTGTAAGTGAACACAAATTTAGAAAACTGAGTCAAACAATGAGGGGTATCACATGGTTTGTTTCCATGTGTCTAAATAGGCTGGTTCTACAAAGTGAAAGGCAATTTGTGCCAAAACATAAGACTGAGCAGTGTCTACCCTTAGAGATTTTTCTAAATCGTTTATAACGTGGCATGTTTATTCACGTAGCAAAGTACTATTTAAAGTTATTGATACTTTGGAGTGATAAAGAAACGTACATGAATGAGAAAACAAAGAGTGGGATGTTTTAATACATGGTGCTAAAAAGAGTTTTTATACTGAGAATAAGATTCTGTCATTTTGTCACAGTATCTAGAATAATTCAAGTCTTCACAGAAGTACTGGGATAAGTTTATAGTTCTTATTTAGGGGAACTCAATGTTAAAAAAAAACCTCAGAAAGTGAAAATTTCATGTCATGGGACCTTTAAATTAGTCTATTCAGAATTGTAGGAGACTCAGGATCTCTATTTTAAATACATAAAAATGTGATTCTCAATTTATTCAGAATCATGCAGCTCTTTAGTTTGATTGGATGCATGTCCTTAGATGTTTTTTTGTTTTTTGTTTTCTTTGAATCGACAGCATTCTTTGGTGCTTACAACAGAACTGTAATAGAACACTGTTCCAAAATGCAGATGTTCATTTCACACCTGCACATTTTTTGGCAACTGTTCTATAACAGTATTTCCAAGGCATTAACCCCCCATCCAGAACTCGCCTACAGACAATAACGCCATGTCTACAATAGAATCGACTGGCATTGAGTCATGCTGTGACAGCTTAAGGTTGTCTACTCTGGAAGTGTTGATGCTGCACGTCAATGTTCACTAACCACAGATCATCTGTACGCTCGAGGCTACACTTCAGCAGCAGTAAAATGGAAGAATAGCTAGGACTTAGAGTTATATTCCATGGAAATCGACAGCTAGAAAAATGCACCACAAACTGTGAAAAAAAAATACACTTATTTATTATTAGAAAAACATCACTTTCAAAAGTTCATGGTGCCTTTATATACCATTAAAAAGTTTGGACTCAGTAAGATTTTGAAAGAAATGAATCATTTTATTCAGCAAGAATGCATAAATTGATCAAAATAGTAAGACATTTATAATATTTAAAAAAGATTTCTACTTCAAATAAACTATGTTCTTTTCAACTTACTATTCAAAGAATTCAGAAAATCAAGTTTTTTTTACATAACTATTAAGCAGCACAACCAGCTTACATCACATGAATATGTTATTTGTAATAAATAAGATAAGTCATTTTAAATTGTAATGCAATTTCACAATATAACTTTTTTTTTTACTATTTTTGATCAAAAAAAATGCAGCCTTGGTGAGCATGAGACATTTCAAAAACACACACTACACAAAAAGTTAATATATTTAACATAAAATGTATAATACAGGCAACACTATATTTTAATGGTCTACTTTAGACATTCATGTAACTTTGCATGTCAACTAACTCTCATTAGAATATTAGTAGACTATCTGCTTAATATCAACTAACTCTTTATTGTTATCCTCCCCCAACAGACATATACTATAAGTAACTTTCCAACTACGTCAACTTATTGTACTTACCTGAACCCTAACCTAACAGTCTAATACTCGAATAGGCCTATATGTTAGTTGAAATGTAGTTGTAAAGTTACTTATAGGTAGTAGAATGTCTAAAGTGGACCATCGAAATAAAATGCAACCATAATAAATAAAAAATAAAAGTATCTGTGGCCTTTATAATGAAGTTAGACAATTATTATAGGTGATGGAAATAAAATGATGTGGTCATGTTTGATCACTGTCAATTTTCTTGAAAGCTGTGGTACTGTTATTATTATTACTTATTTCTAATCCTGTACACGCATACCAAGTGCATCTAATCAGAATCTAAGTCTCCCACTTAACCATTTAAAAGTCATGGAATCAAGAGGGAAGAGTATGGTGGAGAGCTCCAATGAAAGCAGCTTTTGGCTCAATGGCTGTTTTTGGCTCATGCTGGAGGAAATATGATTATGCAGAAGGGGAACGGTTTCATCAGCACCTGGAGCGGTGCGTGAGAGGGGAGGTTAGGGACGAAAATATGGAGGGGGGATTTATGAAGTGAACACATACTTTAGCCCTAGCAGGAAGTCATTAAGCTGAAGCTAGAATACAGAGAGAAGAGCTGGCATCTGCGACGCTACTGCACAGACTGTACATTTAAACTACTGTTGCATGTGTTTTTTTTTTTAAACTTGACATTTGTGATTACAACGCATTCTCACCCCAAGGCGTCACCTTTGACCATGCTTCAATATTTGACGTTTTAGGCGCCCTTTAGCGTCACTTACATGACGCGATCCTACGGCGTCATCTAACTGACGCTAAAGGAAAGCGTCAGTTAGAGGACGCGGTTAGGTTTAGGTGTGGGGTGGGGGTAGGGTACACGCGATCCTAGGGCGTCATCTAACTGACGCTAAAGGGCGCCTATTGAAGATATTGAAGCATGTCCAAATGCTTCCCAAGGCATCAGTTAGGTGACGCCTTGGGAGTGAGAATGGGCTGGTGATTAAACGAGTTGCTGATTACGTCATTAATGAACAAATAAAAGCTCAGGTGTACTTCATTTTCCAATTTTTTTCTCCATCTTGCCCGTAGTTGAGTATGTAAGCCTCTCAGTATATTCCTTTGGCCGAAAGCATGGTATGAAGCATTCAGTGTGCGTAAAATCTAGTGGATTTTGTTTTCAAATGCTCAAGTCACTTGCACATCTGCAGACTCCCCTTATGACGAAAATTAAGTCAGAAACACGGTATGCGCACGGTCAAAGAATGCTTTGGACTTAAGCCTGAACCTCGAGCTGAGACTCGAACGCGGGTTGCTTATCCTGTTGCGCCCTCTATAGGCCATGATCAGCGACTAGTCAGTGTCAAACTTAAAGGGTTAGTTCACCCAAAAATGAAAATTAAGTCATTAATTACTCACCCCCATGCTGTACCAACCCCGTAAGACCTTCGTTCATCTTTGGAACACAAATGAAGATATTTTTGGTTAAATTTGAGAGCTGTCTCACTACCACATTGGTTGCCTAAGGGACTGCCTCTTGACGGCCCAGAAAGTCAATGAAGAAAATGTTTAAATATCCCATGTGACTACAGTGGCTCAACTATAAGTTTATCAAGCGACGAGAATACTTTTTGTGCGAAAAAACAAACAAAAATAACGACTTTATTCGACTATTCATTTTCTTCCTTGTTGGCCTGAAACGAGACTTCCTTAGATTTCCACGACGCATGCGCGAGAACTGAATTGAGGTTGTTGAAGGAGATCGCAATTCTCGCGCATGCGTCGTGGAAATCTAAGGAAGTCTCGTTATTTTTGTTTGTTTTTTCGCACAAAAAGTATTCTCGTCGCTTGATAAACTTTCAGTTGAGCCACGGTAGTCACTTGGGAAATTTAAACATTTTCTTCATTGACGTTCTGGGCCGTCAAGAGCCAGTCCCTTAGGCAGCCAATGGGGTAGTGAGAAAGCTCTCAAATTTAATCATAAATATGTTCATTTGTGTTCCGAAGATGAACGAAGGTCTTACGGGGTTGGTACAGCATGGGGGTGAGTAATAAATGACTTCATTTTCATTTTTGGGTGAACTAACCCTTTAAAGTCGACTGGTCTGTGCAGTGCAACCCCTACAAATGGCCACTTTATTTCCGACACGCACTATAACCGGCAAACACAACAGACTGGGCCATTTGACCAATCGGAGCAGGCTTTTAAGAAAGGCGGGGTTTAGAGAGACCGAATACTTTAGCGAACCGTTTCAGGCACTGTGATGACACAATGTATATTATGAGAAAATGTTTGTATTTTTGACCTTGGATGCATTTAAATCTATAGTAGGAGACCTCCAAAATAAAAATAAGAAGATTTTAAAAAAGCATAATAAGCTCTAATAATCAACATTTAGCCAAACAATCAAGATGACCCCTCTTAAATTAGCAGCTCAAGTGGCAGTGGTGAAAGGGCAGTGCGGTCGCTCAACTTCCGTTTAATTATGCAGATGCTGACTAACACTAACACATGTTATTCTGAACAGACAAAGAAAGGGCATCATCCCATGCAAATGAGCTTTATACATAAATTAACCAGCTTGTCCAGTCAGATTTGGAGCATATCTGTTTAATAAATCATCATATCCAGAGAATAACGTTTTGCAATGGGTCTGATGACCTTTCCTGCAGAGGCTCGACCAATCAAGATCCAGGTTAAATCAAAAGGTTATGCAGGCATAAGAGCCTTTCATTTCACAGCAATCAACAAACCGCAAATGTACTAAAACATACTAAATACAAAAGGAAGGGAAATCGAGAAGTAATGTGTGAGTGGGGAAGACAAGCCTCTGAGAACCTCTCCCATCTCCATATCTGATTTCAATGTGGGAATAGCACTCTCAGCAATTATTGTTAGTATCAGTCAGACCATAAAGGCTTTTCCCCATGGAGCCGAAGCAGCTATCTCACGTTCAGAGCAGGAGCATGTCGACAATTGTTACGCTAATTGCTTTCACAGCAAGCGTCATTTATAAAGAAAACATGCTCTAAGACACACACACACACACAGAGAGACTCAACGTATGAGAGTACACACACTCTCTCATTACAATTGTGCCTACTAAGAAGCAATAACTTGCATGTATCGACTAGGGTAAGACAATATCAAATTGCCAATATATTAATAACCATGATGATTTTGCTGGCAATATTAAATAAAGCAAGACTGTGAATATGACAATGGTTTTAATATGCTTTTTATTTTATCATTTATTTTCAGTCTTTCCATCATTCAGTTTCAATGTATGGATTTAAAACAATTTGTTTGTAATGAAAACAGTTACACTATTTTAAGATGACGTGGTTGCATTGCACTTATACTGAGTATTAATATTAATTAACTACATGTACTCACCATAGAATTATGTTTAGGGTTTGGTTAAGGGTTAGTTACTTGCAATTGGCTTTACGCACAGCTGCACTACCTCCTGAACTTCAGACAGCTCCTTTGTTTCCTGTCTGCCATTATTGAACAAACTGATTAATCCAAGCGTGTCTGATTATTGTTGTTGTGACTACTGAGGTCAGTCACACCTAGATTAATCAGTTTGTCCAATAATGGCAGACAGGAAACAAAGGAGCTGGCTGAAGTTCAGGAAGTAGTGCAGCTGTGCAAAGCCAAAAGCATAATTTACTGTGATTACTATAGTAAGCGCATGTAGTGACGCATAAGAACGTCACCTTAAAATAAAGTGTTACTCTGAAAACTGTTCCCTATAAGTAGGTACATATCGGTGCGGGTGCTCTTTACTTTTTCTTGTTAAACGTTTACCGACATGGATTGTTTTATGGCCAATGCCAATATCTTAGAGATCGGGGTGGCCGATGGACGATATAAAGTCAATATATGATATCACCATTTCATTTACAGTAAATAACACATGGTGCATATGGTTATCTAATAAATTAGTCATATATAATTTGAACGATGAAAAACTTCAATGAAAAACATGTAAAAATAAACCTTATAGTAATATCTAAATATTTTAGATAGCAACACCAACAATTATTGGGTAAATAGGAAAAAATATACATTTTTTTATTTATTTATTTTAATTTTAAAATGCCAAATATCGGCCTTCGACATATTGGTTGACTACTATTGTTGTATTGGTATAGAAAAAGGTAAATGCAATCAATCCATGATAGCCAATACTTGGTCTGAAAAAATATATATATACTGTAATAATAATAAAATCTCCCATTTAAGCAATTCAGAGAAAAAGAAACATATTTTTTGGCCATATGTGCCATCCAAATTACTAATTTTATGCACAAATACTACATCTTTCATACTTAATGTCAACAGATTGAAATACTACATATTTTGTGGCAACGTAAAAAAGCCAATGAAATAAAGCAGCTTAAGTCATCCCTTTAGTCCTTTTTTGAAATATCTAGTCGACAAATCTAGCAGTATGATGATTTGAAACTTGTTTGGAGAAATGATTCATCAACGCCCAGAAACAGACAGAAAACCACAACCACAACTCATAACCAAAAGCCCCGAAAACAAAAGTCAGAACAGGCTCCAACAAGTCAGAAACAAGTTTATAGCCAACACTTCCATGGTGGAAGTCAAAGGGAACTAACTACCCGAGTCAAAAAGAAAAAAAACACTCGAATACTTATAAAGTGCAAGTATTTAACAGTAATAGTTTTCACTGAATGAGAAACCTGGGCTATGAGGTCTGCCTGTTTAAAAAGAAAACACCGTATTACTTAATGAGCCACTTATGACTCCTCAATTTCTTTCCCATTATTTTTACAGCAATTTTCAGAGAAGCACTAACGCTAGTCTGTCGTTTCTGTCTTCCCTGAACAGCTTTCTCAGCCAGCGGGTGCTTCATGGAGAAAAAAAAGAAAAACCCTAAATTGCTGGAAAATAGTACAAGTGGAAAATAAGCTGAATCAAACTCGGCCTTGAAAATGTTTATTGCTTACAGTCTTTTACAGAACATTGTGTTGTCTAACATGAAAGTCAAATAAATACTACTGATACATGACCTCAATTCAATCTTTTAAAGAGCATCTTAGGTCATAGTTGTTTCATTAGCATACCCTTTTCTCCACCTCTTCATCTTAAGAAGACTTAGCAATAGCTTATAGGCTCCTTTAGAGCAGCTAATGTGCAAGTGTGGACACCAGCTGGTGGAGCGGCTTTCTTTTATATATCAATTTTAAGATAAGGCAATACAAAAACATCATGCTATCTAACAACATAATACAAATTCATCGTCGTTCTCATTACCTAAAATCACCATGAAGATGTCACCTTCCAGAGTAATACTTTATTAAAGATCCCTGAGCTTCAAATATGACATCATCGGCAGCGCCTTCAATAAACTATTTTTTCATCTTTTCATCCTAAAGCGTGGTCAAAAAACAACGGGTAAACCGACTAGTTACATGCAGAGATCCAATAAGCAGAAATGCAAATGAAACAATGTTCACAGCTAAATTATGCAAGTAAAATCCCAAGTTGTAACATTAAACCCAGAGAAATAGGCCTATATAATATAACTACAGGAAGGATCCTGTATCCAGCCTCTTGGTTCTCATGTGGGGGAAATAACTGGCGCTTTCTTATCAATCAAGTACTTCATTACACCGAAGGACTTAAAGAGCTGGGAGGCATTAAGTAATTTTGCTAAAACATCGCAAAGCTTCTACCACACATCATATTATCCCACAGCTGACATTTAAATCAGCCCTGAAAATTCATACACATGCAGGTAAGCTGATTCAGAAACAAATCATTAAGTAGTAAACAAATGCATCTGATGGATTCGTTTTTTCTTTGCCAGATGGAGAGCTCTAGCCACTTAACCGTTCATCAGACATTCAAAATATAAGGGAAAGTTTCAAAGAAAGATGTGTTTATGTTGCCTGAATGACATTGCATGTGGGTGGATTCTGATCCGCAAACGGATCAAGTCAACTAGAACATCTTAATACTTACACAAAGTGATGTGCTGTTCATCCTACAAACAACACATATGAACCAAACTGTACATGTTTATGAAAATGTAAGCAATGCCAATAGTAATCATGGTAGGGAATGCCTATTTATCAGGGTCATATGCCTGAACTGTCAACACCGTAGAGAAATTACCACTCAATTAGCATGTTAATGTTTAAATTAACACAAACCGGCTTTTTTGTTTAACCGCAACACTTTTAATAAATCACTTGATCCCGAGAGGTATGATAACTGTTTTCATAGTCGATGTAGAAGTATATCTATGTTTGTTTATGTGACTGAGGCTGAGCCCTGTTTTACAGTTCACTGGTCATGTTAGGTCACTGTCATTTGTCATGAATGTACTCAAACTTGCTAGCCAATAAAGTCAGCTATTCAACTCTCTCTAACTCAAGGCTGTTTACACAATGTGTGTTCCCTTGCCCGTATTATCTTCTCTATCAGTACAAAAAGATCAAACACACCACTTGATGATCAATGATCATGTCTGGGAACACACACTCACATACAAACACACTAAATAAATACAGCCCACATTGAGTGTATGATGATTTGTTTACAGTACTTCATTTGAGGAAACCTTGAGACATAATTATGCTTTTTATTCTACATATCAATGATGTGGTCAGGGTCTACTGGGCTTTCAAACAAATCTACTATAATGGAATTTAAATGAAAACAAGTTGAATACACCTTTGATTAACTTGTTTACAATTTCTGAATGAAAAATATAACTTGTCTAGACCGTGGAACTGTCTGAACACTGTAAAGTCACATTAAAAGACTGTTGGCATAATCAGAATAAATAAAATAGTCCCTGTATCAAGGTCATTAAGTTAAAGGACCACATGTTTTGCACAGGCCAAATAAGACATTTTGGTATGAGCACATCGAGTCGTGAATAGGTAGCTCTCCTCAGGTGAAAATTATTTTATAACTTGGAATAACAACAAAAACTGGAACTGTCACCTCGAACAACAGTATATGTCAAAGCAACAGTACAGTAATGACAGGAACTGCATGTCAACAAGTGTCATTTATAGAGACATTTACAGCTCCTCTAGCCTACATAAAAAAGCCCCCAAAACCATAAAAGCCACAACTTCCCGATATGTCATGAATCATTTCAGCAGCCTGACAAACTCAAGTCGATATTGTTTCTCTTGTCATTCAAACAGAAGCTTCAAAATGATTCACTCAGTGTATCCAAACACTCCTGACACACTTCTGCAAGAGTGACAGACAGCGAGCAAAATCAAAAGCCGTGACCTCTATTACGTCACTATCACTGTGTTCTGTCATCATAAACGCTCACTGGAAAACGGAACTTCTGGAATGCGACACTGTGACAACAACACCAAACACCTGTTTAGCACCCTCAGAAGCTGTTATGTCATCACAGCCGTTGACAATCGTATAATGAACACACACAAAAACTTGAACCGTCGCAGCGGCCATAGACGGTCAGACGTGTTCAGAATATTAAACAAGTTCTTACCTCGAGACGGTCCAAACTGACGAAACTGGCAATAGCAAATCCATCAATAATATCCTCCTCCTGAGAACTAGACTCGCGTCTCTTCCTCCGGGGGGGTCGCGGGGTTCTGCTCGAGGATGTCGAGCGTGGCGGAGCGTTTTTACCGGGACTTCGCTCCCGTTCGGAACCAGACGAAGGGCTTCGATTGCGGGTTTCCCCGGCGCGTGGCTCCCGTTTCCGTCCCCTCTCGCGCTGCGAACGGGATCTGCGACTCTGCTTCACTTTCCCTTCCATTTTAAAAACGGTGCGATGTCCTCCCCCCTCCCCCCCGTGAAAAAGAAAAAAAGACAAAAATGACACTTGATCACGTAAAAACCAGTCGATTCCACACAATCAATACAACACATCCATGTAGAGTACAGAAGCCTGTAAACAAGCTACAGTATGACCTTGGATGTTACGCTCCGTAATGTGATAAACAAACAAACGTGATCCATGCAGGTTAAGGCGTGTAGCCTAATCCAAACCACAGCGTCACAGTATCGAAACGCCTCGCTTCATTTAAACAGGTGCAAAATGGCTGTTTAATTACAGTAGCGTGAATTCCACGCGCACGGCAACTTTGTTGCAATGGTATACAACAACATCAGTGTGTGTAGATACTGCAGACCGCGCGCTGGATTCATGACGCTGGCCCTGCTTTAATCTACACCCGATTCATGACCCACTGTGCCAGAAACAAAACACATAGGCATCCGCGTGTTTGTCAAACAATTTAAAAATAGGAACTTATTGGATCGCCAAGTTTCAGCGTGAAGAAACGCCACGAAACCAACCGAGACAACACGGTCCGCGTCAGGCTGAAAATGCTGGTATATCCCCCAAAGATCCTTCTTCAGCACACAATCCACCAAAAACAAATCATATCCAACCAGGAAAAGAGTTGGTTATCCAGCAGAGAGTAAGTTGAACGCGTCCATTCCTGAACGCTCCCCGCGCGCGCTGCGGCTGAAGGGAAAGACGTCGGCGTGTTTGTCGGAATACGTGAAGCTTCGCTAAGTGGCTTTAAAGAGACAGCGGATGATTCACATCTCTTCTCTCTGTTCTTGCTCGTCAGAAATCGCACTGCGAAGTGTAAACGCTCGGAGTCTAGCAAACTGACGTACTTCCGCCACTTCTGCGATTGCCAGAGGAAGTGAGCTGGTTTATTATATTACTCCGATTAACTTATTTTTCCGTGGCATGTCATTTGCAGGGTGTTTGTCGTCTGTCAGCGGGTGGAGAGACGCGCAGTTAGAGAGCTGTCAGCGCACAAATGCGCATCAGTGCAGTCTGCTTCAAAAGCCCACACCGAGTAGCCTCAACACTCATTCTCCCCCATTATCACACACAGAGCTTGTGAAGCAGTCTGTTGGAGTGTAAAAGCCTTCCACCTAGTTGCATGAGGCATTAAAAGGAAAATATTCTCATAAAAAAGACATATCCAGCCATCTATCGATCCGTCCATCTTATCTAACATCATGATTCAATATTTGCTTTAGTGTTTGCACAACTGAAGCATTTTGTGTGCAATCATGTCATTAAATTATTTCAAACCAGTAAGTTCTGATTAACTGTGAGTTTGTACACAACTCATTCATCACATGGACATGCCCAGTTTAGATATGTGGACACAAAGCTCAAGGGAGGAAACTCACGAGACTCTTCAACCCACAATAACCACTCACAGTCCTTAGGGAAAGGCATTACTATAACAGCAGGAGATAACGGTGGTCTTTGGACTCACTGATGTGCCCACAATCACACATCACTCATTTATTCAAGGAAATCCATCCATTAGTTTTGGTTCACTTGTTGTATATGAAACAAATAGATAAAATACAAAATAAGCCCTCCCCAATTAATTATTTACACTTAAATGGAAGGTGGCTCATTAATAAGTCAGATGGGTTAATATCTATCTATCTATCTATCTATCTATCTATCTATCTATCTATCTATCTATCTATCTATCTATCTATCTATCTATCTATCTATCTATCTATCTATCTATCTATCTATCTATCTATCTATCTATCTATCTATCTATCTATCTATCTATATATATATATATATATATATATATATATATATATATATATATTACTGAAATGTAAATACTAATATAAAATGTGCCCATGTAAATGACACCGAATAAGTGCACTTGAAATAGTATCAGTACAATTCTGTGCCATTTACTGTCAATCAGTGCTGATTGTTCATTCTCAAGCACTTCTTGTAAACCTGTATTTAAGTGCACATGATGTCATGCAGCCCCAGAAACATACAGGTCAAAGTGTGTTTTTATTTCACATCTGCAGTCTGGGTCTTAGCTTATTTTTCCGTATAATAATTCAATGGTCTGTCCACAATTATAGGCTCTTAGACACCGTGAGGTTGCCTCAAGGAAGCAAGCGAGCATCTGTCCTTTAGAGAACACACACACACACACAGCCTCAATATCATCCAAGTCATCAAGACTTATAAATGATTTATTTTACACACTACTGTTGCAATAATGTGCAGAACTACATCGCTGTGGGCTTGTCGTGTCTCATGACACTCAAATAAATCCATCATCCATTCCTTTCTTTCTTTGGTTCTTCTATCTATCTATACATCCACAGTATATGCTATCTGTCCATCTATCCATCAATCCATCCATAGAAAGACCAAAAAATGAAAATAAAGAACAGATCCATCCATCTTTCTTCCCATCCAATGCCAAGGAATTCAAGTAATCCCCTCAGTCATGTAACTATGTTCAAAATGTCTTGGTTACACCTGCAAAAGGTCAAACTCTGCTGAATATACAGTAGATCCCTGCGAGAGGTGTGGACAAATTCAACATACCTTGGGCTTGTGATTGATTCTGTGGAACATACTGATGCTTATCCTCTTAACAGACTGTGCGGTACTTTCTCTGATAACCATTTGTATTTTCCTTGATAACAATCTGGCAAGTCAGAGCCTGAAATCGGAGTCGGCGCAAATGTGATGACTAAACGCTGCGAGCATTTCATCCGTGATGATCTCTAAGGAGAATGTCAAAACATGATGCCCATCCTCCCTGGATGGCCCCTGTAATTGCTTCTTAAGAAAACAGTGGAACTAACAGTAGCAACATTTTCTCACACATTTCACAGTTCAAGCAAAGAGACAAAAACAACATAAACACACTTTGAGGTGATACAAAGACAGACACTGTGTATACTGAGTAGAGAGTGTGAAGAGAGAAACACAGCCAGATAGAAATTCAGAGCCAAGCTAAGTGACTGTAACTGAACCCAAGTGGCTCTCCTAAATAGATCGAGTAAATAAATTATATCCGGCGTTTTAGAAATTTCATGACATTTCCCAACACTTGCCACGCACGTGTTTGAGCAAAAGTACGTTGTTTCCAAATATTACAGCGGCTATGTAAATTAATGCAAAAATCAGCTCAGTGAAGAGATATTTGGAAGAGCTTGTCTTATCAAAATGTAAATAGAGAACAGTTTAGCTGCATGACTGACTGAATCTGATTAAAGGGATAGTTCACTTCAAAAATGAAAATTATGTTATCATTTACTCACCCTCAAGTTCTTTCTTGTGCTGAACACAAAAGAAGATATTTTGAAGAATGTCGGTAACCAAACAGTTGATGGACCCCATTGACTTCCATATAGAAAATAAAAAATACAATGGAAGTCAATGGGGTCCATCAACTGTTTGGTTACCGACATTCTTCAAAATATCTTCTTTTGTGTTCAGCACAAGAAAGAAATTCAAAAAGGTTTGAAACAACTTGAGGGTGAGTAAACGATGACAGAATTTTCATATTTAAGCTCCTTAGAATAAAACTCTTGTAACTAGTGGTCAATCAGTGTGATACTGAAAAATGACAAATCTGCACCAAAATACAGTTAAAAAAAAAAAGGTCTAATGTCTAACTGTACTGACACCATAGAACAACTAAATGGTTTGATGCTAGAGTGACAGCTGACATGCAACATAAGAGTGTCATGCACTTCATTCACATGCTGTCAGAATGGAACTCCTTAAGCCAGCAAATTGCTGGAGATGACTTGCTGGCATTTTGACACTGGATCCTGTTTGTGCATGACTTCTAAGCAGAATAATGCTGTTAAACATATAGAAAGCCTTTATGTCAGAGCGGTGGCACCTTTGGTCCTACCATTTGAAGAGCTGCTTGTAGGGAACCTTGTTTGAATCAGGCCTAGGTCCTGTTCTCCCCCTGTTATTTCCTGTCAGTTCCTGCAATATAAAAGCAATTAACATGAAAGAGCATACGTATGTGTGAAAGCATGCGATACATCTGAGAACTGACTTCATACATCTAAAAATATATCCACTCATGTCAACATATAAAAAAGCTTCATACATTTTTAGATCTCATGTTTTAACATCTTCCTTTTAGCAAAGATGCATTAAATCTTCATATTTATAGTATTACTAACAATTTCCTTTTTTTAAATAAATGCTTTCTATTCATCCAAAAAGGAAAAAGATCCTGGAAAAAAAAGTATCACAGATTCAATTAAAAAATCAGCCTGCAACATTGAGAATAAAAACAAAGGCTTCTTGAGCAGCCAATCAGCATATTAGAATGATTTCTAAAGGATCATGTGACCCTGGAGTAACGGCTGCTGAAAATTCAGCTTTGAGATGATTGAATAAACTACATTTTAAAACCAATTAAAATATAAAACAGCTACATTGAAATATTTCACAGCATTACTGTTATTACTGTACATCACAATATTTAATACGCTTAATTAACTTTACTCAATTAACGTAACTTAATCACCCAAGGGAGTGCTGCTATCAACCAATGTAAATGATTTAAAAATGACAAAATCTGTCTAATAGACTGTCACTATGATCATTGTAGCACTGAAGAATAAGTACTCATTAAAGTTCATGTCTCAATCCAGAGAAGACTAAAAACGCAGCTACAACCAAACTTCAGAGAATCCTTACAATTACACAGAGGAATTCTGGCCCTCTTTAGGCTACATCAGTCCGGGTTCCCTTCTATCCTGTGCACGGCAGCAATTCTGCTGTAATAAAGAGGATGTGACAGAGGTGTGTGAACATTGCAGTGCTTTCACAGAACAAAGATGAGAATGGCCTCTGACTGTCCTCCCAGTGGGGATCCTCAGTCTAGCATTCTGTGTCTCTGTCTTGCTTTCTTTCTCTCTCTCTATCTCACGCAAAGACACTCCCTCTTTAGTTAAAACAGTGTTTCTGTTATCCAGTATCAAATGCAGCCTTCCTGCATGCATTCAGCCCAGCATTTGCTTTGATATGTGTCACTTGCTGGGTTTCTCAAAGAAAGTCTTGCTTTATAACATTTGTGTAATGCATAATTCCTTTACCCTCCTCTGTCGGTCTCAAGATACTAAACCCACGCTGCTTTCTCAAGGTGAGTGAGTGTATTTGCTGTTTTCATTATGAACACTAAAAAATCCATTTCACTTCCCTGCTGAAATCATGTTTTCAGTGAATATTTCACCGAAAGAGGACAACCACTCAGCTGACAAACCGTCCTAAGTCAGCCTACACCTCTTAACAGGTCATAGGTGTTTTTGACTGCTATTTGGAAACTACCTTAAACCAGACATCGAGCTGACATATTTTTCAGGGTTAATCGCCAGTTTTGGGTTTCCATGTTTTATGGGGACTTTACATAGACAATGATTTTTATACTGTATAAACCTTATATTATATCCCCTAACCCAAAATAATGGGACCCCCATATATAAAACATACATACACAAATATATATGAAAAATAGTACTGTTCATTTTAATCATGTTCGGATACATTTTACTATAATTTACTATAAATATAAAAGACAAACGGGTCGGCGCGTATGGTTGGGTTGCGGAGAGTTCAGGTTACGGAGAGTTTGTGAGTTATAACGGAAATCATTATGAACATCAGCTATGCTAATTATTTCCCATCTGCCTTTCTGCTGTTATCTCGGGACGCTTGTCCCGAGAAAAATGGCGTTCGTCAGGTCCAGTTTTGTGTCCAGCCTCTCACGGGGATTTCGGATGCCCCAACGCCTGTGATGAGACGACTCAGCGCCTGTGAAGAGACGACTCAACGCCTGCGATATGTTATGGCGCCGTTTGATTCATAAACAATATTTATATTTAATATTTATATTTAAACAATATGAATGTAAGCCAGAGGAGAACTGGCCCCCGACTGAGCCTGGGTTCTCCCAAGGTTTTTTCTCCATCCAATCTGATGGAGTTTGGTTCCTTGCCACTGTCGCCTTGCTTTTGGCTTGCTTTGAGCTTGCTCAGTTGGGGTTATTTAGTGTTTAGCAATGTTGTTGATCTGTGTTGTGCTACTTTCATGTTATCAGTGTGAAGCTGCTTTGATACAATCTGTATTGTGAAAAGCGCTATATAAATAAATGTGACTTGACTTGACTATAATTTCCCCACAAGAAACAGACAGAATCAAACACATGCAGTAATAATCCAACAGAAACCAAACATATATGAAACAATTGCATCTGTAGAGTGGCTCCATTGATCCCTGCACACAATGTATTGGTTTAATTAAGAGAAGCAGTGTCCTTGCTAATTGATTCCTTGCCTGTGCGAATTACCCACACGCAAAACAACCGGTGACTAATGACCCAAGGAAATCTCGCTTTTACGAACTGGACACACCGCAAGCCAAACTTCCTCCACAGCTGACCGGCCCCATACCACATTTGTGAGGATTACTGAGCTATTAGCGAGACCCGCTCTCCTCAATCAATCCCTCCCGTACAGTGCTAAAGGCTCTCATCAATTATGAATCAATCAGTGAGAGGTTGAAGCTACCATTGATCTGCAGAGAGAGAGAGAGAGAGAGAGAGAGAGAGAGAGTCAGCATGCTTTATAACTGATAAAGCAGGTGTTGATTTTCCCAAAGCTTATTAATGATCAAATTATCCCTCATGCTTTTGTTTATGTGAAGTCTCAGTAGAGAGGAGAGAAAGACAATAACTCAATTGCTCAGTTCCCAGTCTTGTGTAAAGAGAGCAGGCTCATTACCAGTGTCATAAACCCAGGCCGCTGGATCCAATGTTTCCTTGAAAAGAACTGAATGGAAATAAACTATATAAAGTATGAAATAATATGAAGTTTGAAACATGAAATCAAACAGTGTGTAAAGCCAGTGGCAGCCGGTGTGGAATAAGAAAGTATGGAAGCCCATTTCTGCTACAAAAGAAAAAAAAAATCATACTTTGGAAAACACAATTATGACAGATGAGATAAAAAAGTCGATAATGTTCCCCTTCATCCTACCCTAATCATAGACTAAACCATTCATCAGAAAATATATTTAATAATATATTTAATAATATAATGATAATGATATATATATAATATATATATATATATATATATATATATATATATGAAGAGTTCAGATGCAAAAGCCTCTAAATGCCATTTGAAATTTTCTTCTTTAATGATGATTTTTATCAAACTTGTATATTTAAGTTTAGTAATTTCACTTAAATAACAATTATTGCCGTTTAAGTGAAATTACTGAACTTAAATATACAAGTTTGATAAAAATCATCATTAAAGAAGAAAATTTCAAATGGCATTTAGAGGCTTTTGCATCTGAACTCTTCATATATATATATATATATATATATATATATATATATATATATATATATATATATTTTTTTTTTTTTTAATAATACAATATTTAATAAATATTATAATATACTAACTGTAATATTATATATATACACATCAGGTTACCATAAGTTAGCTAACTACGTTAGTGAAGTGTTGGTCACGTAAGCTATTGCTGCAATTAACCTATTATCTTCCAATAAAAATTTACTAGATCTGGCTACACAACATATAACTACAGACTAGATTCACGAGAGGTCGGCTAATGTGTGTAAAAGTAAAAAATAGACTAATTTCATTAATTTACCAGCGAGCGTACTTCGGAAGCACTGAAAATGAATGGGGTTGACTGCTGGAACTATCAGTGGTTGGAACTATTGGCGGCTCCATGACACGCATTACTTCCGCATTCCTAAGTTACAATGGCGGTCTATGGGAGTGTCGGAACTCTCTCAATATATGGCTCTGGGTGGCTGAAATGGCCTTCCATAACTTAATAAGTTTACTTCTTTCATCTGCTGTAACCCTGGCCACATTTATTCACTGCAAGAATAAGGACTTCTCTCATTAGTAAACTTCTCATAATTAAACGTGTCTTGTTCTTCTGCAATCATTTTGAGTGGTAATCTTTTAAACCAATCAGCTTTCAGTATCCCTTATCGCATCATCAGCTCAGCGTGTGGTTAAAGTAACAGATAAAGAGATACTTAAAATTAGTCAAAATAAATAAAAGATCACTAAACAAGAGAAAATCCAACAGATACATATATAAACTTAACATAATAAGGCCATACAAAATAATCTTGTAGCTATATTATTATGGACATTGTTTTCGTAAAATTGTATCTCAATTTTAAAGTGTCTATGAGCTATGGAAAGTTGCTATAAAGTATACATTATTATTATATAAACATTAAAATTCAACACATTCAACTGAGTGAGATTTAATTCTAATAGCAAGTTAATATTAATATTACAGCATTGGTTGCCTTTTTCCTGCTTAAACAGACTCCCATGGACACTTTTCAAAGAGAAATGCCCTGTTGGGCTTTGTTATATAGTCATCAGGACTCTGGGAACATTTCAGGTGTCTGATCGCTTGTCTGTCAGTGTGAGCACACCCACAGCACAGTGGTTAGCCACAGGAAATTACAATAATAACAGACCAAACCCACCATATTGTCATGTTCGCCGCAACTCATCACTGGCATTCTGCAGGGGAGTCATGGAAACTGCTCTGGCACCTCTGCGCTCTGTTCTCCTCTCCAGGACTTTCTCACCATCTTTGTAGACCTGGGTTGGTAAAATAAGAGTGGCATGAAAGTGAAGTCATTTTACTCTAAGAGATTGTGCAGGGTTTTGCACTTACACACACTACAGGATATGACAGATGACACCTCACAAGCTGCAGGTCGCAGGTCAAGATGTCTGACACATTCCATTTCAGTGACTGAAACAAATGCACTTTAAAGCCCTTGTTACATACACTGAATTTCAAAGCTTATTTTGGCGTTTACACAAGATTTGTAGATGGATATTTATCACATATAGTCTCATGCAGCTGACTGTCATAATTCCTAGTTCACATTGCAGCTTGTTCTGGGAAAGAACTGCCTAATTAAACAGGAAGTAAGGCTTCCATGACTCATGTTAACTTGTCGATCAAAGTGTGAAAATACCATACAGAAAGCCTGATGCGACATGACTGTTATATGCATATGCATGCTGCTTGCTCATAATAGTGCAAAAGCAATCATGCAGCAATTTCTGTCAGCATTTAAGCGACACTTGATGTCATGTAAACGGCTGCTCAGTTTGAAACTTATTTTCATTGAGTAAAATGCATCAAATAGCCATTTATCATCACAAGACTTTCACCATCTAGGAACAGTGATTTATATGAAGGCCAACTGTGCTCGATCAGCCATGCAATTACATTGCAAAAGATTCTGCTTTTGCAATGCAACTGATTATATGTATAAAGTCACCTTCAGTGAGTGTCCATCTGCAACGCATTCTCACCCCAAGGCATCACCTTTGACCATGCTTCAATATTTGACGTTTTAGGCGCCCTTTAGCGTCACTTACATGACGCGATCCTACGGCGTCATCTAACTGACGCTAAAGGAAAGCGTCAGTTATAGGACGCGGTTAGGTTTAGGTGTGGGGTGGGGGTAGGGTACACACGATCCTAGGGCGTCATCTAACTGACGCTAAAGGGCGCCCAAAGCGTCAGATATTGAAGCATGTCCAAATGCTTCCCAAGTCGTCAGTTAAGTGACGCCTTGGGGGTGAGAATGGGCTGCCATCTGTCCCTCTCTAACACTCAGGTTAGAGAATGCACACAGATACGCATGTGTCTATGAGTTATGGTGTGCTAAGTATCCTGAGTGTTTATCGGTAGGCATTTGAACTCTCCTGCCCTTCTTGGGAGCAGGCCACACAGTGAGAGACCAGTGTAAAACCTCAGGTTCATGAATTATAGAGCAAACGGAGCTTTAAAAGAATGCTGATTTGTTAGACTCTGATGCAGCATAAACACATCAAGTATGGCATTGGACAAACTGAACCAGAGTTTAATGAATTCCCTGTAAACCTGCAGTACCGTCTGCCCTCCAAACAGAAATTGATTTATAAGCATTTAGATTTTGCTCCCGAGGCTCAGTGCTTTGGGGGTTTTTTTCTGTTTGTTTTGGTCACAATAATTAAAATGAACTTTGATCTTTGACGTATCCTGGGAAAATGGGCAGAGGATCCATTCTAAGAAATGTGGAAAACAAGCTGTCTGAAATAAAAAGCATATAATAGTTTTGATTAACCATAGTATGTGGGTCAAAAAAACAACAAAAAAAAAAAACTATTTTTTTGTTGAAGTGGTCTTTTCATTTGACATTTCATGGATTCCTCAGTTCACATGATTTTGATCATGAGAACTATTTTCACAGTATTAAGCCTTTTTATGATCAGAAGCTATCCATTTTTTTGAATTATAAAAGCAACACCAAGGAATTTTACCTCTGCAGTTGCCCTACAGGTTGGAAGCGGAATTGTCCTGATTATAACTACAGACACGCGACCCGATCTGGAAATCTTGCGTGGAGATATATCAGAAAAAGAACTGCAAAGCGGTGGCATAAGTGCATTTCATCATATCCACCATGTTCACCACTTGATGAACCACTGAAACGATTTTGAAAACATTATTTTAAGGTAAAAATTCTTACTTAAAGGGTTAGTTCACCCAAAAATGAAAATTGAGTCATTAATTACTCACCCCCATGCTGTACCAACCCCGTAAGACCTTCGTTCGTCTTCGGAACACAAATGAAGATATTTTTGATTAAATTTGAGAGCTGTATAACTACCACATTGGCTCCTAAGGGACTGCCTCTTGACGGCCCAGAAAGTCAATGAAGAAAATGTTTAAATATCCCAAGTGACTACAGTGGCTCAACTATATGTTTATCAAGCGACGCGAATACTTTTTGTGCGAAAAAACAAACAAAAATAACGAGTTTATTCGACTATTTCTTTTCTTCCTTGTAGGCCAGAAACGAGACTTCCTTAGATTTCCACGACGCATGCGCGAGAATTGCGATCTGAAGTAGTGCAGAGCGGCTCTGAAGTAGTGTAAGCAGATCGCAAATCTCGCGCATGCGTCGTGGAAATCTAAGGAAGTCTCGTTTCTGGCCTACAAGGAAGAAAAGAAATAGTCGAATAAAGTCGTTATTTTTGTTTGTTTTTTCGCACAAAAAGGATTCGCGTCGCTTGATAAACATATAGTTGAGCCACGGTAGTCACTTGGGATATTTAAACATTTTCTTCATTGACTTTCTGGGCCATCAAGAGGCAGTCCCTTAGGAGCCAATGTGGTAGTTATACAGCTCTCAAATTTAATCAAAAATATCTTCATTTGTGTTCCGAAGACGAACGAAGGTCTTACGGGGTTGGTACAGCATGGGGGTGAGTAATTAATGACTTAATTTTCATTTTTGGGTGAACTAACCCTTTAATGTTGCTTTAAAAAAAGAATAAAAAAAGAATTTTTTTTTTTTTTTTTTTACAAAATCTCACTGATCCAAAACATTTGAACCATAGTATATTACACACATACACACACACTATAATAATAATCCAAAATAATATTTATTTTATTATATATAAAAATGCCTTGTTGAGCATAAAAGTAATTTGAGTCTCACATTTGGGGGAAATGCTGCAGAAAATGAATCGGTTAGCATTATTTACAACCAGTTAATTGAATAGCAAAAATCCATGCAGTAATGTGTGTTGCTGTAACACCCAGTAGTGCTGGCTCAGGGCCTGAGCGAGATTGCCAGGAACAGTAAATTGTCTTTGTGAGACCGAATACTGTGTGTGTGTGTGTGTGTGTGTGTGTGTCCTTGCGATGTAGTGCTATTTAAATAAGAAGAGTGTCTGTGCTTTGGAACGTTACTGGCTGTGATTAACGATTGTACAGATGGTTTGCAGCTACCATTTACCATGGGAATTAACCCCAATATTTACAATAGCGAGAGTGTGAGCACCCTCAAATGAGTGTTTGATAGCTTAACGAGATGTAACGTGCTTCTCTGCAATGCTACCCCCTGCTACCTACACACACACAGGTGCTTATGTAAATGGTGATGAATTATGACCGCTGATGTTTGAACTATTTAATGTATTAGGAGTCATTTTTCCTAGTAAAAACGTCCATAAATAAAAACAAAAGATGGCACAGTAAACATACACAAAGAATAAACATTCATAAAACACATGCACTGAGTTATAAAGAGTCAAAATCAAATTGTAAAAACAATCTACAAACCAATCCTCATATCCATAAACTGTTATTATCTATTTCATATTGCCAAACTTAGCACAGACTTTTAATAGATTACATGTTTAAAAGTTTATTTGATTATTAAGTGTAAAATCGAAAGTTTGTTATTGAAATATAACCAAAAAAAGCAACATCTAACAGCAGATTTACACTACAGCAATAAAATAAACTTGATTAATTAGTGTAATTATAAACTAAATTAACCCATCCTTTGAGAACATGATATGTTCTGTTTACACTTCAGTTTATAGATTAATTATACAAATGAAAATATCTTCAATTGACGATAATTCAAGATACACAAATACCATTCAAAAGTCTGGGGTCAGTAAGAGCTTTAAAAGAAAATCCCTTTAATCATCAAAAATGCATTGAATTCATCAAGAGTGACATTAAATGCATTTACAAAATATTTCTATTTCTAAAATACTGTTCTTTTTAAACTTTCTACTGATCAAAGAAACTAAAATATCAAGTAGCACATCTGTTTTCAACACTGATAATAATAAATGTCTCTTGAGCACCAAATCATCATATAGGATGTCTGAAGGATGAAGACTGGAGAAATTATGCAGAAAATTCAGCTGGAATTTATTCACAGGAATAAATTCCATTTTAAATTATATTCACATAGAAAACAGCTATTGTGATAATATTTCACAATATCCCTGCTTTTATTGTATTTTTGATCAAATAAATGCAGCCTTGAGCTAGAAAAGACTTCCTTACATACATTGAGTGTATACATTTACTTTTAAGTGGATTTATTACAACCAACAACAGTGATTTTTCACATTTTAAATGAGTGCACATTAACTGTTTAAGATGAGATGTTTAAGTTCAAATGGATAAAAGTGGTCTGACATGCTATGGGTATAAAGCAATTAGAAATAATGTAAGAGAGTGAAAGCACTTTATCTCCCTCCTGTTCTCCTCAAACTCCAATGCAATCAATCCCTCACAGTGACTACGGCAGATGAGAGAAGTGAGAAAGAGGACAGAGAGGGACAGAGGAGGAGATGAAAGGGAAAGCAAAATGCCACCCATGCAATATAAATGCAGAGAAAGCTTGTAGCTGCTAAGCCTAATAACTATCAGCCCAGGCTCAGTCCTGCTTTGATGGCCCAATCTTCTAAAGCGAAACAGGTCAGGATGAAAAATCCTAAGAGAATCAGAGAGGCTGACAATCTTGTCAAAAGACTTACATGCGCACAAACAAACAAACACGCTCACAAAAAAAGAATATAATCATCACATAAGTAGCCTCAGGGGATAGAATACAGAAAAATATTTTCAGTGTATGTCTGCTCACACGGAATCAATGAGATTCTTCTCAAAAGATTTAATCTTCTGTTGCTCCAACAAGATGGCTTTACATTTTGGAATTTTCCCTCACACAAAGCTATATGGCTTCATAAGACTTGGACAAGTCATATGCACTTTTTTTTTGCCCTTTCAGCCCCATGTTCATTCATAAAAAGCAGTGTGAACACTCTGCTAAACATTTCTATTTGTGTTCTACAGAACAATGCAAGTCACATGGGTTTGGAATCGACATGAGAGCAAGTAAAGAATGCCAGTTTTTCTTTCTTTTTGGGTGAGCCATTTATTCAACTGATTATTAAATCACAGGTAAACCCTATCACAACATGAGATTATATTGTATATGCCATTTTATAGCCATCACGGTTAATCAGCCTTTTGACTAAATGGCTGTTTATTTGTTAAGGATTACAAAATGAAAAACCGATGTCAAACACAATGCGACTGAACAGAACACAATGAGGCACGATAAAACAAAGCAGGATGATAAATATTTCTCCATCCTCTCTGATGTATTGTGTCTCTGTCAAAACAAACAGGAGCTAAGAGCCAGAAGCAGGAAACAGGCTGATGAGATTTGCACAGTGTGCTGTTGTGGCTCAAACAATGGGGCAGAACAGACGAGAGCGGCCCCGTGATTCGTCACCGTCGTGTGGTAAACACAGCGGAGTGAAGGGGTTACAAGTGCACATCGTGATTGGATAAATGTTTCAACTGGACACAGATTAAGCCTGGATCTTGAAACCTACACTAAAAGGTTTTTCAGTTTGTCCCCGTGAAATCAAAATTGAACCTATTTACTTTGTTAGCGCACATTACTAGTCTTGTGGTGAACAATTAATCCGTGCAAGTGAATATATATAAAAAAAATGTTTTACCTTAGTAATCTTTAATCCAAATCTGAAAAGTTACTTCCGGTCTGGAACGGTTTCTTTTTCTGATGACGTAGGTTTCACAGTTTGGGTGGGGAAACGCTTAACCACTCCCCTCAAACCGTTAGTTTGCTATGAGCGAGAGATGGAGAGGAGGAGCGCTAGAGTAAAACCCTGCCCTCTGTTCAATATTCCGTTTCACTTGGAAATACGTCACAGCACTGGAGAAAAATCGTTTGCAACTTCCGGTTCACGGGGACTTTAATGGCTTATTCTGTTATAATATCATACAGAAAAGTATTTGGACAAACTAGACATACAAAAAGTACACTCTAAAAAATGCTGGGTTGTTTTAACCCAATTTTGGGTCAAATATGGACAAACCCGAAATGTTGGGTTAAAAATGTAATGTAAAAATTTAACCCAACGGCTGGGTTAGTCCATATTTGACCCAAAGTTGGGTTAAAACAACCCAGCATTTTTTAGGGTGTATGTAATTTCATTAGATGACAAATACAGTAAATCATAATTTAAAAAAACGTGTTTCAAAATTTGAAAACAATACACTGTTTTGAAATTATTGATTTTTAAAATTGTTTTAAATTAAAAAATATATATAAAGATCTAGCATTATTTGTTTGTAGATGCATTTTGTTTTGCAATAAATTATCGTTCAAAAGTTTGGGGTTGGTAAGATTTGTAATGATTTAGAAAATAAAAAGTCTCTAAAATTTTATGAGTTGCCTAATTCGTATGAATTTGTAGGCATGACCTAGCCCTGACCCCGCCCCTAAATATACCCATCACTGGGGTTCAAACATATCGTACGAATTAGCCACCTCGTATCTACTCGCTTGTACAACTTGGTCATGAGATGGCATTGCTTCTGCTCACCAAGGCTGCATTATTTAATTACAAATACAGTAAAACAGTAATATTGTGAAATATTACTACAATTTAAAAATGATAGCTTTGTATTTTAATATACTTTAAAGTCGGCATGAAATCAAATTTGACAAATTTTCTTTTATATGTAATATTGTAGTGTTTATTATAAATGATTTATCTGTGCACTTCATTATTTAAAAAAAAAAAAATTCAAATACCCTTATAATCTTTAATCAAATACATTACCCTGCCCTCCCCCATCGAAACGACCTCTCTTCTATTTTGGTCACGTGGAATGGCGAAAGGGTGCGGCCAGATCGAATGAGGGTGCGGCTATCGGTGCACCGCCTCTCAGAGAATCGCAATCAAATCTGCCTCCATTTTGTACTACGCAACACCCAATCTCCAACGATCAATTCCCGAAGTACGAAATCAAGCCCTGCCCTACATTTTTTTCTAATTTCAGAAGCCATTTCACTCGGATATACGTCACGACAAGGAAAAAATGACAATCTCCACTTCCGTTTCACGCCTACTTTAAAATGCAATTTATTTTCAGCATCTTTATTCCAGTCTTCAGTGGCACATGATCCTTCAGAAATAATTAGAATATGCTCTGATTTTCTGCTCAAGAAACATTTCTTATTATCATCAATGTTGAGAACAGCTGTGCCGCATTCAATTGAAATATTTTGTCACATGACAAATGTCTTTATTCAGCAATGACAGATTAAATGGAATCAAAAGTAAAGAACAATAATCGTACAGTGTATTAAGTATGAATTACATACACAATCTTTTTGGAGCTATATTATTATATTTATCTGTAAATTTGTATTTTTTTTAGTGGATCGTACAAACAGAATCATAAAAATTGGCTTACCTCTACCAGGAATCAAACCCACTTAAAAGTGATATCATATAGCTTTTAACTGAGCAGCAACAACAGGCCTTTTGACAGTATGGTCGCTAGGAAAAACTCTTCAGCTAAGGAGGAAAACAGAGAGGAATTGTTATGGTTGCCTGGATGAAGCCGTGTACAATGTGGATCATTGAGCCAAATTCTCTCACATATTTGGATGGAGTCCAGACTCTTTCCAAGACACATATTTCAAGAACTTGAGCTGTGAGCAAATGTCACTGACTAGCAGCACCATCAGCTCATTTTAGCATACCCATTTCCTTTTAAATTAGGGTGCATAGTTTCTAGAAAGGGCAAGTTGAATTATTAGATCAAGTTGCTGGCAGTATGATCATTCTATACTGCATCAAATGGTTTAAAGTTGAAGTATTTTTTTCAGTTAAAATAATAAATGTTCCATGCCAGTGGACACGTTAGATCCGGTGTTCTGTCAATGTAACGTTAGCATACTCTGTCAGAATAGCATTCTTGATGTTGAGTTCAATAGTGGGGTCAGTCAATTTAGCCTACTTTGTCAAAACAGCATACCAGTGTTTGAAGAAGTTGTGAATAACACGTACATATTATTCCTGTCAGTACAGATGTATTTTGATGGTAGCCTATATATACTTACAATGAATCTTAAATTTCGAGGAGTAACGTTAATTTCCTTAGGCTTTGCTTCTGCCCTTTATTTAGCTCTGCATGGTATGAAGCCTTCAATGTAATTAAAATTGTCCTCCCACTTCCATGGTTAAACTACAGTTATCAGAAAAATAAGCATTAATCATTTAAAAGCAAAACATTAGTCGATGACGTAGCGCCAAACGGTAGAACCTTGAGTTAACTACAGATTTAAACGTTTTAACACGACATTACGCGACTTTACGACTTAAGACATTCAACGTTTTTGCTTCTCTTGTTGTTGCAATTACACACGGCTTTCACCATCAGATAATCTCAGCATGCTATGTTTAGAGTGAAGTTAGTATAATTCATCTAATCTGACAGTGAAATTAGATTAAGTACTGAGGTAACAGTTTAGTTAGTCAATATCGCATGTTGTATAATTAACAACACATAGTTCCACCCCAGACAGCAAACTGACATTGAATCAACGTGGAAACGACGTCTCTCATGACATTGAAACAACGTTGATTTGCTCATCGAATTAACGTTGAACCAACGTCAGACGCGGCATTCTTCAAAGCTAAATGAAATCGAAAATTGGTTTGCTTTCATAACGTTGAAACAACGCGTTGATTTTAAGTTGATTTTCCGTTAGTTTTGAAAGAATGACGCGTCTGACGTTGGTTCAATGTTAATTCGATGAGCAAAACAATGTCAGATCAACGTTGTTTCGATGTCATATTTCCACGTTGATTCAATGTCAGTTTGCTATCTGGGACCGTAACTTCAAAGAAAGCAAAACATCGAAACAAACGCTGTATAGCTACCTGAGGTAGGCCTACTCCTCACCATTTATTCAGACGGTATGAATTAGCCTAATGTTTTTCCATGTCCATTTGCTTGAAAGGGGACCTCGGCAAATACTTCTCCGCAATGTCGTCAGCATTTTAAATGCGCGAGGCCGCGAGTCATGGACTCCGATCGGCTGTCCTGTGAACGTTAAACAGCTGTCACATTCTTAAAACATTTCACAATTTCCAAAAGCATGCAATGCTAAAACTATAATCCATGTCTTGCAATATCAATGCACATGTTCTTCAGTCAGCCAACTAAAATGCATCTTAATAGATTCCATGTTTGTGAAGGGTGGTTTCCCTTGTTGCTATCCTTGCCAGTGATCAGCAAACCTTGGATATTTTGGAGGGAATGTCAATGGTTTCTAAATCGTATTTGGCAATAGACTCTGATTTAAAAGAAATAGCTATACTAAAATGATCTCCATACAACATAAAACACTCATTTTGAAACAGACAAAGCATTGTTCAGGAAATAGAAAAAAATGGTGAAGGGTGAAGAAAGATGCTGACCACAAAAGTTTAATTAACTGATTTCAGTTAACTTTTGGTGTTTTAAATAACATTCATGCAACAATGATTTTCAGCTTCATATGATACTGATTTTATTGTAAAGTGTCCATTTAAATGCATAAACTGTCAAAGAATAGAATGTTTATGAAAAATAAAAGTACAACAATAAGACATTTCTCTATTCAAAATGTACGGTACTGGGGCACCGTAGACGATAAAAAAGATGGTTTCTGCAGCATTACAATTCTCCCGGTTTGTGTACAATTTGTGTCACAAACTAATATATTATATAGACTCATAACATGCAAAGTGAGATATGTCAAAGCCTTAATTTGTTTTAATTTCGATGATTATGGCTTACAGCTTATTATGAAAACCCCAAATTCAAATTTAGAATATTGTGAAGGTTTTCATAGCTGTAAGCCATAATCATTAAAATTATAACAAATAAAGGCTTGACATATTTCACTTTGCAGGTAATGAGTGCTAATTGCACGAGAGTCTTTATTTTTTTATTTTTGGAGAGGTCCCTTTAGGGGCTCTGTAATAAAGATCTATAAATACTGTAAAAAAAAAAATACTGCTTTGTGTTAATGCATACTAATGTTAGTGTATGGGACCTTGATTTAAAGTGTTTCCAAATTCTTACATCCTGAAGACATTCAATATTTTCATGTGAAACTTGCACCGTGAAGGAAAGTCAATGTCCTCTACAGTATGTCCTCTGTGTCTCAGTTACTGTATTTGGCATTGGTTTTAATTCGGTCTTACGTGAGCATGTGCGGTGAGACAAGTGCTCCGTCCCCGAGGCGAGTCACAGCTGCTACTGTGGACAACATAGATGCCAGTTTCAGAGATGATGGCCAGGGGCTCCTGTAGAAAACAGCAATGACCTGGCTGATGAGCCTAAGATGAACTAATCCCAAAAAATAGACTAAAATCAAGGCCAAGCATTTTGACAAACAAAGAGATGAATGTGTTACTGCACTTACCTAAACCGATCCAGTGTGTTGCTCTTCCTCATTTGAGACACCTGGACTGCTTTCAAAGCCTCCCACGGACAGCGCGGTGTATGCCAGCCCTGTTTCTTCTGTTTTTTATTTGCCGAAGAGTAAACTTAGACCCGAGTGAAGAGAAACAGAAACAACTGGCTCAAGGCTGTGGGCGGCAGCATCACCTCACTTTAAAAGTTATGAAATAAATCAACTGCATACAATCTGTTAAAACACACACAGCCTTTTCTGCATTTCCGAGAGAAAAACTATGTGTTGCAGCGTTGTGGGGAACACATCTTTCAAATCCGCAGGAAGAGGTTCACATGTAGCCATCGGCGTTATTCATTAGCTTGGCACAGGCCTGCTGCAAGAGCCAAACTGGTGGCATTACTCACAGGCTCACTGTAGGGTCCCTCCACAAGAGTGGGGTTTTATATGTGTGCTTTCAGGAAAGCCAACACATGGGATGGATTACACAGGCATTCAACTCTGCACTCCGCTTTGAGCTGGATTGAAACTTAATTCTAAATGTTGAAGGGTTTGTGGACAGTATCTGGCACAAACATAATAGTTATCTTAACACATAAAATTAAACTGAAAAAGACAATAACAACAACAAAATAACCACAAAAAAATCGGATCTCAATTGCTACATTTGGATTAGTCTCAGAAAGAAAGGGGGAAGGAAGGAATGAAGGAAGGAAAGGAACAAGATTTAATATATATATATATATATATATATATATATATATATATATATATGAAGAGTTCAGATGCAAAAGCCTCTAAATGCCATTTGAAATTTTCTTCTTTAATGATGATTTTTATCAAACTTGTATATTTAAGTACAGTAATTTCACTTAAATAACAATTAATAGGTAATTATCATTGCAATATAAGTGAAATTACTGAACTTAAATATACAAGCTTGATAAAAATGATCATTCTAGAAGAAAATTTCAAATGGCACTTAGAGGCTTTTGCATCTGAACTCTTCATATATAAACACTTTTATTCAGAAAGAATGCATTCAATTTATCAAAAGTGATAAAGACATTCATTCAAGATTTCTATTTTAAATAAATGCCTTTCTTTTGAACTTTCTGTTCCTCAAACAATCTTGAAAAAACGATTTACCATTGCCACAAAAACATTAAGCAACACAACTGTTTTCAACAACATCAACAATACATGTCGATCTTCAACATCAACAACAATTCTAGTTGTGCTATGAGGAATATAAGAAACATATCAGAGACAAGGTTGACTTTTAACATCCCGAGCCAAGCAATAAAATGTTCCTCTGGGCATGCATTCAATGCGAATAGACCACGCGCTAACCATTTAGCCACATACAGTGGTTAAAATAGACCTGTATAATACCCATCTGAGTCAGATTGCTGTGCACCCCAGACTGCATTAGTATGTACATATTTAGCCCACCACATATTCAAGTCATCGGGCAGCATTCAAGATGAATAACAATCAAACTCAGAGGCAGCAGGCACAGCACAGCAGCGAACGTCCTGTGGTCTTACGTGGGCCTTAATTAGTGTGTCCTTCATCCAGTCTTCCTCTGGGCCTCTGGTCCCTCCAAGGCCCTCTGTAGATTAATTACAAAACACCAGGCAATCATATTGATTCCATTCAGCCCAAAGACAATGTTCATGACCTTAAACCTGGACGGTGACGATGCTCGCCAAACTCTCACACTAAACTGAAACCATGTTTTGTGTTACTCACAATAAGTCAAGTCACCTTTATTTATATAGTGCTTTATAGCCTACAATAAAGATTGTATCAAAGCAGCTTCACAGTAATAAACAGAAAACAATAACACTGCTGATAAATGAGACCAATTCTTAAGACCTCGGGAAATCACTAGGAGCCGGGTATTAATTTTGTTTTTTGTTTTTTTTAAGTTACAGTAGCCATTGACTTGGATTATCACAGTGGACCACGATTTTAATTTAAAATCTTCTTTACTCTTCTACTGAAGAAAAAATGATACCATCTTGGATGGCCTGAGGGTGAGTAAATTAACAGAAAATATTAATTTGTCTGTGAACTATCTCTTTAAGTGTCTTTTAAAACCCTAAGCAAGCCAAAGACGACAATTGTTGTATTTCTCCACTTTTGGAGATATTTTGGATATAAGCTCATTTTACAACTCCCCCAGAGTTAAACAGTTGAGTTTTACCGTTTGTGAATCCATGCAGCCGATTTTCTGATATTTAGAAGAATATCAGTAACCAGACGGTTTCTCGTCTCATTGACTTCCATAGTATATTTTTTTTCCTACTATGGAAGTCAATGAGACCAGAAACTGATAGTTGAGTTTTACCGTTTTCGAATCCACTTCGCCGATTTTCTGATATTTAGAAGAATATCAGTAACCAGACAGTTTCTCGTCTCATATACTTCCATAGTATATTTTTTTGGTCCTACTATGGAAGTCAATGAGACCAGAAACTGTCTGGTTACTGATATTCTTCTAAATATCAGAAAATCGGCTAAGTGGATTCGAAAACGGTTAAACTCAACTATTTAACTCTGGGGAGTTGTAAAATGAGCCTATTTCCAAAAAAAGTGGAATATCCCTTTAAGAGGGAGTTTTAAGATTAATATCAGATGTAGTGGACAGGTTTAATTGCACTTAATTGGTGCTCTGTCTTAAATCGTCCCTTAAACCTTTCACGCTGCCTGCCGAATGTTCATGTTTATATGGGCAGCAAGCCAGGGGTCTGGATTTAGCACGCACTCTAAAAAAAATGCTGGGTTGTTTTAACCCAATTTTGGGTCAAATAAGGACAAACCCAAAATTTTACCTAACGGCTGGGTTTGCCCATATTTGACCCAAAGTCGAGTTTTTTTTTTAAAGCAAGTAGATTTGGATAAACTGTATACTGGTCTAAATGAGTCCATCTAGACTGATGCATTGGTACGATCTCAGTACTGGTGCATTGGACAGGTGGGGCAATAAGTGGGCCAGTTAAATTTGAGACAAAGTCTGCCAAAATCAGCATGAAAACGGGGACAGCTGCTGTGATGACATCACTGGCCCCGTCTGCTCGAAGTGTGCCAATAGTCTATTAAATAAAATAAACTGCAAACATGACTTCAGCTTAAAATACACGACTGAAACTGTTTTTGAGCCCTGAGAAATTTTAGATTTTCCAGTCTTTCCCTCACGTTGCACGTCATTCAAAGCACGAGTCATTTGGAGAAAATGCGTCTTTCCTCATGTAGTCCTGTAGAGACTCCTGGTGTGATTCAGTCTACTTCAGGGGGCTTCAACATTACATTTTTTTTTTTAAATGTAAATATGTTGAACAAAAAGGGGAGGGGGGTACTGAAATGAGGTGAGAGGTGAGGTTAATCTTGAGTACCTATAGAGTAGTATTGCATCCTTTATATCTCCAAAAAGTCTTTAGTTTTATTATATTTATAAAAGAAAGATAGGATGTACCGAATCTTTTCGGAAAAAAAAACGAGCGGTTGGAGGCGTGCCGTGTAGGCGGAGTTAAATAATCACGAGCGCGCGAAGCTTTAGCGTTGAGAGCGTCTGGAAGCTGTGACATCCCTAAACAAACCATGGCTAAAAATCAGATTCAGCCATACATTTTTGACCCCCATGTCATAACCACCGCGAGTTATAAATTCGTCACCCCCGATTTCTCACGCTGAAGTGTCAACCCGGTCAGTCAAATGCCTGAAAGATGACTTTATCTATAGCCTAGATCTACCTGTTGAGCCACTTGTGATCGACTAGCCTACACCTACAGTGGCCAGCTAAACAAATGTATTTAAAGCATAGACAGTAAAAGAAATGGACACAGCGACCCCATTGATTTCAAAGGAGAAGACTGAAGCCCGATTATTGCACTTGGCTCAAACTGAGCTTCACAACAGTCTGACAGTTGTAAATCTTCTAGTAGCTGTGCCAAGACAAATCTGAATCGCCTAATTCCTCAAAAACGTTGTTGAAATATTTTGTCCCGTTGCTTTTATTGACTCTCTATTTATGGGCTTCTCCCTTGACTTTGTGCTTCCATGTCCTCCCGATTGCTTCATAGACAGTAAAAGATTGCCAGCGAGCTTCTCCTCCTGTCTATACGGTAATGTCTCTATTGTGTGACAGAAACTTGCGGTCTTGAGGCAATCGTTAGCTTATTTTTACAAAAACGTCTTCTAAGGGGCGAAAACATAAGATACAAAGTAATGGAGCCTTTTATACATTGTCGTGTTTCTTTAGAAATAAATAATGGACAAATTAAGTATTTGGACGCCTCAGATGTAAAGTTATTCGCTGTCAAAGTGACGCCAAAATGAATGGGAGTCAAGGGAATGCTAAGTTGCTGCTACAATGGCGGCTCCCGCGAGGCTTCAACTTTCGGGCTGATGGATTACCCCCTGGATTTAAAGACATTCTTGAACAAATCTTTGCAGCCCTGCCTATGATTTCCTGTTGAAGCGCGCGGTCTCGCCCTCCTCTGGTCGACGTTTTTCTGAGAGAAATGCTCAGATCCACGATCCAAGATATATATATATATATATATATTTGGCCGTGTTTAGCATGAGAATCCATCTCTTTAACACTGCAAACAATTCTGAATACATGAAACACCATTGTACACCCCCTTTAAACAAAATACATTTACCTAGCTTCAACCAAAGCTTAATTTAAGAAGCATTTTTTAATTGACATAGGTATTGATTTAAATAATAATAATAATGATAATTTTCTATATAGAATTTTTTTTCCACATTCAAAGCATATGGAAGGGGGGAATCTCCTCAACCACCAATGTGCGGCATCCACCTGGATGATGCGACGGGAGCCAGAACAGAGGCTTATTGGTGGATAGGAGATGGAGTGATGAAGCCATTAATGGTGATTAGGAGGCCATGATGATGGGCAAAAAGGCCAATGGGCAAATTTGGCCCCCTACTCTTTTTTTGAAGGACATTCTGGAATTTTTTGTGACCACAGAGAGTCAGGACCTCGGTTTAACATCTCATCCAAAGGATGGTGCTTTTTTGACAATATAGTGTCCCCATCAATATACCAGGGCTTTAGGACCCACATAGACCATAGGGTAAGCACCCCTTACTGGCCTCCTCTTACAGCAGCAACCTGGTTTTCCCAGGAGGTCTCCCATCCAGGTACTGACCAGGCTCATTTTCAACTAAAAGTTTAGGTGTACACTACTAGCAAATAGACTTCAAAATGAACACACACTGAATAAGCGCCACAAAACTCTCATGTTTATTTCCTGAGGTCTTTAAACCTCAGAATATGATAAGAAATGATGTGAACTTTGAAAGATCCCAACCAATACAGGGCAGCAGACCAATAAATCTTTGCACTATTGCACTGACCTGGTTAAGAGGGAGGAAGTTTGAGTTACAATAAGGATATTTGTGATCTGAATCTTTCTCAGTTTTACACGATAACAATAAACAGACATGCAATACCAGAGCCACTAGTCTGCTGTCCTAAAGAAAGCTTAATGTGTGGGCAATGAGTCACAGAAAAACCCCCATCCACGACAACATAGAGAAGTTTGCTTGTAAATCAGAAAATGTCCCGAGGGAAAAAGCCTTTGATTTGTGTACGAGAGGAGAAAGGAAAGCGAGAGAGGTAGAGAGAAAGGGAGAGAGGACAAAAGATAAATTATTCAGAGGACATTAACATGAAAGGGTTGGGGACAGGGTGAAGCTGAACGCTCTCTGATAAAGTACCGGTGTGGATCACACAAGAAGAGGGTCATTGTGGGCCCTAAAATACAAAACCTTCTAGAGGCCCGTCTTTGGTCAAGGTGAAATAAATCCTGCTCCACCTCTGAGGGGAATTATTGACATTGTGAGGGTGTCTTAATTAATACCTTCTCTTTATTGAGAAACAAAAAAGTCAATTACACAATGGCCTTTGGAGGTATCAGAGAGTCGGGTAACAGTAAAAACATTTATTTCACAATGTGATTTACCCCCTACTTTCGATTCTTTTAATTCAACGAAAGGTTAAATTTTTGTGAATTTTTTTAATGAAAGATGAAAAGGATAAACAATGCAGATTTATTTTTACAGCCATCTTTCATTTGTTGTATTGCCTTTAACTGATTTAAATATAACAATCAAACATGTCATGAAATAAAGAATTCACATTTAAATGTTATTTTTTATGTTAAAATATTCTAAAAAAAAAACTTTTAAAACATTTTATGCAGTTATGTACTATCCACCACTATAAATAAATAAATAAATACAGTAAATTAAGTTTATCATTTCTGTTCAGCAGAAGTCATAACACAGGGTTAATATGTTCTTTCCATTCATTTAGATTAACTACGAAGACTTCCTGCAGTTTGACTAAAAGCCTCTGCACATTACCTTTGCACTGACCAATTCATTTTTACAAATTTCTTTTAATTTGAGAAGAAATGAGAGTTGAATAGGTTTTCTCCTTTGCACTGTTGCATTCTGATACCAAACAACAGCAAACATTTTGCAAAAAGATGAACTCTCTGACAGTGATTTGCACAACATCTTTGTAATAAACCATTCAAATCATTTGCTTGGGGAGTTTCAGAGCTGCTTGCCCCCAACATCACTGAACATCTCATTTAAGCTCCAGCTGATGAGAACGTGATCAGATGTGATCACCAGGGACCAATTATGTATATTGTTTCATCTTTAATGCTCTTATATTTGTGCTCTGAAGGCATATTTGTGTAAAATCCATCAATTTTATTTGACATAATATAACCTACAAGCTTGTTTGTGTATCATTAGCAGTGCTTTTCTCCTCTAAAGGCCACATTAACTGAATGGCTCATGTGCAACGCAAGCCAAGGAGGAAATCAATAGTGAGGCACCACTTGAATATCAAAATATTCTCCATTGCAGACACCATATAAAGGTCCCAATAATGAATTCATGCGCGTATTACACAACAATACGCACTAAAAGTGGTAAAACTACAAAGAACTTTGGATCAAAGACAACCCTAATGAGCATGGAGCTTACTGCAAAGTGGAAGCATTTATTTAGACGCTTGTAAGGGAAAAGAGCCGTAGGAATATATATTAAGCCTGCGTTTTACCGACACAGTAAATTTATTCGTTAAAATCATCCATTGTTCTTTGTCTTGGAACGTTTTTAGCTCTGATTAGATTCTGAAACAAATTGGCAATAGTTGATTTCTGTAAAACAAGTAATTCAAGCCACTTGGCCTGTAATCTAATTTGTGATGAAACATGGATGTTGCGACAAAATGTAGAGTATAGTTGCCTCCATTAGCATAGCATTCTACGTTACTTACCCTTGATTTAGCGGAATCCACAGAGATCCAACCACACAGCATTCCATTAGTCGAATGGTTGAACTGGAATAAAACCAACCATAATACCAAATAAGCAATTTATGATCTCATGTATAGTTTTTAACGATATTAAAATGAAGCAAATAAAACAATCTGTGTGGTAATCCAAACTGAGTCAAGCCACAAAAATATTCAAGAATGATGACATCCAACAAATATGTATGCCCTGCAAAAAAAATAAAGAAAAGAGGGAAATAAAAACCCATTTATGGTGATTACCCATGCAGTAAATAATGTTCACAACCCATTGTTTTATCCCACCTTCTTTTAAGAAATGGAGTATGAGAAAGCTTCTAGAAAGTGGAATTACTTTCTTTTCTTTTCTTACCCCATACACCCTGGTAATGAAAAGGAAATGACAAATCATACCTCCTCCATCATCAACCTGTCCGTATCCGTCACCATCTGTGTTCATACATCCCAAAACATCAACGTTCTACACTTACCCACCACACTGAGCCGGAGGGAATGGTTTGTTTGCCAGAGAATGGTCCCTAAAAACCCACTAATCCTGTCGCCATGACGACGACAGAAAAAAAAGAAAAAGAAACAGCCAAAAATGGAACCGAAATTCACAAAATATTCTCTAATGGCTAACAGGCCATATCTCCTCCCTTAGCTGGAGGGTCAGGGAGAGCCGACAGGAATTTGGACAATAAATGCTGTCTTCATTTCCTATAAGCCCAGAGGGAAACACATCTTAGCCACTGAACTTTAGCCGAAGCAGAATTTATATAATCTAACCTTGCTCGTCTTACATTATCTGGCAAAGACTCACTTCTACAGCAGCTCGTTCATGTGTGGATGCTTTTTGAAAGGTTTAGATATAGCAAAAAGCCTTTATTTGAGGGCACAATCACCAATCGAACATGTTGGTAGGGTCAAAAAGCAAAGAACATTTGCCCTTCAGCTTTGGCTTCCTGGTGCAAGAGAAGTGAATGATGTCTAAATCGTTTTTTTGTTTTTTTTCCATGGTCCGATACTTGAGTTCACCTTTAGTCCAGGTCATTGTTGGTCTTACCGCAACCGAGAGAATGCATGACAGAAAGTCAATACTAATCAATTCATCAGTCTGTTAGGTATTAACAAGCTAAGGAGGCACTCTGAGAAATATGGCTTTCAGACCTCTTTAATTTGTCATAATACGAGAGGAAAAAGCAAACAAGATTATCCATTCCTGAGTACCCAATTCTGGTCGTCTAGCTGACACCAGAGACAGGACGGCTGTGTAATTTAAAGGGGCAGCAGTCCTGAATATGGAGTCTCTAGTCAGGTGAATCCAATTTGGAAATTGCACTGCACGTAATTGGATCCCAAACTTGTCCAGCTCAGGTGTATTTGTGCTTTTAATCTAACACAAGTGATCTTATCTAATGTATAGAAGCAAAAGGTCTTAAACTTCACTCTGGTTTGAGATGCTTCCTAATCTCAATGCATTTCCTAGTGTGTGCAAAAGAGGAAAGTAAAAACTTTGCTTTCAGATTCCAGCATTGGAGAGTAGCTCAAAAAGTTGTTCTATACTTAAAGACATAGTAATTTAAATTCTGTCATCATTTACTCACCCTATTGTTGGTTCAAACTCATAGGATTTTCTTTCTTCTGTGGAACACAAAAGATAATATTTGAAGAATGTTTCAGATGAATATCCCAGAAGATCGAGTTGACATTTTGCTAAAAAATTACGAGGTCAAAACAAATTTAAAAAAATGAAACATGCATTGTTCACAATAAAATCAATGACATGCATATAGAAAATATTGGATCATCGGAAAACATGCCTGTGGCAACATTTCTGCAAAATTATATTACGTTGGTCCTTGCACGTTTCATGACACTTTCAAATCAAAATGTCAAGTAGCCTACGCTAAAAGCACGTTCAGTTGTATCTGAAACAAATTAACGTGACATATCACGTTACATATCACAGTAGTCGTGAAATGAAATGTCTGGTGGTGAATAATGCTAAAAGGTTAATGCTCTATCGCATTTGGAAATAACGTACCACTTACTCTAAACTCTTAACTGATAGAATTAACAGAAGCAAATGTGTGTGCGTGTGTAATAATGGTAAACAATATCCAAAACAATGATGTTGATGAAGGATGTGGGGGTATCTGTGAAGAAACCAAAAAAAAAAAAAATGGTTAACAACACTACATTAGAACAAACCCCTAAGCAGAATATCAGTATGTGCTGCCTTGTGAGTTTCGTGTTATCAGGATCAGATCAACAGGATTATCCAGGAATGAGGAATATTCCTCAGAGCACTTCAAATCAAACACAGCTATTAATCAGATGTTTAAAGCCTTTATTTCCCCCCCGCAAATCCTCTTACACTCTAGGCCAACACATTGTGCCTTTCAACAGATGCTACACACTTCTTTTAATCATTTGTTGTATCTGTGAAAAGCACTTAGCGCTTCATGATAAAGAGGAGATAAAAAGTGGTTATTGTTAGTGTGCTGCTTTCCAGTGAGTATCTAGCCTAACCATTCTAACATAACTGCACGAGATGAATATCAGGTCCCTCAGTATGAGGCAGGGCCAATGGGAAAGAGCCCGTCACATCCCTGCTTTGCGGTCGAGGAGTTTTAACCACCAATGAAGTGGGGCAGCACGGGCGCATTAATCAAAGCGAAAGGTCAGCCGAACAAGCCAATTTGCAGACAGCTCAACTAGACCTCTCTGGAGAAATGGATAGCCTACATCCCTCTTCTCTGAAACACACAGAGCTGAACGAATAGACTGAGACTGACTTTGGCCTGTGGGTGAAACTGGTTCAGTGAGTATCCTGTGAGTGTCTTAGCGGTGTTGTTCCAGGGGTATTTGACAAAAAGCTGCTTTGCATCATTAGGTTAAGTGCTCTACCTTCTGATGTAGAACAATTTCATTGAGAGTCCAGAATTCAGAGAAAATGGAAAACAACTTAACAACAACAGATTAGTACTGGTTGCATCTAGCGGCAGGTTCAGGCTTGGCTGACAAAGGTGGCAAAGAAAAAGGCTGGAATTAATCGTCAACACTGATCATTTAAAAATATTGATTTCCAAATTATTTAAAAAAGAAAGTTACAGACTCGCTTTGCCACTATTTTCTTAACCACATCAAACCTGTCAACCCCTGACAATCTAAAAAAAAAAGCATAATATAAAGTTATAGTTCACCCAAAAATGAATATTCTGTCACCATTTACTCACCTTCATGACTTTCCAAATCTTGACTTTCTTCATGAGATGAGGACTTTTGAAGAATGTTAACACTGTTTTTTTCATATAGGGATCTAGAACAAAAAAAGAGAAATTATTAAAGTATCAAAAAATAGTCCAAGTAGTTTTCAGAATCCAAAGTCACAATAGTGTTGCTATTGTTTCATGACACAAAATAACATTTGGTATCACCGAATTTGAATATGAATACAACAAATTTTTTTTTAATGTCAACAAGTAAAAAATAGTAATATTGTGAATGTTTATTTCAACTCGGAGTCGGACAATAATGCCTACAATAGAGCCAGAGAATACATGCTGTATGGAAATAGAACAGGTACATTCTAGTTTAATTACGGTTATAACTTATTCTTCATCTTGCTTTTATCCACTACAAGTCTGTTGTGGCGGACCACGTCCGAATGATGGCTAGAAGAAAAGGTTCTACTGTATATAGAACCTTAAAAGGTTCTATCAGCGCTACGTATTTGGAACCCCTAAAAGGTTCTATACACTCTTAAAAAAAGGGTTCCTATGGGTTCTATATAGAACCCTGGGGTTCCATACTTGGCCAATAGAACCTTTTACCAAAAAAAAAAAAATGGTTCTATATAGAACCATTTTGGAGTTCCATATATGAAGCGGGGATGGAACCATTTCTTCTAAGAGTGTATACTGATGAGTTCAATGAAATTTATTGTACATCACACAAAAGATGAAGAGTTAATTTTACTCCAGAGAATCACTGAAAGAGTTGAATAAACACCATATAAGAAGTGCACATTAAAGTTGTAACGGGGTTTGTTGTTATGCGAAGAAAGGAGGCTGGAACTGGCGAACATTCAAGACTTTAATAATTAAATTAACAAATACAAAATGAAAGTAAAGCCAGCAGCTCTCGCTTTCATTTCTGCCGTGATCAGTGATCAGTAACGTTAGGCCTTTTGCTCCGGAGACCGTAAGCTTGATCACGAAAAGTACAGATCCATCCTCGAGTAACAACGAGAGTATGGTGCGTTCACATGCTATGGAAAATATGATATTTTCGACTTGTGAACTGGTATTTACCAGTGTGTTACGTTCAAGTGCTTTTGTTGTCATAATGTGGTAAATAGATGAAGATTCGTTAGCTAAAACTATTTTAGATAACTTGAGTCATCTGCTACAGCAAGAAGATTATTGATCAAACCTCAAACGGTAAATTATATGTTGTATTTTTTTTTTACACTGCCAACACACATTTATGTCCAAAGTGAATTTTACATAATAGGGGATTATCACGCTTCCGGGTTTCATGGGCGGGATTTGTCAACTTTGTGCATGTCCACTTCCGACGCAGTTCAACAATGGCTGAGACGAAAGCTATATATGTCACTGCTCTGTTCCACTTTGTAAATCTAACCAACAACGCCAACCATACGTAAGTTTTCATGGATTCCCGACTGAATTGAGTATAAGGAAGAACTGGATTAAAACTTTGAAATAAAACAAGGTAGCACGTTTGTTTGCAGCCGGGACTTTAGTAAATCAGACTAATTTACCAGGGATGCCTTATAAATAAACCTAGTGTAGTCCGTTATCAGTTCACCAGCGAGATCGGTGATTCAACGGAAGTGGCAGTGCGCAAAGATCACTGAATCCGGAAGTCCTACATATCAGCGTGATAATCCCCTATTGGCCCTTTAAGTAAAACAAATATTACTGAATATTTTCTGAATGCTGTTTGAGCGCTTCGGTGAAGTATTTTCGTTTTGTACGAATCTTGACCTAGATACCTTCACATTAGAAACCTCATTCACATTATAAAACACAATAGCAACTATTGTTTTTTCCTTAGCTACAAACTACAACAGTTTACAAGAGTTTGAAAACCACATCAAAACTGGATCAAACTCTTCCCTTATCATTTTTTTTTTTCAAACCGTTCTGTCTCATTTTGCTGGAACATCAAGGCCCGGGAAGCAAGAAAATAACAATAAATCAATAAAAGTTAAAGTCTGATTCAAAACTCATGCTCAATTGAAGCAGACAGATTCTTGTAAATACACCACATTCAACGTATAAACATGCATCATGTATTTATTTATTTCACATACTCCATATGACAAAAGCAGTAAGAGTTGATTTATAGGCCTACTCAGAAAACAAAAAGCATCTGGGGGGAACGCCAGCAACCAGATTGTATATTTTACATCTTTATTGCTCACTAAAACAGTGCAACACGTTCTGTAGATAAAGTCTCTCATACATAAAATGCAGTGCGGGTTTTATGATCCAAGCACAATGCCTTTTTCCAGACATCTCCAATTTAAAACATGTCCTCTGTTTACAGGATCTTTTAAACAGGCCGAGACCGTTACCTAGGAGGCATTTCTTTACAATAAAATCAATGGAGTGAGGCCATATCTTTCCTCCACTCATGAGCTGGCCATCACACATTACATTTGTTGTTTAAATAAGCGTTAATTGCATTAGTGGATGATCAAAAACAGACAGTAGAAGAACTTTAGCCAGAGGCTCAATTACAAGAGGCCTCCACATGATGCAAACGTGTCAGGATGGTGAAAAATACGGTGTTATATATAGCTCACTCCACAACCCAGAAAAATGAAATTCCCAATGAACTGTCACAACCTCTTTTCTCTGGGTCTCAGAATAGGCCAATTTAAACCGCCTGGGGTGGCAGGACTGATGAGTGAAAGGTAGAACAGCACGCTCTTCATCTTACTTGATTCAAATGCCACTCATCCGAGCTCTTGTTTTCCAGTGAAATCAGCTCGAAAGTGAGAGACGTGGACAGGCCTCTGCATATGACTGATGACATTTATTTTAGATTCCAGTATTAGCTCTGCTCCCATTAGAAGAGATTACTGGAGGATAAGTGCTCTTTTCGGCATGAAATCGGTGTCTGTTGTGGTTTTGTGAGGCGCTTCACACACCAGCCAGCTGGCAGCACTGTTACAGTTTCACTGCCAGAATACAAAGATTACTTGACATTCACGTTCAATCTAACCTTTGACACATCTGAAATCGTCTCTTGCTCTTTTGCACTTATTAGCACTGTAATAATGTTTCATAGGGTAACCTAAAAATAACGAACCCAATTACCGTCACAGACTATTTCCCATGATCCTCCCTGGCACCTGATAGCCCACACCTGTCCCTCATGTAGCACTCCAAACACCACACTAAAGCCCCAGCACTCTTGCTCAGGTTGTGTCTGAAAACACCTCCTACACTCTCAGAAAAAGGTACAAAATCTGTCACTGTACCATTTCAAAAAGTAAACTTTTGTCCATTTTAGGTCCTAATATGTACATTTTAGGTGCTAATATGTACATTTTAGCTGCTAATGTGTACAATATGTACATTTTAGGTGTTAATATGTACATGTTAATTGCTAATATGTACAATATGTACATTTTAGGTGCTAATATGTACCATATGTACATTTTAGATGTACCATATATGTACCATATGTACATTTTAGATGCTAATATGTATGTTTTAGGTGTTAATATGTACATTTTAGGAGCTAATATGTACATTTTAGGTGTTAATATGTACATGTTAGGTGCTAATATGTACAATATGTACATTTTAGGTGCTAATATGTATGTTTTAGGTGTTAATATGAAGAGTTCAGATGCAAAAGCCTCTAAGTGCCATTTGAAATTTTCTTCTAGAATGATCATTTTTATCAAGCTTGTATATTTAAGTTCAGTGATTTCACTTAAATGGCAATGATGATTACCTATTAATTGTTATTTAAGTGAAATTACTGAACTTAAATATACAAGTTTGATCAAAATCATCATTAAAGAAGAAAATTTCAAATGACATTTAGAGGCTTTTGCATCTGAACTCTTCATATGTACATGTTAGGTGCTAATATGTACATTTTAGGTGCTAATATGTAGGTGCTAATATGTACATTTTAAGTGTTAATATGTACATTTTAGGTGCTAATATGTACATTTTAAGTGTTAATATGTACATTTTAGGTGCTAATATGTACCATTAAGGTACCAATATGCACCCTTTAGGTAAGGTACAGCCCCAGTGACAGCTTTTGTACCTTTTTTTCTGAGAGCAAGGCACTCCTTGAGGGGAAAGCCATTTGTAGTGGTGTCCGAAATCATAGTGGACGTTATCAAGTGCACTCCCATAATGCACCGCAATAATGAGTATTGTGTGTGCTCAACAGCTAGAGAATACCCATAATGCACGGTGAGGGTCGTGCCAAATGAATTCCCATGCCTAACGAGAAGATGGCGTCTGCAGCTGAATCATCCATCTATGTTCCAGACAGAAGGTCCAATGTGGCTACAGGGTAATACAGGTATAAATTCATTTTCAATTGATTATTATTAAATAGTAAAGGTTTTAACATGCAAGTTTCTATGATAGCGTTCAAGAAATCGATTTCGAACACAGCCTCAGTCTTGAGACATTTCCCAATATATATTCTTGTCTGTACTGGTGTTCTTGTGAAACGTCATCAGTTGCTGTCCAAGTATTGATCCAATTCAAAGTTCACATCTAGTCAAGTACAGATCAAATCCCTGGATGTTTTCTTTATCGAAGATGTATCCCGAGGTGACTTGTGCGAAGCTGAGACAGCCAGGTATCCCAGAATGTGTCATTTTTGTGTCAAGCAAGTGTCATATAAAAAATACTACTGTTATTGTGTCACTGTCATGGGGATTTGTGGTCAGACAGACGGATCAATTAAGTTCCAACGAAGTTTAGTAGCATATATACTCAGGAACAGGTGTAAACAAACACCACTGAACGTGAACGTGACCAGACAAAGAGTGAAGACAGTGGTACAACTATATGTAGTGAACTGAAGAGAATTAATAGAACACAGATGGAACAAACAAAGTAATAATGACGTGACCATGGTAACCAGAGAGTAGCGGATATCAAACAAAGGAAGTCATGAACTGAAGAAATACAAACTAAAAGTCCTTGAACTGAACATAATGATGGCAGTCACGAAATGTAGTTTTCAGGCGAGAATGTAGTTGTTTAAAGCTCAAATCTGCGGTTTATTTAGAAAGCTGCTCCAACGTTTCAGAGTTAGGCGCTCAGCGCTCAAGAAAAGCCTTATCTTGGCTATAGTTCTTCTGACGTTTTCTGCTGGCTCTGATGTCTCTGTGGTGGTTAAACATGAGATATAACTAGTCTTGCATATATGTAACGGGCAGTCTTTGGTCTCATGAATCTATCATTTATTCCTGTGCATATTATTTTGTCTGAGGGCAAAGTGAAGCTATTTATTTATCGTACTATAGCGCTGACTTTGAAGCCTGCATTTGACTGAATTAGTTGCTTGTCTTTGTATAGCTTCTTGTGTTTTATATCATGTTTCATTTTATTATATATATGTATATACAGTGAAGATAATATGTTTCATATTTTTTAAATGTCTAATGGTCTAATTCGCCGCTCCTTTGAGATTTTCCTATAGGGTTTTACACTGTAAAAAAAATATTGTTGGTTTAACTTAAAAAAGTAAGTAACCTGGTTGACTTAAAATTTTAAGTTGATTGAACTGAAAAAAGTGAGTTAATACAATGAAGGAGATTAATTTAATCATTAGAAACTCAAAATAATAAGTTATCTCAACTAAATGAATTATTTAAATTGATTTGACAAAAGAAAATATGTTGTGATAACAAATCTTGAAAATATTTTTTACAGTGTATACATGGGTTTTTTTTCAATTTATGAGTAAAATAAAGCCTGTGGTAACCATACTTTAACGTTTTGTTGTACAACGTAAAGGGAACACCCAAAGTAAAAAGGCGAATTTTGAGGGCAGATATATATTTATTTTGGAAAACGTACATTTTGAATAAGTAACTATAGATAAAAACAGCTTGGGGAGTGAGTGTGAGCAGTGTAGAATTAAATGTCAAAGTATCGTCAAGTTATGTTTACCACAGGCCTACTGAATGCAGTTAAAAATTTACATATTTTGATTAAATATTCGTTTTTTTTTAGAAAGCATTACATTTGAATTTAGGTGCTAACTCTTATGAACAAAAAGAAGGACCAACATTACACTTTTATGTCCAATAGGATATAACCCATCTTAACCCATAGTCACCCCAGACACCTATTTAAAGACCCTCACCCCATTTTCTGAAATTCATCTAAATTCATGAATTCTCCACCTCAGATATTGTGATTATTGTGGGCTTATCCCCAAACAGCAGTGGACTGCATTGTTTGATCATATCCTTTCTATCAAAATGAGAAAATCAAGAATAGAAATGGACTACAACTAGATGTTGACCACGGGATTTACACCTCATGTGGTCTTGACTGTAACAGAAAAGACTGATATGGGACTGGCAGATTTTGTGATGGGCTGCATTCACTCCATCTTCATAGAAATTACCTGGAGTGCATTTATGGATTATAGGTAAGCAGACAAAATAGATCTGAGCCGATTAAAAAAAAAAAATCTCAGAAAGCCTGCGGTTCATGGGTCTATTCTGTCTAGTCTGTCGACCTACTAATGGACTTTAATTAATGAATGCAAAATTGTTGAATTTTGACATTTGCGAAGAACATGAAATTTGTCTGCCAAAGTTTTGAAAAATACTAATTAAGTCACCTTTTCCTTGGTTATGAATACATTATTATAAAGGTCCTTGCACACTAAGTCCGAAATTTTTGTATGCACTTTGTTTATTTGTCATTCGATGGCTCTGAATTGTCAAAACACCATTTAAAATGCTTGTTGCGGATGCGAAAAACGCAGAAAATCGTACCTGATCCGAATTTTTTTATGATGGACGAAAGTTTCGGAGGCAGTGTGTATACGTGATTGACAAAACATGAGGTTGTATTTATTTTTTAAGGGGCGAAAATTTCTGATGCGAATTTCGGCCTCAGTTTGTAAGGACCTTAAAGGACAACTCCGGCGCAAAATTAACCTTTGGTCTAATTACACATTGGTATATAGTCAACAGTTCCCTGAGATTTGTTTTAATGATTATCGAATGTAAAGAGTTTTATTTCTAAAAAGTGTTTAGCTTATAATGCTAGTATATGGGGCATAGACTAATGAAAATAAAAATTGCTAGTTAATACCACTAACAAGGCTCAAAATAGCCCAACACTAACAAGGAAGCATAATGAGGTTCCCTACATAGAAAACGAAGCATTGAGAAAATTGTAAGAGTACAGACCGTTTAATAAGAAGATATTTTATATCAGACAGTCCACTTCGTTGAAACAGGCAGGAGCCATCTTTGGAAAACAGCGTCGAGCAATCGAAACACGAACACCGAGCCAATTTAACTAGCTTTACTTTAGTATTAACTAGCGATTTTTATTTTCATTACTCTATGCCCCATATACTAGCGTTATAAGCTAAACAGTTTTTAGACATAAAACTCTTTACATTCGATAATCATGAAAACAAATCTCAGAGAACGGTTGACTACCAATGCGTAATTAGACCAAAGGTTCATTTTGTGCCAGAGTTCTCCTTTAACACTCAATATTATGACAAAAGCAGTCATTAAATTCCAAGCAATTTCAATAATTATCTAACTATACTTTCAAATGACCAATGCCTTCCTATGTATGTATACTTAAAAAAAAATCATTTACTGTATACGTAAGTGTCAGGTCTGATTCTAATTTACATTTCATGGTGCAACATTTCTACAGTTATATCCCCCATCCATTTCCAATCCTTAAGAGCACTGAAGACCTTCTGTTTCATTGTCAGCTCTACCGCTGACGAGATTTGAATTGGATTTTACTTGCAATTTAAATTAGAATTGACCTCGACCCTGGTGTGTGATCTACAGTATTTCTCACACGGATGTATGTTCTCAGGCTTAACAGAGATTTAAATAATTCACTCACACTTGCTGCCAAAACTGGGTAATCAGCCTGCAGGCCTGAGAGGAGGAGCTGAGGAGAAGAGAGGATTAGACAGAGGTGAGGAGGAGAGGAAGAGGAAGTGGAGGAAGGGAATCTTAATAGAGTCAATACAAAGAGCGATTGCACAGTCCACATGTATAATTACGAGTGAGACAGGGACTTGAGAGAGAGTGTGAGAGAATACTCTTTAATGACAGATGTGACAGATTATTGCCTTAAATGAGTTATAAAATTGAGTGTTCGTGCGCATCTGGGTGTTAAATCACAATTAGTTTGTTCACATAATGTTTTTTTTTCAAGAGACAATTTGCTGAGGATCTAAAAGGAAACCCTCATCTCTGACCGCATCTCCACACTCACGTCCTGTAGACGACAGAATGTTTTCTAATGGTTTGTGTTAACAATGCAGTGCAACTTTCAGAAAAGTGAAGTGCACGTGCAAACTTCTCTAGGCGGAAATTCACTTGACAGTTATATATACCAAAAGCCATTGTGACTTACTCAATAAACACCCGCAATCTAGTTTAACCAGGCGACAAATGTATTTAAATGGAATTGCACTATGAATATCTAAATTAAGTCACTGCCATTTTGTTTATCTCAAATACGCCCCCTTTCTGTGCAAATTAAGCCTGATTCATTGTGCCTTATTGTTACCACCCACAGAAAGCAAATGCTAAACAATTTCATTTTAAAGAGATGTTTGTTTACATTTTCTATTCATCTGGGGGCAGTAAATGAGGATCAAATAATAGATAACATGTCAAATTATGCAAATTATGTCCCATAGACATTTCAGCCCCTTTCACGCATACAGTCTTTACTGGTAACAGATCGGTTCCGGTAATTTAACCAGTAAGGGAAGTTGTAACATTACCAGTAAATTACCAGTATATGCGCTGTGTGGACGCGGAATAAATATTACTGGTATTTTGCACATACAAGGTCAGAACGTTTTTGAATTTACTGGCAAAGGCGTTCTGGCAATTTTATGGCAATTCACTGGGATTGCTGTGTGAAAGGGACTATTGTGAGATCATATCTCCGGATCAGAATGTCAAAGAGACTTGGGGGTGGGCTCATTTCATTTTTACTTATTATACTGTATATTTAATTATATTGGTCTTATTTATGTATTGTGGAGTGTCATGAGCATGAGCATTGTAATGTTTGAAGTGGATGCCATAACAAATGTTAGTAGACTGGTAATATTTTAAAATGAGGAGTTCATTTATAAATCAGTAAGATCTTCATGCTCTGGAAATACAAACCATCGCATGATCATTGGTAATTAAGCAAAGATATTATTAAAAAAGATGTTAATTCAGCCAGCTCACACACCTGTATTTACTTCCAACTGTTTATGTTATGCACATGAGTCTCCCAACGAGAGATTTTGTAAATTGTTTTTTTTTTTTTTTGTAAATAAGTGTGTTCAATAAAAAAAAAAACCAAAAAAAAAACCCCCCTGTATTTACTTCCTGTTTTCGGTCGACGTCCACAGTAGTCGATTGTCGAGTTCTCGCACATTAAAGTTAATAATAGTGAGAGTTGGACTCTAATCTAAACTGTGACCATTTTTTTTATATTTTCAGTTTTCATTTTATTATTAGTTTAAGTTTTTCACATTCATGTGTGTTGTCATTTCTATTAGTTTAATGCTCATTTCATTATTTTAGTTTTAGCTGTAGTAAATTTAGTACTTCAACTTAAATTTAAAAAATGTAAATGTAAATTAGACATTTTATTTGTTAAATTGGCTAATTTAATTAGAGCAACATCAAAGCTACACTTAATAGCTTTTATTATAAGTTAAGGGCCATAATCTAATGCTATATTACAGTTTACACTTGAATAATATGCTCTATGATTCAGAAAGATGATAATGTTTCAGAAGTTTAAACATTTTTCATGCATTTCCTACAGAGAAAATATCCACAGCCTGTTAACTTTGGCTATTGCCGTCAGGCTGGTCATAATTAGATCAGAAAATGACACATGCAAGTGCTATGAATAGTAATGAGGGTTAGGCCATCTGCATTGGCAACTACGCCGTGTTTAAAACTGTTGTAGCGAATTTTGTTCTCATTAAAAGGCCCCAGATGACAAGCTTTGATTTTCCCACAACAATGCCTATGATGGTATTAATGCACAAACCAATTCACAAGCCATCGCTTGCACTGGATCCATGGAGAGAAAAAAAAATCCTGGAAAATATGCAGTGTTATTCCACACAGAGGTATCATTCACAGGAAATGCTCTGTTTTTCATTTTAGGGAAAACATTGGCCCTTGATTGCAGAATTGATTTTTTTTTTTTTTTTTTGGTTTTGTTGTCATGCCAGCAGTATGCAAATGAACTGTTTTGTGTACTGTATGGTCGTCAAAAGGCTCAAGCCAGATTGTTCACAATCTGCTGTCCATTTCACCAACTGTCCATCTCATGCTGAAAACCAAACCAGAACATCCTGTAACCATCAATCCAGGACGGATCCAACCTCTTCACAACATATTGCAGTGTGCCGCTGAATAAATAGACTCTGGAACGACTTGCCTGAAGCATTTAAAAAAAAAAAAAAAAAAAAAAACACAGCTCACATTCAGACCCACCCAAGGGCGTCTTTTCACTTTGGTCAAGGCGGTACAATAACAGGAGTTTATCAAATCCTTCGAGCCTAGAATCAGAGTTGATGGATAAGTGACCGAATACGCCATGACACACTTAACGTCAGTCCACTCGTGAAACTGGAGCCAAGGATTTAGAGAGCTCAGACTGTCTGCCGGCTACCCTGCATACGTGGAAGCTTATTCACTTATCTGCTTCACAACTATGACTGAAACAGTCCCTCTCTCCATATCTTATTCATAACACCTATATGCCACATGCAGCTGGGACCCACACAGCCTATTCTCCCTACACTTCCTGTAGCTTATGGAATTAGTGATTATATTAATATAGATCAACATTTAAAGTACATATTCTGGTCCTTTCTACAGGTCTTTGCTAATTGTCTGTCTTTGACAGTTCAATGAGCTGTATATGTGTTTTCATGTGTGTGACAGTGAGTGTAATGCAGCAAAAGACAGAAAACACAGATAACACAAGAGGCTGTGTCCAGATTGGTGGTCATAGCCACCTCAGATACGTTAACAATACATTTACAGTTCGACATTATGGCAGATGCTTTTTATTAGAAGTGACTTTTGGCCTATTTTATCAGAAAGTAAGGACCTTGGCTAAACTGTGATTGGCCATCTTGAATAAAGCCCAATAAGGGAGAATCAAGGCTAGTTGTCATACTTTTTAAACCAGTGATGTTTCTCAGGGAGGGCTTATTTTTGAACGTCAGTTCATAAAGAGAGACACATACACCATAAGGTCTTGAATACAACAAAGCTATTGAACATTTCAGCCCGTTCTCTTCCCAAGACATCATACAGTATATCTGACACTTTTGACCATACGTCAACATCCAACGTTTTAGGGTACCCTTTAACGTCGGTTAGATGGCGTTATTTAATCCTAACCCTACCCCAGACCTAAACCTACCCGCATCATCTAACTGACGCTTACGGTAAAGCGTCAGTTGGATGACGCCCTTGGATCGTCATCTAACTGACGTTAAAGGGTACCCTAAAATGTTGGAAGTTGACGTATGGTCAAAAGCATCAGTAGATGACGTCTTGGGATGAGAATGTGTTGAACATTTCCATTTCCATTCATTATTTAGCCTAAATACAGATGCAGGTATGGATAAAGTAAAAAACTATTCAATGTAAAAAGCTAACAGACAGAAACATGTCATCACATGATCCCTCAGAAATAATTCTAATATGCTGATTTGGTGCTCAAAAAACTTTTTTTCTTATTGTTATATTATTATTGATATTTTTGTGGAAACCTTGAGATTTTTTTTTTAAAGAAGTGTTTAGTTGAAATGGATCAAATAGTTTACATATATTTGTTAAATGTAGAAGTCTTTAGAGTCACCTTTGATCATTTAAGGAATCCTTGTTTAATAACCATGTTCGTTCCTTTAAAAAAAAGTCGAACGGTCCCTAAACTATTGAATGCTATGATCTCTGACCTGACATTTATGGGAAAAATACATGGAAAATGTCAACCTTTCAAACTAAGCCTAGCCCAATCCTCATAACATAGTTACTTTGTCTTATGCATGTGTGGTTTTACTACAGTATTTTCATTGTTCACTCAACAGCTATTGTAAAAACAATTATGATCATACTAGATTTGTTAATTGTTTGGGGATGAATTCATAAAAAAAGTGAATATAATAATTTTGAACTGTGTTTGAAATCAACAATAAAAATCATTACTAGAGAGAAAACACACAATGTATGATGAACATCGCAAACTATTTAACCTATCATAACAGCCACCCATATTTGCAGTACACAAGTGTCAGGTCAGGTAGATTAGTACACAAGAGTAGATCAAAATGAAGAAGACAACAAGAACAATTTTTATTAGGGCTGTCAAACGACTAATCACGATTAATCGCATCCAAAATAAAAGTTTGTGTTTGCATAATATATGTGGGTGCACTGTGTATAATTATTTCATATATATAAATACACACACATACTTAAGAAATATTTTCATGTATATATTGTATAATTTATATTACATATAAATATTTTATATATATACAAAATAATTATACAAAGTTCACCCACATATATTACTGTATATAATCACAAACTTTTATTTTGGATGCAATTAATCGCTATTAATCGCTTGACAGCCCTAATTTTTATCTTTTAGTTTGCTATGTTAGCTTATTTTAGGTAATGAACAATAACTAATATCAATGTTACTGCTATTTTTCAGGGGAACATTTTTCACGAAAGCATTATAAATAAAATGTATTGTTAATCGTATTATCTAAGAGGTCATGTATGTCTCATGCCTAGCTACCATGTGGGTCACTCGAGTAAAATAAAATAAAAAAAACAATAAAAAAAAAACAGTGATATGGCACTGGTAGGAGAAAATGATCTATGTTGAAATCATGCAAGCCTTCACCTCTACACTGTGAATCCATGCATGAAGCTTACATCCCAGTGAGAGAATGTGTGTGGGTGTGCGTTCTTAACCTAAGGGAAACCATATGAGGTCAGAGAGTGTATGCCACAGTCCTCAGTTCCTTACTAACCTCTCTGTAATGGTCTGTCTTTAATGCTAAGTCAACACTGGCAGAAATGCTAGCTGCCTGAGTAAAATACCTCTCCTGTCTGAGCCCTGAGTCCCACTCTGTCCCTAAAATACACTTTCCTTCAGCCGTCATTGTGCACAGCTCAAAATAAGGAGCTGTGTTTATGCTAGACTTACGGAAAAAGACTCGTTTAGGCTCCCTTAGGTCTCCGGCTAACATGAGTCTCTTATTAAAGCTCTTTGGAGTACTAATACAGGGTCCAAGTGAGCCCCGGGCCCAGCCGCTTCACTCAGGCAGTGGCCCGCAATCCGGCATCCATTCAGATATTCAACTCAGAAATGTTATCGACTCCATCCAGCCAAATCCCCTCATCTTTTCCACACTCCGCATGCCAGAGAAATGCGGTCATGCAGACACCCCTACTGCAGGTTTGGGTGATTGTAAACGCACATGTTAAGAGTCAACAGAAGGAGAGAGGGAAAAGGAAGAGAAAGCCCGGGTGAATGAGTTGAGATGGCTAGTCTGAGCAGAAAGATTTGTGGCTGGTTTTCACAATCTGTGCTCTCTGAATCCCTCAGCCTCTTTGGTAACTGTCTTGTTTTTTAGATACTAAGATAAAATATTATATTTCCCGGCGGGGTTCTTTGGTTTCTCAGCTTAACCTGGCTGCCTTCAAATTTAAGCTCATTGGAAAAATTGAGTAAATACAATGAAGGTGATTGATTTAACCATCAGAAACTTCAAATATTATGTTCTCTGAACTACATAAATTAAGTTGATTTGACAAAAGAAATAATGTTGTGATTACAAATCATGAAAATACATGATTTACAGTGTGGTAATGTTAATATATTCGGTCTTGGCGGAATAGATCTGCTACACTTCTGTCACTGCTATTCATTGGCTGCTGATGCCTCAGCGACCAGTCGGCTGCGCTACTGTATGTAGATGGCGATGTGATCATTAACAAATTAAATTAAGGACCTGTCAGCCTCCACCATCTAGAGTTTCATGACGGAGCCTTGTATATCTTTAAGGTAAATATGGTCATGGCAGAGTAACAGTTTGTAGATAATCTTTTGGAGAGAATAAAAACTAGAAAACCGAGAACCTACTTAAAGGAGTAGTTCACTTTTCAAAAACTTTTGCTGATAATTTACTCACCCCCATGTCATCCAAGATGTCCATGTCTTTCTTGCTTCAGTCGAAAAAAAAATTAAGGTTTTTGATGAAAACATTCCAGGATTTTTCTCCATATAATGGACTTCAGTGGGAACCAAACCGTTCTTCACGGTCCAAAAGACAGTGTTAGTGCAAACTGCAAACTTCAAATGGCTTTAAACGATTCCAGACGATGAATAGGGGTCTTATCAAGCGAATCGATCGCTCATTTTTAAAAAAACAAAAAAAAAACAAAGCTTAAGTTTTATAAGCTCAACTGCTCACCTTGCTCTGTACTGTGATGCACGTTCGTGACTCTCCTGTTCGAACACGTTAATCAAAATGAACGAATCTTTTTCCGAGCCAATTTGTTCGTTTCATTCGTTGAATGAACCAAACGACTCGGAAAAAGATTCGTTCATTTTGATGAACGAGTTCGAACAGGAGAGTCACAGAACAGAACAAGGCGACCAATTGAGCGTATAACCTCATTCGACTTCATTTCTTCCTGTAAACCACAAAAGAAGATATATTGAATCATGTTTCAATTGTTTACAATGAATGTCAAAGTGGTTGTAAACAACATTGAAAGAAATGCATACAGTGTTTGAATTACACAAGGGTAAATAAATGACAGAATTTGTATGTACCAAAGCCAAGGACCTCATCAAGGAAATATCCATGCTGTTGAACCTGCGTTTGGATACTTGCTATCTGGCCTAACAACACAAAATACTCCAACCATGAGATCTACTGTAATCAACAGAAGTAAATAGGCATTATATGCAGTATTCTGTTCATGGTTCCCTCTGCTGGTTTTATTTAAAGGGATCATATAATGCCATTTTCATACAAGTAAATTTGATTCTTTAGCGTCTAAATGGAAACTTTGGAATACATTTTAATTAAAAATTCTCATTAGTATTGTAAGAAAACACTAATTTTACCTAGTCAAAAACAGCTCTGTTTTCAGCACGCCGTTTCAGTGCATATGCCTTTAAATGACAATGACTCCGCCCCTCTGTTCTGCGGGTGTTTTGACAACGCATGTGGAGTGTTGCCTTGACAACAGTTGAGGATTTATTTTGGGTAAAGAATGGCAGCGGAAGTCTCTGAGGACACATCTGTGCAACCATATCAATTTGAACTGGAGTCAGACCCGGAACAAGATGAAGGCCGCAAAGAAGTTGGACAATTAAGGCTTGAACAGGACATTTCTGAATGGTTGGTTAACATAATGCCACTTTGATCTATCTTTGTGTACTGGCAGCGTAGAGTAACTTAGTGAGATGTACGAACGCTATGTGCTTACTGATGTATACGTACTCAGTTTGTAATAACACAATAACCATAACGTGTTCATTATAAACGTGGGATTATGAATAGGGTTGGGAATCGTGAGAAATTTTCCGGTTCCGATTCCGGTTCCGCCAAACGATTCTGGTTCCAGTTCCGGTTCCCATTCAATTAAAAATATTAGTAAGAGAAAAATCCACAATCCTTTTTGTGTTTATTTCTTATAGTACATGACAAATTAGTTTAACAGACTGGTAATGTAAACAAACTCAAAATAATATTAAGCAATCTTTGCAAAAAAAAAAAATATATATATAAAGGAAATTAAAAAATTCTGCATTCTCTATAATAATTTAGACCTCTCCTTTATTGTATCTCCAACAGTGAAGAATACCCTCTCACAAGGAATAGTATATGCTTTAACACACATGTGTGTAGAACAGATTATTTTTTAAAACGGTTTGAATGATTGATTCATAAAGACTTTACTTATTTCATTACTGGATAAATCGGCGCTCTAGCAGTTAATAAACAGAACTGCATGCGTCTTGCGGAAGAACATTGTTGCCGGAGCTACTTCTCTCTGTTTATGTCCATGACGAGTCACGCAGGCATTGGGCTACTCCGCAGCAGCTGCGATCCGCCGCCCAGTCTAAAGAAGTCCGAGTATTAACGCTTATTACAGGCTTTACGTAGTGATTAAAGATAAGACAAAAACACGGTTTGAAAAAAAAAAACATTATGATGCACTCGCTCATTGTATATATTTTGTAAATTCTGAACACAAAAAATATACGGACTGCATCTGTTTTGACCACTACCGTCAATGTTTACTCAAACTATAATCTCACTAATTCTGTAACGGAAATCATTTGAATATGTTAAACAAATAAATATTGAGACTGTGTGATTGTAAAGCAGTTTCATATCGACAACTGCTCTCTCTCTCTCTCTCTCTCAGCGCAAACAGGCGCGCGCAGCGTGCGTGTGTCTGTGTGTGACAAATGCAGCGCGTGTGAGAGCAAATCGCAACTTCAGTGGTGAAGTTTTTGTCATTTAGGAATAAGACGGCGTCTTCTACTCCCAGCACTTCGCCCACATGATGATATCGCATCGGCATCAGAACCGTTTTCGGAACCGAAACTTAGGAATTTTGCACGGTTCCGGTATTTTTTCAAAAACACAACCGGTTCTGGAAAAGAACCGGTTCTCGGTTCCCAACCCTAATTATGAATTACATTGAGAACGTTGTATAGAAAACATGCTGTAATGTAGGGTACACCTTAGTGTAAACCTTAGCCACATTGATCATGAAGCATGCAAGCTATTTGCAAAGATTAATATAAAATGTACAACACTCACTTCTTCTGGAGGTGCAGCAGGGACATGAATAGTTGGTACCAATTTTTTTTTTCAGGAGCATCTTCTTAGAAAAACCAGCTTTATACTGACCCTCGTTTATAAAGCAGTCTGGTGAGAAATGATTCGGGCAAACATGAAATCATTGACATTGATCGTGGGGAATATTCCTTTCGAAAACAAAACTCAGCCACTTCATCTTCAGTGGTTTGGATTTAGGAACATCATAATGACTGTGTTCGTTATTACACCCAAGAACATCACAAACGCTTAGACGCCATTCTGCTCCAGTGTATCAACAATGACGGACTGTGATGACAGCTCGCTCAGGGCGGGGATGTGTTGAAACGCTGCTGTCAATCAACAATCGTGGGAGGGGCGTCCGTTTTATTGACGTCACAAAAACGAACAGCTCAATTTGAGGCAGGGGAAAACATATAAGGGGATTAAAACAAAAACACTGGAACGATTTGTATCATGATGGTTGTGTACAGGCACTGCAAACACGCATTTCAGTACAATCAACTTGAAAAAGTGCAACGACCCCTTTAAAAGACAAGAATGTGGCCAGCAGCCCAAAAATGCCCTCCAAAAAAACTGATTCTCCGATTACGTAACATATGCTGATGTTGATGAAAAACGCAGTGGGCATCGTGGTCTAGATAGCAGTTCAGCTCATCAAAACAGCAACACGCATCCTAAAACATGAGATGTCTAGCTTCTTCTGTTTTTCATTCTAGCTGTCCCTGATTGAAAACAGCACAAAAAATATATCACAGCAAGTTTGCATTTGCTCAGAGCCCGTGTTATAAATGTACAAAACCTCAGGGATCAGAGAAAGTACATGCACCCCACACCATTTACAAAAAGCTATCAATTATCAAATTAAGGGGTCTGTAAAGATACATGGTAAACAAAGGATTATTCTATTAGTTCTGGAGTGAAGTAGACCACTCATGGAGAATTAGGCTTTGAGCTCAAATGGTAGAAACTTTCCAAAAGCTTAATTAGTTTGGATTAAGACAGAGGAAATGGGACAAGCACTATTAAATCTAACCCACGGCTATTGTCTGGCCTTGTTATAAACCCTAGAGGGATGTTTGGAACAAAACCATTATCTTCCTCGTTTCATATTCTGCCGCTGTGTTGGAAATGTTCCTCAATGGAATTTTAATGCCTATATATCAAAGCTATTCAAAATTTTGCTTCAGTCCATTAAATGCATTCTTCCATGTTTACAAATGAGGCTAAACAAACAAATTAAATCGTTCTGCAGTGAATGGTTGGTGTTGTAAGGGAGGCAAATAGAGATTCAAGCTACAATTTAAAAGGGATAGTGCACGCAAAAATTAACTTTGTCATTACTTACTCACCACCTGCCTTCTTCATTTTCATTTGAGCCACACAAGTCACATTGTAATTGGAGTTTGGTGACAAATCATTTCTTCCATATTGTGACGTACCTGTACATCCAAGAGAAATGGATTATTGAAAAGAAAAAAGGATTTTTATCTATTCTAAATGTCTCTTGATTTCTTTTTTTCTCATTTAAATGCTCTTATCAACATGGAAAAGTGGATCGGCTTGCTTGTTTTTTTTTTTAATTGAAAACAACATTGGCATATACTGTGTTCAAATTCACACTAACATTCTCACCTAGAGCAAATCATCTCTCAGCAATAAAAGGGTGAAAGAAAACCTGACGAGGTCCTGATATTGACAAAGGGGACAGAGAATTCGCATCAGCTGTGTGTGTGCTTGGAAATCATATTTCAGACTGGACGTGCTGCGATCGCAAAGGGTAAATTTTGTCATTGTGTAGCTCAGCTCACATTGACAAAACACACAGATCACTTTGGTCTTGTCAATGGAACCATTTGGCAACTTTTTAAGTAAACTTTCCATCCAACAATGTAAATCGTGGCAACAGCTTCAGGTTGATAGTCCAAGCGATTGTTGTTTATTTGTACTTATGGTGTTCTTCCCACCAGAGCCTCACTTTCAATTTCAAAATGGTGGCTGCATAAAATCAGCGTATTGGCATCCATTTCAGCGTCTCGTCATCCACTCAAAACGTAACATTAACCAATTATTTAGCCGACTCGCAACCCCAAACAAGTGTGTGCGCCGTGTCTGTTGTTTTGTTTCCGGTCTAGCTAGATTCACTTGTGGTTTGGTCGACGAAGCAACAAAACGTCCTAGCGTGGCTCAAGCCATTGAAATTAATGGGTTTCATAGCGCAGCACCGCGCATGCCGCGTCCTATTGCAAAAGCATGTGAAAAAACGACAAAAATTGCTAGGCCAAAAAGATTGACGCCGTTAAAATGGGTTTGTGTTAACGCCGTTAATAACGCGTTTAACTAACAGCCCTAATATATATCTTTCACAATAAGAAGCATTTAGAAAATAGATTTCTAGACAATTTCTATTTCATGCATACTTTAACATTCAAATGCATTTCATCACGACATTTGGGATGTTGTTGATGTCCAACCTGATGCAATGAGCCCTAAGGCACCTGTTTAGCATATAATGACTTACATTTCTGTCTGTTCATCACACAAAGCTAGCGCATGGCTTCAGAGGACTTGGAATTTATCGTATGAGCCATATGGACCAACAATTCATCCTCCTACAGATATGCATTAGAGCCCAGCCAGAGGTATATGGGAGACACGTATGAAAGAGAGAGAGAGGGGAGGAGTAGTAGTGAGCTATCTGTGAAGAATAAGAACATCAGCTGTACTGGCAGTTTGATGAATGTGGGGGGAAGGAGGTGCGGCCTGCTGAGATGCCTGGATGAAAGGGAACCAAATTACCTCAGCAAATCACTGACGCCATGTCTGTCAGGAATTATTTAGTGACGGACGTAACGGGTGGAAACAGGACATGTCTGAGGTGCTGTTTAACGGCGCGCAGGTGGCTGATGTTACAACAGCAGCAGGTAGGGAGGGTGGGCTGTTTATCTTGCTCTGATCAGTCACCTTCCTCTGGCAGATTGTCTGTGGAGACAGTTACAGTATCATCAGTTTAGAATGAGTTGAAATTTATAATGGCTCTCTCCTTTCAAACAACCTCTGAATATATTTGGAAAGTAAAATTAGGGAGTGCTTTATATCCATGCAGAGTTTACAAAAATTAATCAATTTTTGACCTTGTATGTTTTATTCAAAAAGTCAAATCTTCCAGAGAAACGAAGACGCTTTCAGCAGTGACAACATAAACAAACGGTACTGCGCATGTGCATTAATCTGGCCCAAACTTAACTTCCGGCAGACTTGCAGATGCAATCCATAAGTAAATAACTGGTATTTCTTGCCAGTCAAAGAAAATAAATGTTACCTGGCCAAACTGAAATGTGACACTACCAGACCCGTTGAACAAAAATTGGAGACAAGATGTTCTACCGACGTGTCTGATTTACCGCAGTGTTCAAAAAAACTGGCGAGCGCGACGTCGGGGTTTGATAAGGATAATAACATAGAGCTAGGCTTCTATGCTTGCTAACCTTTTTTAAGGTGGGTCTCTACATTGACCACCACGGCCGCATTAACCATAGGGCTAGGCGGGGCTTAAGCCCCGGGGCCCAAGCAAGGAGGGGGCCCGTGATTGGCTGTGGAGCAGATACTGCAAGCCATCTGATTACCAAAGCCTTACCACGCAATAACGTCCCCCACAAATTATCCCTGTTATTTAGTTGCACTTTGCCTTATTCCATGCATTATCATGGAATCATTATCATAAATAGAGACGTTCGCAAAGACCCGCCTTTTTTAGTATGTGACGGGCCACGAGCCAGGCGGGTCTCACGAGTCACGCATATCATGTTCTCATGCGCTCACGCAGTGAAAAATACATCGCGGGGCAAAGACTAACGTTACACCGAGTGATTACGAGAGAGAGTTCAGAGTAGCTTACTGTTGATATGAAACAAAGTCTCAACTTTCAAATATTGTCATTTAAGTAATTTAAACAATACCGTTTTCAAGTTCATATCCACCGACGTTACTGACAGCTTTGTTGTCGGACAAAGTTGCTTATTCGGCGTTATGATTGGCCAGGCCACCTGTCAATCAAACCCCCGTGGGCAGCAGGGCAAAATTGAAACGTCAGGTTTTAATTTGATATGACAAATACATTTATTCTATATTTAACTTGTGAACGATCGACCTGCTGCTGCACGTAGGCCTATAGATGATGGCTGCCTGCGCCTTAGAATACATCAATCAATAAATTGCCTTTACTCTTCACTTCATTCTAGTCTATTCTTAAAACACAGCGTCATCATCGACCCCACAAACTTTCGGTAAGTTTGAATATTAACTTGATGTTGATGGATGTATAATTTTGCTTTTTGTGTTTGATTAAACTATTCGCCTAAAGGACTGGCGATAATACCGGGTTGCATATCCGGTAGAAATATTTAAATTTTGCTGCGCATCGATGTAGTTTATCATTTAAACGCGTTTTTAAACATTGTGGTTTGGATACCATTTATTTCAAACTGCTCAGGCACAGTGAGCAGCGGGAGAGAATTCATTTTGTAAATGCTGGTTTTGAGACCATGGTGAACTTGAGACGGTTTTGCACAGTGACAGACGCTGAAAGTGACAGACGCTGCTAATGCTGTCGCCATGTGTGTCAATAATGTTAATCAAACATCAGAAAGAAAGTAATTTAATGTTACTGTATTTGACTGAATTACTTTTGCAAAATTAACAAGAATGAATGTTGAATTTATAGTGAAAACCATGTAGGCTATTGTATATTTGATTACTTTATATAATATAATATTATTCAGTGCTTAAAGTCAATTTATTGTGCCTTTGTTCTATTTTAATTTGTGACTCTTGTCATCAGTAAGCTTGAGATTATTTTCTTAAGCTACTATTATTTTTTGGTGATATTGAAATTGGTCACAATAATTATGAAATTTTAGTCGCAATACATTTTGATATGATAAAAAAAATTGTGTTAAAAGTAACATAACTTAACTGTGAAGTATATCATAGATGGATAAAATGACTCGTATAATAACATTTAGCTCATGTAGTTGGTGACCTAACGTGGTGGGGGGGCCCTGCAGTAACTCATAGCCCCGGGGCCCAGTGAGCTCTTAATACGGCCCTGTTGACCACATGTTGGATGGATCTGTGCAGCGCTGTTTACGATACTAACCATTCAATACACAGACCGCTGTCAATGTGTTTGCGAGAGAGAGCGAGAGAGAGCGAGAGAGAGAGAGAGAGAGAGAGAGAGAGAGAGAGAGAGAGAGAGAGAGAGAGAGAGAGAGAGAGAGAGAGAGCTTGCGAATATGCGCTGCACGCAACTGCAGTCAATTACAACTTTTCCCATTTTAAATTGTTAAAAACACGGAAATCAATATGTGGCGGTCAGCGCTGATAATGTGGTGGGCTGCCACTAATAAATGTATGGGAAACACTGTACCGGTTATCACTCAGATAAACATATAGGCTATTTTAATACCGCCGTCTCCCTCATAGGAAACCTTGACATTTTTGTTTTTTAAAATTGCGTTTGCTCCCTACTAGGTCAGGTTGCACCCCACAGCTCAACAACCTGCTCATCACCTTAACTTTCACTGCATTTGTAGTGAATGCCATATTATCCAGTAACACGAACAGAACGGAAGTTAACTTTGGGCCAGCTCATCACCATGGCAACGCGTCTGATGAAAGCGTCTATACAGTGGATTTCTCAACGCATTCTCATCCTAGGGCGTCACATAGTGACGCTTTTGAAATTTCGTCTAAATCCAATGCACCCTTTAGCGTCATTATAACACGCACAGAGCTTAATTCGGTTATGGGTAGGTTTAGTTCTGGGGTAGGGTTAGGGTTAGACCACTTGGAGGCGCCTTCTGACCCATATATATCTGCGTCTCATTTTGACGCTAAAGGGTGCCATGTGCGTTGAATATAGATGAAATGTCAAATGTGTCACTATATGACGCCTTGGGATGAGAACCGGCTGGATTTCTCCAATAATTCAATCGAAAACTGATGGAGAGAACCAAGTGGACAGAGACAAGTCTTAAACCTAGTCCCAGACTAAAATGCATGTCTGAGCTGTTTTAACTGAAGGCAACTTGCACTGACATATCCTAAAATATGAGAGTACCATTGTTTTGTCTCAAATTGCACACCCTTTTCTTTCATAAGGCACATTTATGAAAGCTACTTAAGAAGTCCTAACCCTGGCTTTATTTAAGAACTGTTTGTGAAACCAGGCCTGAAAAGCATTAATATTAGTAAGAACTGAATAGGCAAAACACTAAAAAGATTGCAAAATTATTACCATAAAATAATGCAGAATAGGAAGACTGACAATTCTGCAAACACAGAAATGATTTATTCATATAAAATTGATTTTACACAGACACAATCCTATTTTTTTCTGCTATGCGTGTAGAAAATGAAAATACAAAACTTAACTGTCAAACTCCCACATAAAATGACTATTCCACCGATACACATTCTCAGGGCTCTACATATTCTTGCTTCCCTGAAAAAAGAGAATATTTCATATGTAGTTAGAGTCAAAAGAATTATAGTGACACATGTGACACAATATTTTGAGAACTGATTAAAACTGTGAATATTTACAGACGCCTTTAGCAAGTGATTGAACACAACAGTTTTAATTTAATCCCATGGACTCATTTCACATGTATTCAGATCTCCACTTAGTGTGCTGAAATGCGACCTCCCTTCCCTCTCATCCTGCCTGTCTCTCTTTGAGGTCCCAGAGAACCTGCTAGAGTGGATTGGAAGATCAAAAAGCAGGTAAAACTCTCTTTTATCTTGGGCTGACACTCTAAAGGTGGGCAATTAAAAGAACACTGTGTGAAGAAGACACCCAACGTTGATGGAGACATTAAAAGGCGAGAGTCTCACAAAAAAAGGATGTGGATCATATTTTACTGCTAAATAAAAAGGAAATACCAACCCGATCTCACGACCAAGTCGTACGAATTCGACGAATGATTAAAAAGTGGCTAATTCGTAACAATTCATACGACCTCACTCGTACGAATTAATACGATTTTGCTAAATCGTACATATTTTACGAATTGGCCAATTCGTATGAATTCGTACGAATGACCTACCCCTGACCCCGCCCCTAAACCGAACCATCACGTGGGTTTAGACAAATCGTACAAATTAGTACGAGTGAGGTCGTACGAATTAGTACGAATTAGACACTTTTTAATCATGCGTCGAATTCGTACGAATTGGTCGTGAGATAGTGTTGGAAATACAGCTTATTTTTGGACTATTTTTGAATTATTGTCATCATGACATACTTATAAACTGAATAACATAAACTGCAAAAAATAAAAAAATAAAATAAAAAAACAGCATAAATTCATGGCACAACAAACATTGAAATGATGTATATAATTAGAATCAAATTCTGGTATTTTTACCAATTCTTTTTTTTTTATAAAAAAAAAGTGAGTTAGTTGACATGTACAGTAGGTTCAATGTGACAAGTCTAAAAGGGAATGTCAACGTTAAATGTTTAAAGGGGACTATCAAGATAAAGTTTAACCCACATTTTTTTTATATTATCCATTTTTATACAGAGTTTTGAAAGGTGTAATTTTAATAAGATTAAGCTTTTAAATGGCTTTAATGCAGATGTCCGAGCTCAGCAGAACTCTCCTTCATCTAATGAGCTCAACTTAATCTGTGTTTAAACTTGTTAACTAGATTCAGACCATTGCATCAACACACACTTGACACAGGTACACTGGTACACACACAGTCTCAGGCTCTGATTAACATGTGATGTCTTCTTCCTAACTGCATCCTGTAAGTGACCAATAAAAAAAAACGGTCCTAAAAAGAGCTGTTAGAAAACGAGCGCTCAGGTGTGAATACCTTCTCTATTTATAAAGCCCATAGGCTGATTATTTCTGTAAACAGAATTTAAACAATGTAAACAGCCTGATACATTTTACAAAGACAAAGTATTTAGGAAATGTCACCCACTTTTGCTGTCGTTACAAAGAAAGGCCTGCAGGGTAACAACAAAGTACATTTCAGTTCTTAGGTTCTTAACTTAACTTCCCTGAATGTTTTACATTAGATATTATAGCACAACACAAAGCACCTTTGAATTTTGTGACTTTGTGTCATCTGAAGGTTGAAAGACGACAACGCAGTCCTGAAGTGTCAATTAGTCTCTCCCCGTGAAGGCCTTTACCTCTGTACAGATAACACATTGTCAAAATGATTGTAGTTCATGGATACGTGGAAGAGACAAAAAAATCTGTATCATGAATTTAAGGCCAGACAAGTAATTTGGTGAGGTCAATTTGTACGCCGTCAGCATTTTCACAAATTCGCGTTTTTTGAAGTTTACACGGAGAGAACGTTTTTCACGATTTTTCAACACTCGCACCTTGGAACCTATTTTAAGGTTTGCCTTCTCGAGCCACCATGTGTGCAAATGAGCGGGCCAGAGTAAATTAAGTGTTTTCTGTTCGGCCCCTAAGTTATAACTAATGATCTCTGCAGCGGAAGTGAATCAATCCAATACATACATGCATAGAAGTATAAAAAACATAAAAAAATAGACATCACTTACCAGCCACTAAATAGAAGCTTGCAAACAGAAATATTTGTCTGAGGAGGTAACCATAGTAACAGTATGCTGCTCCAGCACTTTTTGTTAGTATCAGTGCTGGAAAAAACATTAGCCGAACATGACAAGTATTGTCATAAGTTATATACATACCCTTGCATTATTTCTTCTGTCTTGTTTTCTCATGGTTACCACTTCATTTTCCTGTAATCTCAACATCACAAAACTAATATCTAGTTAAAAAAGCTATGGTATATGTTGCTTTCCCTGGTAAGCTACAAAAACCATTTCTAGAGTTTACAAAGAATGGTGTGAAAAGGGAAAAACATCCAGTATGCGGCAGTCCTGTGGGCGAAAATGCCTTGTTGATGCTAGAGGTCAGAGGAGAATGGGCCGACTGATTCAAGCTGATAGAAGAGCAACTTTGACTGAAATAACTAACTTTGACTGAAATAACCACTCGTTACAACCGAGGTATGGAGGAAAGCATCTGTGAAGCTACAACACACACAACCTTGAGGCGGATGGGCTAACAGCAGAAGACCCCTCTGGGTACCACTCATCTCCACTACAAATTGGAAAAAGAGGCTACAATCTGCAAGAGATCACCAAAATTGGACAGTTGAAGACTGGAAAAATGTTGCCTGGTCTGATGAGTCTCGATTTCTGTTGAGACGTTCAGATGGTAGAGTCAGAATTTGGCGTAAACAGAATGAGAACATGGATCCATCATGCCTTGTTACTACAGTGCAGGCTGGTGGTGGTGGTGTAATGGTGTGGGGGATGTTTTCTTTGCACACTTTAGGCCCCTTAGTGCCAATTGGGCATCAATTAAATGTCACAGCCTACCTGAGCATTGTTTCTGACCATGTGGCCTTTATGGCCACCATGTACCTATCCTTTACCCTTCTTATTTAAAACGGTATTTTGTTCTTAATACTTCAAATTATAATTTGAGGCACTCCGTTCAGCTTTATTTTTTTGTCCCTCGAGCCAAGAAGACAGTTGGTAAAAGAGCTTTTATGTTTAAAGCCACCTTAGACTGGAATAATTTACCTTCCAATATTAGATCCATCACTTCATTTGGGATTTTTAAGAATAATTTGTCTTCTTATTTTATGACTAACTGCTCTTGTTTTGTATGATGCTGACACAGAATGCTTACTACTACTGTATATACAATGTATTTCTGCCAATTTGATCTTGTGGTTGTAAAGTTTTTCATATCTCGTTTTTTTTTTTTTTTTTTTTTTTTTTTTTTTGTGGTTCTGTATGTACTTGTTTGTCAAATAAGTGTAATTGTTGTTGTTTTTGTTTGTTTATTTTGATTCGTGTTCTTTTGTAATGGCTGTGATTTACTTTAGGACCCCCTCGAAAACGAGATGTTGCATCTCAAGGGGTTTATCCTAATCAAATAAATTACAAACTCTGATGGCTGCTTCCAGCAGGATAATGCACCATGTCACAAAGCTCAAATCATTTCAAATTGGTTTCTTGAACATGACAATGAGTTCACTGTACTAAAATGGCCCCCACAGTCACCAGATCTCAACCCAATAGAGCATCTTTGGGATGTGGTGGAACAGGAGCTTCGTGCCCTGGATGTGCATCCCACAAATCTCCATCAACTGTAAGATACTATCCTATCAATATGAGCCAACATTTCTAAAGAATGCCATGTAGAGTTAAGGCAGTTCTGAAAGCAAAGGGGGTTCAAATACAGTATTAGTATGGTGTTCCTGATAATCAGTGTGTATATACAGTATATATATATATATATATATATATATACTTTTATATATCTTACTGACCACAAACCACAGTAATTGAGATTTCAACAAATAAAAAAATCCCTACAGAAACATTGTAACATGTCATCGCCTCTGAAAGCCAGTGTATAATTTGCACACTGACAGATACAGATTTTGAGTGGAATGAAAGGACCATCTCATTTCATCACATGGCACTAAAAATAGGCCTGCCGTTTCCTAAATTACAAGCAACATGACGTCTGACTCAAAATCCAATTGTGAAGTCCCTTGAGATGAGAGAAGCTGGGATAGTATTATGCTCATTTCCTCATATTTAATCTTTTTTGTCCTCTGACTTAAGAGTGGTGGTCACATACATCCCACTTCACCATATTCCTGTACCTGCTTTCATTTACCTGCATAGAAAATTCTACTCTGAACACATTCATGCATTCATGATACTGGCAGCAGATGCAGAAGCAAAATAAATAATGTTTGAGAAATTACTTCTACAAAGGTCAGACTATTGATATAAAGCACACGCAGGACCAAAGGAAAGAAATACCATAAATGAGATCTATATAATATTTCAATTTTCATCTTGTCAGTTGACTTTATCCATAAAAAGACTCACATCTCACATCTCCTGTAGAATTTCAAAAGAGATGACTAACACTGTGCTTAGATTTGCCAAGGTACAAATATATGATATTTTAATATGACCTCCAACATTTCTCATTAAATTCGTCCTTAAGCTCTCATTCATTTTACAAATATTTTATCTCTGTAAAGGAACTTCAGGAGGAACATGACAAAAAATGATCCTCAAATCAAGCATATCTATAAACTGCATTACTTCTCCTGAGCTATGAAAGAGCAAGCTCTGAATTTAACTTTAATAAAAGCACACAAGTTCACACTTCTTTTAAAGGAAAAGCACTGTAAAATGTAATTAGGTTTGATGTTTCCCTGGTTAGAAGAGCCAAAGAGTTCCTAACTATAGACTTCTACCGCCACCTGGTGGTTTAAATGTTTAAATGGTGGTTTAAGTGTTGCACAACACTACTGTATGATGTATGATTTCTCTAACATGTCTACTGTGGGTTATAATCCTGTATGACATGTTGGGGAAATAGTAAACATACTACTACATTCAATGCACAATTTCTCTGAGGTTAAGTAAGTAGGCCTAATATTCATGACATTCCTAGCAGTTGGACTACGCAAAATGTTGGTAAATAACATGATAATGTGGTCTCATGAGAGTATCTACTAAGCAAAGGCATCCAGCTGTAATTGAATTTATTTTCTGACAGTGTGAGTATCAACTCTGAAGGTTACACCCCACACACTCTCATTAATGAAGGATTAGTGCTCTTTTGAAGTCTATGATTCATATCCACGTGGGGGCAACAAGTCCCACAAAGACAAATCTGTTGCCTGCATTTCCATAAAATCTGTGTTTGTGTTAATTGGAGAAGCTCTCACATATTCAAAGCTAATGGTGTAGTGGTGATAAAATATATTTCAGAAACCCAAGTGGCACTTATCAGAGAGTGGACTGCAATTTACAAACATGTGTTAGCCTGTCTGTGGTTTCTGCAATCTACGCACAGCAGCATTGCATAGTTTAAAACCACCATTAATTTTTTTGTGGTTGAAACTAAACATTTCTCTTTTAAACTTAATATTTTTATCTTCCAGGATGAAACACTGAGCAAAAAAAGTACAGTACTTACTGGTCAAATTCGGTTAGCATTTGCAAAGATCTCAATTGAAAGTTGCTCGGTTGGTCCAGGACCTCCAAACGTACATCATTTGAAATGGTCAATCTTTGCACTGTAATGCAACTAGGTAGCAGATGGGGATTTTTTTTTTTTTTATTTGACCTAATTTTTAATAAAGAAAACTGCATTCCTCCGATCATTCAATAGGTCTTGCTCCAGGTCAAAAAATTACCCCAGTGACAGACAGAAAATCCAAAACTAAAGGAATTTTTATGAGGTCATGGCTTATACACATTGCACTTCACATTAAAGTCAGCTCTAATTGCATGTTATACATGTGAAAGAATCATCCATGCATTTAGTTTATTATATATATATATATATATATATATATATATATATATATATATATATATATATATATATATTTATTTATTAATTTTTTTTTTGAAAAAAATGTCAACTGGATATTCCAGTAAAAACAATATTTCTCAAGACTTTTCACAGACTGTGATGATGCATTTCCATTGTTATCAAAATCACAAATCCAGTATATATTTTTATTAAAAAAAACTAATATACATTTACTCTGCTATGTGTGTTATATTTAGCGATATCAAATTGATCAACCAAATATCTGCATCTAACATAAAAGCAAACATATGCACACATACACACACACACACCGATGTGATGGCCCTAGTAATATTACCTTAGCAGCAAATTACAAAAAGCTAATTAACACTGCTGTGAGGAAGTGACAGCATATTTGACATCATTATCTCTTCTGATTGCTGTAATTAATATCTCGATATTTTACTTTTATAAAGTCGTGGACATACTATCATATCTCCCCTCCCCTCCCCTTCCCTTTTGCTATTGGAGCAAATGCGAGTACAAAATTGTATTTGTTGTCATCCTCCGTTCACCAATAATAGAAGCTTACCCAACTGTGGCCCTGTCCCAAATGGCACACTCCGGACATGGACTTCCTCAGAGTCCACAGAGTTTTGAATAAACTCAAAGGCCATCTCATCCCCCTAGAAAAATATGACAAATATCATTCAAAGTTTTGCAGTCTTCAGCATCGAAAACAGGATTTGTTTATTTTCCCAAATCTTATGTCCATGTGAACTACACTGCCAGCTAGGCCTAATTGTACAGTGGTATGAATAAGTTTTGGCACCCATGCTAAAGTTTCCTAAAAAGAGGAATAAAAAATCGTCTTTTGGATATTGATCTTAATGCCTTAATTAGAAAAATTAGGAAAACTCCAACCTTTAAGGACACAAATTTTCTTTGTGAATGAATAATGTATCATAAATAAATAAATGTTTTTCCTTAAAATACAGGGTGCATAAGTCTGGGCACCCCTATGTTAAATTCCCATAGAGTCAGGCAGATTTTTATTTTTAAAAGCCAGTTATTTCATGGATCCAGGATAATATGCATCCTGATAAAGTTCCCTTGGCCTTTGGAATTAAAATATCACCACATCATCACACACCTTCCACCACACCTAGAGATTGGCATGGGGTACTTTCCATAAGATCATCTTTCAATGCAAATCAAACCAGCTATATAGGCTAACTGAAGTAAAACCATGCCAATCTCTAGGTGTGGTGGAAGGTGTGTGATGATGTGGGGATATTTTAATTCCAAAGGCCAAGGGAACTTTATCAGGATGCATATTATCCTGGATCCATGAAACAACTGGCTTTTAAAAATAAAAATCTGCCTGACTCTATGGGAATTGGTGCCCAGACGCACCCTGTATTTTAAGGAAAAACATTTATTTATTTATGATACAATATTCATTCACAAAGAAAATTTGTGTCTTTAAAGGTTGGAGTTTTCCTCATTTTTCTAATTAAGGCATTAAGATCAATATCCAAAAGATGATTTTTTATTCCTCTTTTTAGGCAACTTTAGCATGGGTGCCAAAACTTATTCATATGCCACCTGGGCATTAGAAGATGTCATGGTTATGTAAATAATAAATACAGTTGAACACATAATGTTCAATTTTAACACAAAATGAAAATGAGTTTAAGAAAAATGTTGTTTCAATATTCATACTACGTTTATGAATCAGTAGCCATGACATTCGGTTCTATTTATGTAATGATTCATAATGCGATCGTATTATTTAACGCGCTCATTTTTATTTATTTATTTTTCGCTCACGGACTGTGAACATCTCTCAGCCATGTTTACAGTCCGTGAGCGAAATCCCATCCGTTTTCTGATTGGCATTTCGCAAGGATTCCTGGGTAGTTAAAGTGCGTGGAGCCATCTATGCGGGCTTCGTGGAAGACCGCTTTAAGAGTACGAAGGGGGCGCTGCTGAGCACACTTCAGAGCATTAAAATGCTAAATGGGACGGTCTGGACTCGGCAAGCACGCGCAATTTAAATCCAAGAGACCGGAAAGTCTGCATCAAGTGCGCCATTTGGGACAGGGCCTATGAGGGCGTCTGCTTCTGAGAATCCCAGAAATGTGAAAATGTTGCGTCATTTCGCCCTCTTAAACTCCACCCATTTAAGCCTGAGTGCAATGCCAACATCTCAAAAATCCAACCAACAACCAAAGCACAGAACCAAGTCCCCTACACTAATTATTTCGTTTTTCCAAATTTATTACATTCAAATTCACTTTATATTTCGGAAGAAAAAAATCTATCACTACTTCAGTTTCATTGCAAAATTAGCCAACGCATGTAGGCCTATTGATTTTGTAGCTGTGTCTTATAATGTGTTCCTTATCTGATATATTAATGCACATTGCACTTACTCATATCTCTGCTTGCTTCCTTCCTGTGCACCTCTTACAAGAATGCAGCATAACGAATTCATTTCCTCAAATAGCATTTTAATCACTCAAATCAAGCTGTTCAGAGTGCAGACCACAGTTTTCACCCCAAATTAAAGAAAAAAACTCATCTGGCAACAATAATTTACCACAGCTTGTGATTTCACAATTACCTCGCAAAGAGAGTTTATGATCTCATTTGAGTTGCTAATATACTCCCCCCCTCTCCTTCCCACCTCTTTTCGTTATCTCGGGGGACCAAAAAAGATTTTGTACACAGGCCAGTTATGATTCCATATTTACAACGTTTAATTTGAATGCCAAACGAAATGTGGCGAGTCGAACCATATGTAGATTTAATTACAGTCCTATCTCGGTGGCTGATTCCCACTCTGCCTCCGAACAGGATTAATAATAAAGATGGCAGACTGGTATATTCAATTTTTCACATAACAAAGGCCAAATAATTGTCGTTTCTGACCTGCTGTTTCTCGGAACATGTTTTATGACACTTAAATGTTTGATGGAAATTCAATGGAGGTGCAGTTTAATAAATGGAGACTTGGAATTTCACATCAATAGTGTTTTAATCAAGGGCTCTTTTACAAATGGCCACAGTGTAAATGTTCATCTTTGTGCTACTATCAATCCAAAACCTCAATAACAAGATAAAGGTATGGTTTTTTTTTATTTCTAACTGGGTTTCCATTTACATTTTTTTATGTGAATTGTGGGATACCGTATAAAAAGATAGAAACACTAAGATGTGAATATAATTTCCAAAATGCACATAAAAAAACTGCACATGCTCGCTTGGCGTCATGTGCATAAACTACTATGGAAACACATTTTACTGGATGTGCATAAAGTCAGGACTGATTTTCTCAGATGAATGGCTACCTCCCAGAACTGTCAGACATGCGATCAAGTTCCACACATAAAACATTTGCCAATAATCTCTCATATGAAACAATCACACACATGAAAATCACCAGAACATCTAAACCACAAGTGATTAGGTTATTTAATAACAGAGCAACAGTCAGTGGCTTCCTCAATGGCTAAAACATTTGTTTCCATTTCTATTTTGCACTAATTATTTATTTATCTGTGCATTGTCTTCATGATTATTCAGATTTTAGGAATAAATTAAGCATGTTTGAAGCATAGCCACTGACTGTGATTAGCAGAGGCCAAGTATAATTTATTCCCAATTATAGCAACATGACAAAGTTTGCTAAATGAACATTGGCAGAGCTCAACTTTATGCAAAACACTTATGTGACGCAACTACTATTAATAGCCATGTTTCCATCTGCCTATTTTCATGCAAAACTTGGGATATCGCATAAAAACAAAGTTGGATGGAAACACCAAGAGGTGTATAAATTCTAAAATTCCACACTAGCAGCCACACATGGAAACTTCAACTCACAGTGGTAAGTTTCATTTGTTTTGAGCACATTACATATTGTACAAAATACACACATACTTTAGTTTTAAAAACAGTTTTATTCGATATTTGACTTGGTTTTCTGTTTGGGTGCACACATTTAGCTAACTTTGTCAGTTTAGCTAATTTCAGGTTCATTATCTTCAAGTTACATTCTGTGACGTTAATACCTTTTCTTTTTGAGTTACCAGTTCCTGGGGAGTTGCTGTTGGGGGTCTCCTGCTGGGTGACAGGCAAAAGGGTTTGCAACTGACTCTCAGCTGTTTAAGTAGGGGAATGGCTAATTGGACTGCACTATGTATTCCCATTTCATGGGGGTGGCAGAGTATTACATTTTTGAGTTTTGTTCTTTTTCTTTGCTATATATTCTTTTGTTATGATTTATTTGATGATTGGTTTGTCCTTAGTTCATATAAGGTAGCATTGGTTTGACATGTGTTGTAATTATTGTGGTTTGTTTATATATTATGTGTTTGTCTACCTCCTTTTGTGTCAGAATGGCCTGATCAGCCACTATATAAGTTTCCCCATGTCTCCGTTTAGCTAGGTCAATACTGTGATCAATAAGAGACAATAGAACACGGCATGATACACTGTAAAAAATAAATAAATAAATAAATAAATAAATAAATAATAACATATGAGGGGGGAAAAAAGGAGGGAAATGATCCAAAATTTGAAAAAGGAAAGAGTAAGGTTTGATTTAGTAGAAATTTTTAGGAAAAATTCTAAAGAAAAGTGTTATGGAATTGTTTTGCGTTATTATATATATATATATATATATATATATATATATATATATATATATATATATATATGTATGTATATATACATATACATACATACATATATATATATATATATATATATATATATATATATATATATATATATATATATATATATAATAACGCAAAACAATTCCATAACACTTTTCTTTAGAATTTTTCCTAAAAATTTCTACTAAATCAAACATATATATATATATATATATATATATATATATATATATATAATTAATAGAAAATTACATGAATAGAAAATAGAATAGAAATATAGAAAATAACATGCAATAGAATAGAATAGAAAATAACATGCTTTCCTAAAAATTTCTACTAAATCAAACATATATATATATATATATATATATATATATATATATATATATATATATATATATATATATATGTATATGTATATATATATATCTATATAGTTTTATATAGAACACGGCATGATACACTGTAAAAAAATAAAAATAAAAATAAATAAATAAATAATATTAATAACATATGAGGGGAAAAAAGGAGGGAAATGATCCAAAATTTGAAAAAGGAAAGAGTAAGGTTTGATTTAGTAGAAATTTTTAGGAAAAATTCTAAAGAAAAGTGTTATGGAATTGTTTTACGTTATTATATATATATATATATATATATATATATATATATATATATGTATGTATATATATATATATATATATATATATAGTTATATATATATATATATATATATATATATATATATATATATATATATATATATATATATATATATTATATGGGTGATATGAACTAAGGACAAACCAATCATCAAATAAATCATAACAAAAGTATATATAGCAAAGAAAAAGAACAAAACTCAAAAATGTAATACTCTGCCATATATATATATATTTGAAAATATACTTTTTGACTCCTCATGTCTGCCAGCTTGGTCCGTCACATCCACATAAAAAAGGAGTATAAAAAGGATTATTATTTTATACAATAAGATTTGCTTAAACTACGATGGAAACACATTTACAGAATCAATGTGCTCTGAGTCTCAAGTAAATAAGTTATAGCATTTGATAGACACTGGTAGCACCCAATAAACGGCTTTGGACATTCGTAAACCACGCCTCAAATACGAGACAATGAACATGGTTCCCACACCACGTCTCCATCTCAATGAGACAAGGTCTGATGTTAGCCAGGCAAGTTATCCAACCCGGTCTCATCCCAAGACGACTTTTTGGGATGAGACTGTGTGAAGTTATCGTAGCAAATTTCCCAGCAAGTGCTGATTTTGTTCTCTTGAACACGTGGGATGGAAACCGGGTTTTATTAGCAACATTTGTTTGCAATAATCCAATTTTTGCCTTAAGTTTTGGATAGCTAATGTAGACAGTGATCTCCCACTTGACAAAGTTAGAAACACATATTAGCAAACATTGCAAAAAACTAACAAAAAAAAAAAAAACTTTGAATCGCTATAATCACAAACACCCCTAAACTAAAAAACAAACAAAACAGAGCTGAAACCTTCCTCCTATATTAAATATTATTAATTAAGAAGGATAGCCAACCATACCTTGAAATTGCTCAAACCGTGTTCCGGTTCCTCCAGTCGAGTGACGATCACTTCTGCATCAACCTTGTAACAAGAACACAACAACATTAATAGCTCACAAATGATCCCTTGTTGGATCTGAAGTTGCCATCCAACAAACCACTATGCCACAACACACCATTTTATCTATTTTATAATATGAATGAAGGGTGACTGAGTCAAGTCACCTTCATTTATATAGCGCTTTTAACAATTTATTGTTTCAAAGTAGCTTTACAGTGCTTATAGGAAATTAAAGTAACATAGATGTTTTGGCTTTGCTCTAGAATAAAGTTATTATCCAGCTAAAGTCAGAGTCAAAACAAAAGTTGCCTGCAAGCCATCAGATCCAGTAAACAGTTTTGAGGTTTCTTTCCCCTAGTCCATCCAGTCCACTGAGCTCCATTGGAACATTACATCTCCACTCACCTGCAGCCATCCTCACATTAGCCAGCATCTGAGTTTCGAGGTCATTTGATTTGTGGTCCACTCTGGTGGAGCTAAGGTTTTCTAGATGGCCTTATAAAACACAGATCGCTCGTGGCTCCGTTACCGTGGATACCCACGGCCCCCGATATGTCACTCTCTCCTGCTTCGGCTTCACGGAGCAGCCTGACAAAACAACCTTTGGAAATGTCAACATGTTAAAACTGCACGGTTCCAGACGAGTAAGGCCAGGTGAGTCAAAAACCATTAGTTTTAATCCTATTTGCTGTGAATCTTCACTTGGAAGAAAAAGAATGTATATCTGTCTCGGCCCATCAGCTGTGCTTTGTGCAGGTCTCTGTCTTGCAGGAGACCTTTTCCGCTGCCAAGAAGCAAAACCGACTTTGAGTTGTTGAGCTCTGAGGAGTTAAGCTAGCTTCAAAATGGTAAAGGTACTTTTTTTCTCAAAGGCTATTTCTCGCTTCAAAAAATCCCTCATTTTTGGCTTAGGCACCTGCATTACAAAAATCTTTTCTGTCATTCGAACAAGGGAAGTAAACCTCCTTGACCTCTGTCTGCTGCATAAATTCATTGGATCTATTGTGCTGCAAACGAAATTGAACAATTTATGCCACAGTTTTGGTAACTAAGAAACCTCAATTTGAAAATATCTCTCTTTTGGTAAACAAGTAAAGCCTTGGCATTGAGAACAAACACTGCCTGCAGTGCATGTTTTTGCTAGTTTATGAATAACAGGATTTCTCGATCAACATCCTCTGCACAGCGGCCAAAAATCGTGCTACGCCACTTCCTCCCTTGACTACAATAGAGAGATTACCACAACGGTCTCATTTCTCCTTCCTCAGGGGAGGTTGGTTTTCTCTGAGGATAAGTCGCTATGGGGCCGCAATATAGCTGCTAAAACTTCAACAGAGAGATAGCAAGGTTTGTACATCCATAGAGATGTACTTGTTATTTTTAATTGCTTAGATCAGACCTCTAAACACAGGGTCCAAGATGGGTTTTTTTTTCGGTTTCAGACTCTTCCCTGAAGACACAACCTCAGACTGCACAGATGTTCAGCTAAAAAATCATAACATGAATGAATGTTTGCACCCTCCCTTTGAGCTTTCACTGCACGACTGCTTCCTGTTACATCTGTGATCTATACTAGCTGACTGCATAGCTAACAACTTCTCTAATTGCCCATATCGAGAATAATCTTTCCCCTTGTTGTGTGAGCACCAGATGGTTGTTTGAAGATCCAGCCTAGAGAGAAGGGAGTTAATACCTTTGGACCACTTGCATAGACTGAAGCACATGGAGCTTATGGTATTAAAATATATGTTTTGGTGGAAGTAGTCTACAGTAGCTCAAAGGTCACTGGTTTGATCCTGGGTAACAACAACTCCATAAAAACACAGCTTGGCCCTTTAAGTAACAACCTGCACAATTATGCAAAAAACCTTGGAGTCCGTTTTGATCCCCTTCTCCAATTCGATAAACATGTAAATGCAGTTGTAAAGAGTAGCTACTTTCAACTCCGTTCAATAGCAAAAGTGAAAAACGTTCTCTCTAGTAAAGACCTTGAAATTGTGATTCATGCACTAATTTCGTCTCGATTGGACTATTGTAATTCTCTGTACGTTGGCCTACCTCAGACTAGGTTACAGATGGTTCAAAACTCAGCAGCCAGATTGTTAACAGGAACTAAGAAAAGGGATCATATCTCGCCTGTTCTTGCCTCATTGCATTGGCTACCAATAAAATTTAGAGTAGACTTTAAGATCCTCCTTTTTGCATATAACTCGGCCCCAGATTATATTTGTGATCTTATTAGACCATATACAGCTTCTAGGTCACTAAGATCTTGTGATCTGTCACTTTTATCTGTCCCTTTCTCTCGGTGTAAATCAAGAGGTGATAGAGCTTTCTCTGTTGTTGCGCCAAAGCTCTGGAACAGTTTACCTTTAACCATCAGGATCTCTCCATCCTTGGCTTCTTTTAAATCCAGTTTAAAAACGTATTTTTACTCTCTTGCGTTCGAATAAGGTCATGTATTTATTTTTAAATTTAGTCTGTGTTCTACAGGTTGTATATGTCGATACACCAAAGGTTTTGCTACTTGTTTTTATCTCTTTTTACTTTATTTATTTTATTTTATTTGAACTATTTTATTGTACTGGAAAGCACTTTGGATCAACTACGGTTGTGTTAAACTTGTGCTCTATAAATAAAGTTTGACTTGACTCGACTGGGTACAGGTGCCTCATGGAATGGAGAATTGCTGTAACACCCATTACTGTTTTTGCCCTGAGCAAAGCACTTAATAGGTTTCTGCACGGGGAGCGTAACAGCAATTAGTGTTGAGTGAGTCCTGCAATAAAAGAGAATGTGCTATTTGTAAGCGAAGTATAGTCAAGAATGCTCAAGGACATATTTCTCAAAGGAATAGTTTATCCCAAAAATGTGAATGCTTTCATGTACTCACCCTCAATCCATTTGACATTCTTTGCTCCTTGGAACACAAAAATGTTAAGAATCTACAGGCTTCTCTTTTGCATTCAATGAAAGTGAAAGCTCGCAGGAGCCCACAAGCTCTGAAAAGAACAAGCAGCAGCAGCTTAAAAGTAGTCCATATTGATCATACACCATAACTAAAACAAAATAAACAGGAAAACTAAACTCATTCTATCTATACCATAACATCTACCTAACATCTAATGCAGGTTTCATAAAAACAACTGTTCAAGATTTTCGTTCAGATGGGATGCATTACATTTTGGCTCAGAAACAAAGGATGCATCAAATACATCACACACACACACTATATCAAATAAATGCCTTTGGATTTTCTATTTATTGGAGAATTTTGGTGCATCACAGTTTACAAAAAAATATTGAGCAGAAAAACTCTTTTCAACATTGATAATACTTGAGCAGCAAATCAGCACACAGTGTTAGAATAACTTCTGAAGGATCATGTGACACTGAAGCCTGGACTAATGATGCTATAGGTTACATTATAGATTGCCGAAGTTATCAGGTCACTCTGTAGGCCAAAACGCGGAAGTGAGTTAGCATTTTAGCACTCCCGGTTCCTTCGCTCAAAAGTCTATGGGATTTTTGAATGGGTTTTTGCTAAATCGCCTGAAATAAGGTCTGTGGTGAACAAAGCCTCTAAATATTTTCACGTTTTGATCTATGACATAAAACACCAGTTAAAACCTGCTTGTGGTTTTTTTTAAACTTTATTGTGTCTGCTTGTTTTTTAAAAAAAAACTTTATATAGGCTTCAAAATGTATACATTTTAGATTCTCTTGATAGACAAAACATGTAAGGGTCACAACTCTTTGTTGAACACAGACCTTATTTTTTGCGATTTTCCAAAAGTCTATGAGGAAAATGCATAGCTTTTCGATCAAGGGAACCCATGTGCCGCTAACTTCCAAGTTGTCCTACAAAGTGACGTCATCACTTCGGCACGCATTGACGTCACTTTCCCGCCGGAACAACCCCCCTCAGCCTGAGTCTGAGTGGCAAAAGATCTGCTGCGTGACTGGATTTAATAGGGGAAACTGCAAAAATGTGACCAAAACGAACAATTTTATCAATTTAAACTAAATGTTGGACTCAATATATAGTTTTCCTTACAACTTACTAAAGATCCAGTGATCCATGGATATTGACATGCAGCCAGGAACCATATTGCCTGACATTTATGTTTGCCTGATTTCAACACCGGGGAAATAAAAGCAATATAGACCTAAACATAAAGCAAATTTGCATGTGAACGCTTTACATAAATACAATATAGGTCTAAATCCGGGTGATGACTTATATCCGTGATGTATAGCCAATATATATCATCATATCGTCCAGCCCTAAAACTTTACAGTTTTTTTTTTTGGTCAGTGTTTATTAAAAAACATCCAATAATGCAGAATATGCAATGATAAATATGTAATTGATGAGTTGTTAATATATATAACAATACAAAATATATGGATATGGTTTTACCTAAATTCAGCATATTGACACAAAATGATAACTGCAAATCCACCTTTCACTGACTGGAGTCCAGCTGTTTCTGTGAACTGCAGTGATCCATTTGCTCCTCTTTCTGTAGCAGTCTGTAAAAATATACCTCAGATTTTTTGTCAAATCCAGTTGTACAGTCAATCGCAAAGCTCTTTCCCTCTTTATACGTGTTGTGTTTGTTTTCCACGGCATTCATGCTGAAAACAAATAAAGCCGCTCAGTCTTTTTGGCACTCACTGTGAGTAACTGCAGGCACTCCAGCCGACGGTGACGTCACACGCATTCCCTCTATAGCAAACTGAACAACTGTATAAAAAACAGGAACATCTGAATGAAATGATAACAACAATTGATTTACCTTCAACGTCCTGTGAGGCACCTTCATACGGCCAGATGGTTTGAAACATGTAAGCAATGTCTGCAAAACAGAAAACAAATGAGTGATGAGGCTAAACTGGGTCATATTTAGGCTACGTTTTAAAATGTATTTAAAAAGGAAACAGCTATTTTAAATTGTTATGATTTTTCACAATTTTACTGTCTGTTCTGTATTTTTGATCAAATAATTTCATCCTTGGTAAGCATAAGAGACTGCTTTCAAAAACAACAACACTGGTGTAAGTATTGTCGATTCATTTCACATGATGTGCCTTATAATCAGTTGCAATTAACTTCAGATTTAAACGCAAGGGTTGGAGGTTAAACAGTCTTATACATAAAAAGAAAGAAAGATGTCAGACTTGTGCATATTTACTTGTAAAAAGCAGCACATATTGAAAGCAAGACCATTTTCTGTGTCAAACTGCCTTAAAAGTGCTTGATGGGGTAATTCTCAATTACCATGGCCTTAACCTGTTGAAACTCAAAGACAGCCGGTGTAGACCTCCGCTTTTTTAAGGCCGTTTACACAGTTGTAGATGTCTTATGGAGAGCTTGAAGTGTCAGGTTTTGCAGGCAGATTTTATTTGAGGGCAAAAAGATTAATACTGTGGTAGATTTGTGTCTCTATCTATTTTTCCAGTTGTGCTGTCAATCACTGTAATGGATGTTGAGATGAAAAGCCAGGGATGAAAAAACAAAACATGAGGGAAATGGTTATTATTATTACCTTAAAGCTGACATGAGCCATTTTCCTCCAGTAACAGATTCCAATAGAAAATAACAACATATATCATTCAAATGGAATGAATTATACACTCACCTTGCGCTTGCGGCAGGGTAAATCAAATGTGAAATATCATACTTTTCTGCAATTTAAACAAATAGCCTATGATTGAAATGCAACACTTGGGAATGTATTGCATCGCAAACTAATTTAAACACTACGCAGTCACAATGTTGTCAGAAGAATTGTGATGTAGAATGTGTCTGCAACTTTCAGTGAACACAGAATTGTTTATGCAAGCAAGACACAACACATTTCTTCGTATTGAAATGGGAGGGCTGATTGCTAGAGTCAAATGTATTTGTTATGCTGAATGTTTCATAAACACAAGTAAAAATTAGCATATTCATGACAACAAGTCATGGCAATTACAGAGGCACAGTAGGGGTTAGTTTTGTTGCTTTCAAGTTTAGAAATTCATTATGCATTCTATTTGAATGTACGCATAATAACTCACATTCCATAATTAATCTAATCATAAGTATGCTAGCCTATAGCTTTTGGAGGTTTAATAGAAAGTAATCTGAGTACAATTGTGTAACGTTAACGCACAGACCGACAAAGTCTGCCTGCTTGCCTACTGTGGTGGCAGAACCGTGATATTTGATTGTCTCAGATGGCAGATATAAAGTGGCTAATTTAGGCCTAGACGGTTGAAAGTACCCAGTTAAATTATACTATTGTATTTATATAGACCTACATATAGGTTCTAGTCTAATCATTGTACAGTATAGCCTATAAAACAAGTCAAGCCAATGTCATGGTTTATGTGATACTCTTTTGATCAGAAAATTATTTTACCTGCAGTCGCTCACTCACCAGTTCCATTTGAAAGTGTTGAATTTAAAATACATTCTTCATAACGATAGGGGGTTTGTTCTTGTAGCCCATACTAGGCCTACTTCATCCTTAAAGCTACACTGTGTAACTCTTTTAGTTTATTCTTAGCTAAAAACACCTAGTTCTTTCAAAAATATATGTGCTCATATATGTGCTCATTAATGTATATTTACTTCGTTCAAGTAATAAAGTATTCTCGTGAGTGTATAATATGCCATTGAAAATACATACCGGTCGCCATGTTGCCCCTCCATCTTGAAAGTACATTAGCCAAAGAGGGACATACCCGTTAATTTAAGCTTCGCCTTTCGCGTTTACGTTTGAGTTAACACTCATGGCCGAGGTCGAACTGGAAGCCATGTTAATCTTGGACTACATTGGCCACCGTAGGAGTTAAAACGAAATCGGAATTGAGAGGAACAGAAACTAATATTCACTGGATAGTCATATACCTTTTCACCGCTAGATGGGGGTAAAAATCACACAGTGTAGCTTTAACAATTTACATTTTCTGTGTTTTAAAGTATCTTAATTATGAGGTAGAAAACATGAAACGCGTTAGTCCGACTGAATTGCAAACCGATTCAGAGAGTTTTGGGCAATTCATTGAAAAGAACCACCTCACAAGGGTGCTTCATTTTGTAAATTCGCTGAATTTGTGAGTCAGATAGCCGTTCAAAAGAATCATACTAAATTACAAACCGATTCAACCCGTTATGATCTACTCTTATGATTGATTCATTGAAAAGAACCAACTCCCTAGACTGATTCATTCACGAATTTGTCTGGCATTTCGAGTTCTAAACGTCCGACAACAAATTGGTCACTGTGTGTTATTAGCAGAAATGTTTCGAAGGAAAATGATTATCAAGTTGGTATATGTAAATGTCCCGCTCTCAGATAATAATTAATCAGTAAAACCGTGGAATTTTGAGTTGTTTAGACCTGTCCACAAATGCACCTCCTTTGAAGAAGAATAACATTTTGTTCGGTTAGCTCTCTTGGTTGATGTTGTTGTAAAGAAAGAATTGTGACAGTTGGTCAGCGTTGTTTAGTCCCGCCCCTCCTCCACTGTGATTGAACGGGTGGGTAAGAAGTGACAGTGATGAGTGCTGTGTTTTATCCAAAGTTGAAAATTTTTCAACTCTCAGCGACCAGTAAAAAACGCTGGGCGCTTGGTGCTTTAGCGTGAAAAAAACACTCAGCAGCTCATGGCGTTTAAAAAATGCAGCGCTCCTATTGAAAACAATTGAAAACATATGCCAGACGTGTGGAAAAACGCTTTGGTGGACACATGGCCTAACCCTACCACAGACCTAAACTTACCCATAACGGAAGCGTCTCGTATTGACGCTAAAGGGTACCATGTGTGTCGGATGTTGACGCATGGTCAAAAGCGTCAGTTAGATGACGCCCTAGGATGAGAATGCATTGGGATTACATGTAACTGAGGCGTTACATTGTCAGATTATATACCTGATTAAAAAAAAAAGCTTTTTTTAGACTAATATTAACATAGAGATTTGAAGATTTAGGTCTTTCCCCACGTAGATGGGTCACTGACTGTTTGGACTTTCTTGAATTTGATCTTTTATTTATTGTAACATAGCGTTCTGACCATATCTATATTTGAAGAGTTCAGATGCAAAAGCCTCTAAATGCCATTTGAAATTTTCTTCTTTAATGATGATTTTTGTCAAACTTGTATATTCAAGTTCAGTAATTTCACTTAAATAACAATTAATAGGTAATTATCATTGCCATTTAAGTGAAATCACTGAACTTAAATATACAAGCTTGACAAAAATCATCATTAAAGAAGAAAATTTCAAATGGCATTTAGAGGATTTTGCATCTGAACTCTTCATTTGCTACTGTACATAAACACACACTGTAAAAAGGCTGCTGTAAATTTTACAGTAACTTACTGGCAGATGGATGCTAGTAAGTTACTGTAAATGTGTTTACAGTATCAGTACTGTAATTTTATTTACAGTGATACAATCGTATACTGTTTTAAAATTTACAGTATGAGTACTGTATTTTTCATTTACAGTACAAGTACCATATTTTAATTTACAGGAATAATACTGAATATTGTATTCATGAGTACAACTACTGTATTTTTATTTACAGTATTAGAATTGGTTTCCTATTACATAAATAGATTTTTTTTTTTAAATTACAGTAGTAAACACATATTTTCCTATAATCCTTGGCTATTTACAGTATTATACTGTCGGCACATTTAACAGTATTATACTATACATATTACAGTAAAATACTGTTCAAATGACAAAAATCCGTTACAGTGTAACCAAAAAAGTGGACTTTTTATACTTAAGTGCATTTGTAGAGGGATAATCACAACCTTATTCTCCACCAAATTATTATTTTAGGCTTATTATCTATATTTTATTTTATATTTATTCTATGTTATTATTATTATTATTGATACTCTTTTTGTCTTGATTTATATGATATTATTCTGATATTCTAAGGATTCTGCATCATTTTTTTTTTTTTTATCGAATGTTTGAATGTGTGTAATAAAGCAGAACAGCAGATGGCAGCAAATACTTACACTCCAATCTTAAACACTCCCTGGCATTGCTTGTCCTCAAATTTTACTCAGGATAAGACTCCTTTTAGCCACCTTTTTATTTTTTCATTTAATTTTGGTAATAAGGTTAACATAAGCTGTTTTTTTTTCTGTTCTTATATCCTGCTGCTGTTGATGGAGTCTCTTTTTAAACTTCGCCTGATGAGATGACTTTCCTTCAAGAAAATCTCATCAAAGCAGAGACCCCCACCCTCATACCAAGCTGTGAAATATGCTTGAAGACGAGTGAGTGTGCATATGTGTGTGCTGGTAAGATTAATCTCTTCTTTAACGTCTTGACTCATCTCCCCTGCCTTTCTTCTGTGAGATGCACTGATTCACCCTGATTCACTGATTCACCCAAAAATCGAATGAATTTTTCCTTTCAACTCATATTATCACACGTGTGCACATGGCATGGAGCATGTTCTATTTATACATATGCTTTTGAGGCTTGTAATTTCAAGTCATTATACAGTACAGCTGCAAAGAATAATGTTAAATACTTAAATATTTACAAAAATAATTGTGATAAATACAATGCTAATTAATATGAAATTATTAACATAAATAATATGAAAAGAGTGCAAGCTGTATGTCCTATTTACACAATAATTTGAGGAAAGATATTAACATTAATCAAAATTGTCATTGTACAAATGCAAATAATAGTTACAAAATAATGCTAATGTAAGATTTGTACATTCTAAAACCCACACAAAAATCATGTGATTTTTCTTATGTAGAATTCATGAGATTTTTCCATGAAGATAAAAATGCTCTTGTTTCTTTTCCTTCAGATAAGCACAGATCTAAAGGAGGCAGGTGTTTTTCACTTCTGCATCACCTCCTTTAAAGAGTGGCATTTACTTGAGCCCTGTCTCAGACAGGCTTGACAAGACCCCCAATGGGTGACTGACTGAATGAGTCCACTCAGTTCGTATCAGGAGAGAGACACTGACTGCATTTGCTGACAGCATCCGTTGGAGAATATACAGTATGTCAGGATGTCAAAGCTTCCCTTGCACATATGTGTGACTTTACATGTGACTTTTCCACAATGTGTCAAGGATGTGCAAGTCATGTAATTTATGTCAGTGCACAGTGTGCCCATGTTACGTTGCACATGTTCCAACATTGGTATGGTGCATTGCAGTTTGGAATGGATATTGACAGCATGATGTAATGCGCATTATTTGCCTATATCCGTGTGTTTCTCAAGTGCATATATGGAATTTCTAAAGGTCAGTGTTAATGAACAATGCACTGAGGTGTTGTTAATCTCTATAAATTGGTTAATGCTACATTAATGTCATGCTTGTCATTTATTGATTTTCAGGATATTAATGGTGGAACAACATTAATTAAGAATTCCCACAAGGTAGGAATTAAAAGGTCTCGAAGAGGCCCACAGCACTCCAGACATGTTTCATGACAAGCCATTTGATGGATGAAGTCTAGGAAATGGACTTCAAGAGAACAATTAAGAGGGTAGGAGATCCTCGAAAATGTCTACAGTCAAAAGTATTTTGCATACAGCAGCCTCATAATTATCATCTGTAATGATGATGCCTGCATATTTATTATAAAAATGTAACCATCTAAGCTTGGGTGTGATCAATTTATAATTTACACTATACTGTTCAAAAGTCTGGGGTTCATATGATTTTTTTTAAAGAAAATATGGTACACTTTACAATAAAGTCTTATTTTTTAACAGTAGTTAATGTATTGACTAACATGAACGAACAGTGAGCTACATTCGTTTCACTATTTATTAATCTTTGTTAAGGTTAGTTATTAAAAATCCAGCTGTTCATTGTTTGTTCATGTTAGTTTACAGTGCATGAACAATGTTAAAAAAAATACTTGTTGGGTATAATAAATTGAACAAAAGTGACAGTAAAGACTTTTTACATTGCTACAAAAAAATTATATTTTAATCTTACTATTTATTAAATACCCCCCATATAAAGGTATAATGGTTTATATAATGGTTGATACTGCTGTTTTCAACACTGATAATAATAAGATATTTTATTAAAATGTAATACAATAGAAAACAGTTATTTTAAATTGTAATAATGTTTCACAATATCACTGTTGTTATTGTTTTATATATATATATATATATATATATATATATACCTCACTTTAACACCAAAGATAATTTTACCTCAAAATGTGATTCAGAGTCTGAGCTTTGAGTGACACATTGCATGCTGATCCTATTGTTATAATATCTAATGTCAGAAGTAGAGATCACAGTGCTGTTTTGATACTAAGAAGAGCTTAGGAATGTCTCATAACCTTTTGCAACCTTGTTCGATCACACGTAGGACCCTATACCTGGCAGTCACACTGAAGAACGCTGCTTAATGGTGTATGAAGCCATACAGGGCAGATGCTGACACAAGTCACTTTGAAACATTGGCCCTCAGGTAACAAAAATCCCCCTGAGTGCTGGGTTGATGCATGTTCCCTCAACATTGGCATCTGTGATATCTATGCTCTATTAAATAGGCTGAACACGTAAGGCATGCATTTAACAAGGACCAGCACGCACTGTGTATTTCCAACCTTTATTTGGCTGCATGATGATTGAGTGCAGACAAGGCTGGAGTTAAAATCACAGTCACCATGGTTACAGAACGACTCTGACCCTCCTCTCTCCTTACAGGGACTGTAATGATATGCTGATGCAGTCTGGGTAGGAAGAGGCCCCTGTTAGGGAATAAGGTGGTGCACCCTTGAGATTGAAAATCAAATTCTGTCCTGAACCCTTAAACAAATTGATTCCTTAACCTGGCTCACTTGTGAGATATGTCGTTTTGAATAATAAAAGATCAGTATCGCAGACTGACATTTTGGATGGAGGAAACCAGCTAAAAGCCATTGAAGTTTTGCCAAATTTATAATCACAATCTTTTGTGCTGTAGCAGCAAAACATCAAGGGTTTATGAGGTATAAATGCATGAAATGAGTTCTGTAGTTTTTTACTATACTGTAATATGTGGTCATATTTGTGTTGGATACACAGACCTGGATGATACCTCAAATCGTGGTTTGTTGAGGAGAGATCTGCTATGTTATGTTTTTGTGTTCGCATATGTGTTGCCATGAATGTCATACACTCTCAGAAAAAAAGGTACAAAAGATGTCAACTGGGGCTGTACCTTTTCAAAAGGTAAATTTTTGTCCATATTAGGTGCTAACATTTTAGGTGTTAATATGTCCATTTCAGGTGCTAATATGTACATTTTAGGTGTTAATATGTCAATTTCATGAGCTAATATGTCAATTTTAGGTCCTAATATGTACATTTTAGGTGTTAATATGTCAATTTCATGAGCTAATATGTCCATTTTAGGTCCTAATATGTACATTTTAGGTGCTAATAAGTTCATTTTAGGTGTTAATATGTACATTTTAGGTGCTAATATGTCAATTTCATGAGCTAATATGTCCATTTTAGGTCCTAACATACATTTTAGGTGTTGATAAGTTCATTTTACGTGTTAATATGTACATTTTAGGTGCTAATATGTTCATTTTAGGTGTTAATATGTACATTTTAGGTGCTAATATGTACATTTCAGGTGCTAATATGTACATTTTAGGTTCTAATATGTACCACTAAGGTACCAATATGCAGCCTTTGGGTACAAAAGTGTACCTTTTGAAAAGGTACAGCCCCAGTGACAGCTTTTGTACCTTTTTTTCTGAGAGTGTAGAGATGTGGGTTATATAGTACATTTGGGCACAAGTTTCAAAAGTAAATATAGGAAACTGGGAGATCCTAATTCTAGAATACTACAGATATTGAGTCTTGATTCTTGTCAGTATTGCAGAAAAGAACATTACTTTCAAAGTGCTGAGGCTTTCCTTTTGCTTTTCCCTGTATACCTGGCCCAGTTTCATCTACGGATTACAGACAAATTAAAGCTCACTCTTACATTACACACAAACATGGGTGAAATGCCACATAATAGATTACCATCTCAATTAAAAGCGACGGTGTAGCTTATTTTAAACTGGTACCTTTTTAGTGGAATGGAGAAATAAGTAATGCTATAAAACAACAAACATAATTGATGAGTATATTACGCTTGTTTTTTTTTTTGGTATGTTTTTATTGTGGAAACTATTAGTTCTGATAAACTGGGGGTTTTGGTCTGCTATAGCACCTAAAATTCTTGGACTGAAAAAAAAGTGTTTTCCGAATTATTATAAGATCAAATAATAAATCAAGTTGTTTTTGTTTAATTTATGGGAAATATAAGTTTGGTTATACTTTTGTTAGCCCATTTTAATGTAGGCTAATTTTCAACCCTGTAACTTGTGACCAGAATGGTTTTTTTTATGTTGTTGTTGGGTTTTATTTATTTATTTATTTATTTTTATGGGCTATTATTAAGAGTTTAAAGTCCCCCCCCAAAAAAAAAAAAAAGAAAAAAAAAAAAAAGATTTTTGGCTTTTAGTATGAATATGTTTGCCTGCTGCTGTTATCTATATAAGGTAGTGTTCTCCAAAACAATGACAGCATTAAGAAGATATAAGCATTCAAAACTTACAGTCTCTCACTTCCACCAATATAGATCAGTATAGTGGCTACGTTTACAACCAAATAACCCATTAGTAATTGGATTGACGGTTCAGTCAGACTGAAAAGCTTTCATGTAAAACACCTCAATAGAGAGCCGACTGAGCTTTATCCGAATGAAATTTATATTTAAAGGTGTGGTTTATTCTTTTTCTAATCCAATCGAGAGAACATGTAAACACTTGATGGAAGTGAAAACCGAAACTGGAAAGGACTGAGCACGTGCAATGACGTAGAAACAGCAAATTGATGTATGCTACATGGAATGAGCTGGGGTTGTTGTTAAATAGCCCGCATTATTCTAAATTTCTCCCACCACAATCAAAATGATTCTGAATTTCTGATGAAATTTCATGAACTTTTGATTATAAAGAAAAAGTAATTACTTAATTTCTGTCACTGGTCACCCATAGATATCCACATATAAAGGCTAAATATCTCGTCCACGCTGCTGGCCAATGGAGGTCGACGTCTGCACCTGGCGGCCATCTTGTCACAGGCAGCTCGCTCACTCGTAACATTGTGTTTTAATGGTGCATGTACTTTTTAAATAACCATAACTTGCTCAATTTTCTACCGATTTTCAAATGATTTGGTTTGTTATAAATGTCAGAGATGTACAGTAGGCTATGATACTGCATACTTATGAAAAATAAGTGTATAAATAAATAATCATCCAGAATTATAGCCACGTTAATAATGTTTGTAAGAAACCAAACCGTTTGTAAATCTGTCAAGATTTCAACGAGATCGGAGTATTTTTGTTCGTGCTAATCACTCATCTTACATCAGCTTGCCTGTGACAAGATGGCCACCGGTGATGACGATAAAGACTTCGCCGTGAGACATCTAGATTTATATGGATATCTATGGTGTCACCGGTCTCTCTCTGTTGTTTGTTTTGGTCCTGTCATTTCTGCAGCTCGTGAGGGTGGCAATTTGCACAATCATGAGCTGATCTTCCCCACCTGTCACTCGTTTCCTCTACCCTTCATATTCCCAGCTGTGTCTAACAGTGTTTGTCAGTGGATTGTTTTGTGTTGCTGGTTTGTTTGTGTTTGCTGTGCTACTTACCAGTGATCTGTGTTCAGGATTCCTAGACGTACGAATTGGTACAGGACTGTTCACCTGCTGGTCATTTATCCTCGTCGATTGACATTCCTGGATTCTCTCATCCTGACGGTAGTTCCAGCTTCTTTTCACCTAACTCCGAATTGCGGGCCGTTCTCTCTGGAACCGCCGATCTGAGAGGCTTTACTATCACTCACTTTGTCACAGAAATTCTTACTTTGTTCAAAGTTTTCTAATTAACTTTTCACTTCTCCTCAATGCAATTGAATCCTTCTCATCCTTACTCCAGGCCTCTTGACAATTTCTTGCTTCAGTCCCTATTCTGAACTCCATTCAAGGAAAGTGCCAATTCTACTTAAATTCTGGAAAAGATCCTGCTAAAGTAACACATTATAAGCAAAGAACTGCCAGTACACATGTGTCTCTGACATAAACAGTCTCATCAAGACAAATCTGCCACCTTAGATTTGGTCATGTCAAGATGACACGAGTATCCCGTGGAGAAATGTGAGGATTCCCTATATCTGGAAGCAGGGTTGTCACACATTCTCCATGTCTTGCCAACTCGCATCACATGTCCCAATTGAGCGGTGTCAAACTGCACAGCATATGTGACATCAGGCTTCGGACAGTAGTTTCAAAATGTCAGTAAGATGCCTGTTGGATTAAGTTACTATTCCAAAGGAATGGTCCAGATTCAGTCCAGCTCCATTGATTTCATCAGTGATATGCTGCTGATCACCACAGGATTGTAAAATAAATTTGTTTACCATAAATGGAAGTAAATCATACACACCGTTTTTTAAAGTACATTAGATTTCAATATGCATTATAGTTAGTGATGTAACCATTTGCAAACTATGTTGTAATCCACCCACAAGAATGAATCATTACATTAGCCAATCATTCACATCTACTTATGCATTCTTTTCAGGATTATTTGATGACTAAGACATGAAAAAAAAGTGCCATGTACAAGTCTTTTTCACAGTCATTTGATCTGCTTAATGTGTCCTTGCTAAATAATGGAGCGAATGCTGTCTGTAGAGCTTAATTTATATTGAAACTGGAAAATGATTTTAAAGATGGAGATCGTTCCTCTGGTATATGCTGAATAAGCTTTGCCATAAAGAATTGTATTAGAAATGTTAGCAGAACACAATGGAAAGTAATATACTTTACCAAATAAACACATCAAATGGAAGTTAGAACATGTAAACTAAATTGATTTCATCACAATAGAACCAGCTTTACAGTTTTGTGGGAGGTCTCCCGTGGGAATCATTGTTTTGAGAGATGAACCTGTCTTCGTCAATGTTTTCTCATTGTGACAGTTAAATTACTTCATTCAAGAACGTTAAATGAAACATAATTTCATTTTCAGGCTGGGTGGATAAAGTAATAATAAGATGAAGTAAGAACGAATCCTCACATATTGAGTGATCTCAACTCACATATACAGGAACATTTGACCCACTCGAGTGAATTTTTTGGCAACTCATTGGATTTTCTTTCTTGTCTGTTACTGTGGTATCCTCCAGTGTGTGTGGAGTGTGAGGGAGGGTCAAGTGTGTACATGAATATGTTCTGGTTTCTAAATTTGAGTTCTGTTTAAGATCTGTCCACTCCAGAACTCAGTGGAGCTTGTCTGACACTGACAAATACTCTGAGAAATAGAAAGCCAATAACAAAAATGGCAAGAAAAAACCAGCAAAGTAGTTAGAGGTGAATATGATGAAACCAAAAAGGAATAGGACAAAGAAGAGAGATGGAAGGAATCCTAACGTCTTTATGTTTCTGAAATGTGTCAGAACACGATTCAGAATTTAACAGTAGTGTGCATTGAGTCTGAGTCTTGCTTCAATGTGCGTTAGTGGACATTAATGTGATCTAATTTCTATTGACAGTTTCATGTTTTCTTTTTTTTTCAGGGTAACTACACTGTGACTGTACAAAGTGTAGAAATACTTGTTTTTTGTAAAACATACTCCAGTAATCTTGGTGATTAATTAATTGGTTGGGTTATTTTTATTTTTTTGGTGAAATATAAAGAGTACAAATAAGCTTCACAGAAAATATATCCAAAGATCCTCCATCTTTTCCTTTTACTTACTAACAGGATAGAATAGTTCCTTCTGCAGTCATTAATTATGTAGCTTATACATACAATTGTATGCATACACATATTCATTAACGTGCCTGTACATGCCACCTACACACAAACATATGCTTATATTCCAGCATTTAAATTGGTTAGTTGAGGTTAGTTAAAATTATTACAGCATATTTCTAGCTATAGATACAGTAGCTGAAGAATGACCACAAAAGTTGTATTGGCTTTGGAAGGAAACTATCTAACACAGTCTCATCCCAAAAAGTCATATAACTGACGTCTTGGGGCGTATTTTGACCATACGTCAATATCCGCCTTTTTAGGGCCCCCTTAAACGTCGGTAGATGGCGATCCCGGGCCGTCATACAACTGACGCTTTACCTTTAACGTCAGTTAGGTGATGGGTTAGGTTTAGGGTTAGGTTTAGGTATGGGGTAGAGTTAGGATCCCATAACCTCATCTACCGACGTTTAAGGGGGCCCTAAAAAGGCGAATATTGACGTATGGTCAAAAGACGTCCCAAAACGTCAGTTATATGACGTCTTGGGATGAGACCGGGTTGAATTATCACCCCCTTGAGTATTGAGATTTGTTGGCATGTTAAAGACAGTTGGCATGAAATGAAAATTCTCTATTTTCTAAAAGGATTTTCTAGTTTAATAGATATGCAAAATATGCAATACATCATAAAAGCCCACCAATCAGGTTGTGAACTTATCCATATGCCTTTAGTTCGACGGTATCTTTAGGTTGAAGGAAAATTTTTCTGGAAATGTTTTATAGAAAGTCTGCTATCTTCCTATCTCCTTTTTTCTTTCTTTTCTCTGTGGCACAATAATTCCATGCCGTACTTTCGTAAATGTCATGCCAAATAATAAGCTAAGGGTTTAGTTGTAGCCTCCAAAGTTCAAACAAGCTGTAAAATGATGACCAGTGTGGAATTATGGGAAACAAGCTTGAAATTACACCCTGGGCAACCTCTTATATAACATCCATTGTTACGTCTTAAAATGGTATGAATGTGCTAGTAGTATTTCAGCTGGATTTTAATCTCCTTGTGTCCGCACACATATACCTGGTGCTGAACCATTTACTGCCGTCACTGAATTTACTGCCAGTGAATTAACACTGCAATGTCACAGTTATTGCCTGCAGTAATGGAGCTATAAACTGAGAGGAAATTGTGAAAGCTCAGAGAAAGCCCTAGGCTAAGGATGCTAAAAACATTAGCGTTAGCTTCTGTAAAAGAACCATGATACGTCTATAACATGCTGAAGTGTAAATTGTTAGGACTTCCATCTTTTTAGTTTGTTTTTAGAAGTCAAAGTAGAAGTCAAATTTTCAAATGTTACCACTACTTCAAAATATCTTCTTTTTTGTTCCATACCCAGATAGCAAACTGACATTGAATCAACGTGGAAATATGACATCGAAACAACGTTGATCTGACATCGTTTTGCTCATCGAATTAACGTTGAACCAACGTCAGACGCGTCATTCTTTCAAAACTAACGGAAAATCAACTTGAAATCAACGCGTTGTTTCAACGTTATGAAAGCAAACCAATTTTCGATTTTCATTTAGCTTTTAAGAATGCCGCGTCTGACGTTGGTTCAACGTTAATTCGATGAGCAAAATCAACGTTGTTTCAATGTCATGAGAGACGTCGTTTCCACGTTGATTCAATGTCAGTTTGCTGTCTGGGTATATATTATACATATCTACCACTACTACTAATATATTATATATAATAATAAGAAGTATTATTATTTATGATAAAATTCATTGATTCAATAAAATGTTAAACAAAATAGGAATTATTAGTTGCAAAATAAAAATATAATATTAATAATAATAAAATGATTGTACAGTTTTTGGGGGGCGTAAAACTACAGGGAGCCCTTAAAGATTCTCCGTTGTTGGCAACAGGTTTACAAACGTTTCTCATTAAAATGGTTTGGGTACATTCCCAAATGCACGTTAAAAGCAACCCAAACTCTGAGCACATTCAGAGATGAGACCATTTGCTGTGAACCAAACCATTGATCTTGCCTAGGGCGCCAAAATGACCTGGGGAAGCTAGTCCAACAGACTATGTGATCAATGTGTTTTATAGCATTAAAAATTGTATATAAATAATTGCCTTTCATAAATAAAAAAAAGTCTTTCATAAAAAATAAACATTTCAAGGAAAACTTCATCTAGCCAGTTTTCGCCATTTTTGCCTTCACATATTGATGAAGTTCAGTTCCTGAAGGGAAACATAGCCTACAGCATGTTGCATGTTTTTTTGGCTTCAGAATTCAGAAATCAATACATTTCCACTCCTCGAGTGGTCTTCCTTCCAATGAGCGACTCTGATAGCTTGTATACGAGTCTTCTCATGGTCAATTGAATGAATTTATGCTGTGTGGATAATCTGGGATTTTCAGAAACCCCAGGCCAACTGCTTCCAATTTCCAGTGGACCCGACCAATCAAAAGCCTTCCTTCCCCCACTCTCTCTTCACTTCTCCAGCTCCTTTCTTTCTTAAATGCACACACATGCACACCTCATTCTTCAGCATTGATCCAGCTTTCCAGGCTTGCATAAATCTGTTCATTCTGTGACGTGGCCAGCAATGCACTTTCCCAGGATTCACGATCCAAATCTCTTCGATTTTTAGTGCTTAAGTGGACTAAATTGCACTCTAATTGGAGGCGGACTGTGTCGTCACACACAAGGTGCGCTTTTAAGACAACCCGTGTCTTTAATGGGGTTTTCCCCAGCGCTGGTTGGATTATTCTGCCCTCCCAAATGATTACATAAGTGACACCTGTTACTTGCTCCCTTTGGGCCTTTAAAAGACGCAAGACAGATGGCTGATACGGGCGACCTATTTGATTTGTTTACCTTTCTTATTTGTTTGGTTGTGTTTCTTTTTTCATGCATCACAATGCTAAATTACAATACAATCCCATGCATTCATCTAGCATTACACTACTGATGTCTGACTGCTACATTACTCAGCTTTTGTATAGTTTTCCTTTTGTTAAAAACATTTTGCTTTAAAAGTTCATTTTTCTCGTATGTCCCTATTTTTTTTTTTTTTTGCATCCCTTTTGAGCATGATACAACAGTTCTGGACTGATATAGTTGTTTTTGGATGGGGAGGAAGATAGTTAAAAAAAGCAACACTGCACTGCAGGGGTTAAACAAACAATCTGGGCCATGAGCACTTATCACTTGAATAAATTCATGTGATAACAACAAATTGGAATACACGGTGACTTATCACAAGGACTCCACTGTGAACCTCTGTTTTCAAGAAAATTAACATTATCAAAAATTGCGAGACCAGAATAAGACCCTCTCACTCAATTGAAGACCCAGCAGGAGTCAATGGCTCTCATTAAAAGTTGCTTCCTCTATTACTATGGGTTTCATTAGAACATTTGGGAACATTTAAAACATTAGAACATGTTGTGTACACTCACCAACCACTTGCTAGTACCGGCTTGGGCCTTCAGAACCGCATTTTTGGCATTGAATCAACAAGGTGCTAGAAAAATTCTTCAGAGATTTCGGTCATTATTGACAGATGGCTGCATATCCATGATGTGAATCTCCCATTCCACCACATGCCAAACGTGCTCTATTGAGATCTGGTGCCTTTGGGGGCCATTTGAGTATAGTGAACTCATTGCCATGCTAAAGAAACCAAGTTTGAGATGATTTGAGCTTTGTGACATGGTGCATTATTCTGCTGGAAGTAGCATCAAAATGGGTACGCTGTGGTCATAAAGGGAAGGACATGGACGGGAAAAATTCTCAGGTAGACCGTGGTGTTTATATTGGTACTAAGGGGTCCAAAGTGTGTCAAGAAAATATCCCCAACACCATTACACCACCAGGAGCCTTAACCGTTGATAAAAGATAGGAATGGATCCTCAAATGGAGTTCTTAAACCAAAAACACTTTAATGCATTCATCTGGTTCTGAGAACCCTCTACTGTGATGCGTGTTATAGATGTTTGTCACGCTATAGCAGTAACTGTTGCTATAAGTAACGCTATAGAAACAGATATTTGGGGAAATGTATGTTTATGACGTCTACATTAGGAGCTTTAGTAACTCATCATCATAGATGATCCTGCACTGGAATATAAAATATGAATCTTCCTTCTTTTTCTTTGTAGATATACTCTCTCAAAGACAGTAGTTCCCATTTCGTCCCTCTCGACTGCCCTATCAGTCGCCATGACACAGTGATTTATTAGATCAGAGATGTTGCGTGGGGTGGTGCAACCCAGGATAGGAAGAACTGTGAAATGCTCCTTGACTGTGAATTGCTTTGGACCCAGTGTTGCCGCATATGAATTAACTGGTGGAAAAGGTAATATTTTGTACTTTGTAATGGAGACTGGGACCAGTTGTCACACAGGGAAATGGTCACTTTTCTAAGGTCTTAACCTTAATTTTTTTTTTTTTTTTTTTACTGTCTAAATTGAACCCTTTTGGAATTTTCTGTTTTAGCTAGTTTTAATGGCAGGTCCCAGTTTCCAACTTAATATTGTGAGAAGACATGCCAAAAATGTTTAATTAATATTTTCCCTTTCTCTATTCTCCATTTATTTACATTTAATCCTACAGCGTGATTCAGCAAACAGTTCTGTGACATAACAGTAAAATTACATCATGTGAGATCAAGACTCAGTTTGAAACTCTAGTGGTATTCGTCACATCTCATCATATGCTCTGAATTATCAAACCAGAGTCAGACCTCACCTGGTCTTCTGTGACAGGACAGGATTGATGACTGGGAATTAATCTGGCTAAGAGATGCTGTGTACTGCACACCTCTCTGTGTGAAGAATCTACGAGATGAAATAGATTCAGACAGTTAATACTCGCAGTGCCAAGTCACTGAGGGAGATTCACAATGACAGCTGCAGATAACAAGCTTTACCCAATCAGCTGGTGAAAAAGAAAAAGTGATAAAGAGAGCGAATAGACAACTGCTGTCTTTGGAATTCTGTGTGTGGTTTTTGTGGGCAGAATTTGTTGTGAACCTTTGGGAATGTTTGATTAGGGTTGGAGCTAAACTCTGCAGGGACAGTGGCCCCCCAGGACCGAGTTTGGGGAACCCTGCCTTAAACTCATTAACAGTTAATTAAGCAGGAGAAAGGAAAGTGAGTCAGCTAGGCACAGCTGGAGGGGTCAATTTTCTTTATTAAAGAAGTGCTGGAGTTTCTGTAGTTTGACTATCATGGCACTAGCAGGGCCAAGGTCATAGGTTTGTTTCCCAGGAAACTCACCAAATAGATTTTACATAAGACTTAGAATGTATACATGCATGAATGTAATTTAATTGAAAACGAGTTGATAGATGGGTCAGGTAAACCTTCTTGTGAAATCCAGTAGTGGATGCATGTCCAAACCTGACAGCGTGAGTGCAATTGTTGAATGTTTTAGAGCCTGTCAAAAACAGATTTTGGAAGATCAAATAAAAGGTAAACTGTTTTAAAGGAGGGCAGCATGGTAGCAAAACTGCAACACAAAGTTGCATATTAAAGTTGTAAATAAAATACTCATATGATTTTAAAAGAGCTTTTTATTTTTATTTTATTTTTAATTTATTATTCTGTAGTGCCTTTGTTTTTGTTTTTTTTGTTTTTTTTATTTATCTCAAACTTGAACGTCAACAGCAAAACACAAGATGCCTGGTTGAATAGAATGAAAGAACATTACCTTATTGGTTTTCAAAGACTACAGAGTACAGAGATTGGTACAGTACAATACAGAGATTGGACACTAAAACTAAAAACACCTTGTTTTAGACCAAAATAATTTATTAGTATGGTGTAGGGCCTCCTTTTGCAGCCAATAAAGCAAGTCATTTACAGTGGCCAGAGTGATTTTGAGCTGTTCCTCCTCCAGAACGGCGGCTATAGGGCACTATGTGATGATGGTGGTGACTTGCTCCTCCAAAATACCCCAAAAGTGGCTCAAAAAATATTTAGATCTGGTGATTTGGTTAAAATTTGTACCCGAACCTGAAGGGACCCGTAATGTGCTACATAGAAAAGTGTAAAGTGCGGCTTGGCAGAATACATCCCACCTTTTAAGTTAACACAGTCTCATTTCGGTTGTCTCGGTTACATGACGATCCCGGGCCATCATACAACTGGGTAGGTTTAGGTCTGGGGTAGGGTTAGGATCCGATAACGTCATCTAACCGACGTTTAAGGGTACCCTAAAAAGGCGGATGTTGACTTATGGTCAAGCCAATCGTCAATTGGTAAAGTCATTGTGCCACTGCAGAAGCTCTGGCTGCCATAGAAACATGCTGCACTTGAAACTGCACATTTGTGTTAGCTGCCTGGAGCAACCTGAAGAGCTTTTTTAGCACAATGTGTGTTTTTTTTAACCTTATTTCTCAGCTCACACTTTTCTTATCCTAATTTTACAAGTTGCAAATTTCAAAAAACACACAAGCAGTGCTGAATGACTCTGATCACGGCTGGGTGTTCTCCGAGTCCGGTCGACTCGGGTATTACACACAATGTTAAACAGACCTGGGACCCGAAGTAATAGATTGGGACCTGACCCTGACCCGGCAGACCATTTAAAATATATACCCGAACCCATACGGGTCCCAGGTCCTGGGTGCTCCGTGTAGACTTCCACTGTGGAAGACTTCACTTTCATGTTCATCAAATCATTCTGCCACGAGTCTGCCACACACTTGCTGCATGTTTTGAGGCATTATCATGCTGATACACACTGCACCTGAACCATTGAGTGCACATGGTCCTCCAGAATGTTTGGGTAGCCCTCGGCAGTGAAGCGCCCATCAAGCACAGTAGGGAATGCCGAGATATTGCAGCCCAAACATCAGTAATCCACCCCCGTTATTCACTCTTGGCAGGCAACGGTGCGGGTGTTAAGCCTCTTTAGGGATTTTCCACACTATAACTTCCCACGGATGTGGGATGGACAATTAAGGTGGACTTGTTATTTCACATTGTCCACAGCCCAAGATTTGCACTGTTGGCACCAATGAAACTGACATTTTGAATTGGCCCTACTTTTGAACAGTTTACAGGCCAACCATGAATATTGACTCTGTGGAGCTCCCGATGAACAGTATTGGTGGAAACAGGAAAGTCGAGGTGCACATTTAATTAGGCAGCCGCAGCTGTGGTTTATTTTATTTATTTATTTATTTTTTGTGATACAATCCAGGTTAGTACCTGGACATCCCTTGCAGACAGCTGTTGGATGTGTTTTGTCCTACACGGTGGTATGCTGACATCCCAGCTAACAGGGAACGTTCCCAGAACATTCACTAACGTTCTTTAAAAGTTGTGTAAATGTTAGGACAAAACGTTATTAAAATAATGTTTTCGGAACGTTCATATAACATTATTAACGTTCTTGTAACGTTGAGAGAAAACGTTCTTAGAACAACGTTCTTGGAACGTCTTTATCACGTTATTTGTATTTGATGAACGTTCTCATTACGTTGATAAAAAACGTTCTCAGAACAACGTTATTGGAACGTCTTTATCAGGTTATTTGTGTTTGATAAACGTTCTCATAACGTTCCAGCAACATTATGCTAACCTTAGGTTAACGTTCTAAAAACATTATGCTAACGTTCCAGCAACGTTCTGCAAACATTAAGACACCGTTCCAGCAACGTTAAGCAAACTGGACATTTCCACGTTTTTAGAACATTTTAAATTAACGTTCCCACAACCAAAATGGAACGTTAGAAAAACGTTCTCAGAACCTAACTTTGTTAGCTGGGACAGATTACCCTGGATACCATAGCTCTTGAATCGATACACCACAAAGACTCTGATATGTCTCCCATTATGTTGTATGGATTGTAGGTACCACTGTGTTATTGCTCTGTTAATTCAACCTCCACTCTCTGTTCATAATGATGTAATGACACTATATTGACCAGTGTTTCACTGTCCAACCCCTATGTATGCATCATGCAAATTATATGCATAAACTTCAAAGAATATGTTGGAATTTTGCTTTTAAAGTGCACAATCATCACAGGCGGATGTATTTTTGAGCAGTATCACCTCAAATGCTTTGTTTTCCATTTGCATTTAATGGCACTTGAAATACTTTTGAATTACTGTGCTTTTTCTCTTTTTGAGCATTTAGAAACTTCAGTGTTTTGCTATTGAATTAGGAACTAGCATTACCATCATAAACTGCTCACATAAAGTTATGCCAGTTAAATGCCAGAAGCTTTTAAAAGGCCATAAAAGCAATGTAGGATTAATGCAACCCTGTTGTTTATGAAACATCCAAGAGACTCTAGATGATCTGCGCCTGATTGCAGATTTAGCACTGAGTCAGGAAAGTTCTTGGAAACAGCTTTTTGTCATTATATTTTTTCAGCTTGTGGCTTATGAGAACTATTTTCCTATGCACATCAATGTTCTGTGGCCTTCTGCTGAGACAACAGAACGATTAGGAGAGGCTATGTTCCAAAAAACATTAATCAAGTGTATTGAAATTAACTTTCAATTGACTTTGCTTCCTGAAAGGAGGATCCCATGTTGATAAATTGTGAGAGAGTGTATTCTAGCATGCTATTCAGAAAGATCTTTGTCGATTAATCAGCCTGCCATCTGCATGCGATGTATGACAAAATTGTCAGTGGCGCAGCGGACGGGCACGTGGGGAGGGGTGGTATGCTTGTTAGAATGCGCTACGATAACCCCCTGTGCCAGGTTACACCGATAGACGATGAAATGGTGTATTGATGATGCCCAGAGATATCGTCAAATGCATCAGCTATCAACCTTATGAAGAGGATTTGCCATTGTTAAATTTGGATTTGGTGTATTAAATTATTATTATTATTATTACTACTACTTTTATTATTAAATTAATATTACACTGATAGATTAGCTTACTCCTCATTTCAAAAAACAACTTTAATACTTTTCACTACTTATGGGCCACAAGAGAAATATCAAGAAAAGAAATTAAAATCCTGTGGATTTGCGCTACGCCACTGAAAAGTGTAAGCTATTAAAACATTTTCAGAGAGGTGATGCATATACCTGCACATATCTGTACATACTGTATATGCACAGATCTGCTTTGTACTATATTCTTGTTTTTCCAAACAAAATGATAAGAATTATTGTGATAAGGTGTAGAATTCTTGATAACAAATTTTAAGGTCTCCATTTAGAGTAATCTACAGATTCTGATGTCATCCCCCCAACCCCAACTGTGTATTTGTACTCATCACAGTACTTTATCTTTTTACCCTCCCTCAATAGAGTGCAACATAAGGCTCCATATAATTTTCTCCATAGAGAAATGGTTTTGAATGATAATGTATAAGCTTTTCAAGACAGACAATGGGATTTCAGCTTAATTTAAAACACAATTAAATAAATAAATAAATCACCAGCCCAATTACTAGTGAAGAACCATACTACCCATGAAGATTCACCAATCAGAGAGCTCAATGTTACTATGGAAACAGAAATTGCCGGAAAGAGCTTAGCAGTGATTTCGCACTCCCATGAAGCAGTACACATGACGTAATCAAGTCTCATAACACTCTCAATTAGATATTTCTATGTGGACATTTTGCATCTTAAAATAGTTAAAGATTATTATATCTTTATACAGTGAGATCATTACACAGAAGAGGGAACTGAATATTTTGAATGCTAGCAATGCACAATCTGACTTCCACAATCTGATGCTGCCTGATCTTCATTCGTTGGTCAGAGGAGGACTGGTCTAGTTTCTCTCAAGATTTTTTTCTCCATTTCTGTCACCTGTTCCTTGCCACTGGTAGTCTTTGGTTTGCTTCGTTGGGCTCACTTAATATTCAGCAATGTTATTGTTGATCTGACTGCACTGACACTCTTGGATGAGCACTCAACTTAGCTGGATGATGTCGTCAGTGTTTTCTGCAGAGCAGCTTTATAGCTGAGTTGAACTCAATTCATAATTAATTTACTTTACACAGTTATTGAATCAAAATGAATCAACGCTTATCTGATTTCAACTGAATTTGACTGTTTTTACAATTTTTTTTAAATTCTGAACAATCTGTATTATATAAAGCGCTATATAATTAAGGAGGCTTGACTTGACATTATAAGATTATTGATCATTATACTAAGTTAATAGTTTTATATTATTTCATAATATTTTATTTGATTTACAAAATTCAGTTCATGGTGTTGCAGTTTCCTCCATTTACATAGTTTCTTTTTTCCCCAAATATTCATAGATTTTATTTATTTTTTTAACATTTGTAATGTTATGATTCATTCTCAAAGCTGCTTGGTTTGGTTCAAGAGCCCTTTTTTGAAGTTGTTTTTAATCCCTATGGAGAACATGAATGTGAACAACTTCTGGAAGCAAGGCTGTTGATAAAGTGGGCTGTTGCGCTCAATTAGCGACCTCTCCCTGTTTGTCCCCGTTCTTCTTTTCGACCATGTGACCTCAATAACCTTATCTTTTTCTCTAACTTTTGCCTTTTTTTAAGCCACAACCACCCTCTGTCACTTTCCTTAATTATTTTCTTGAGGACTGCCATGCACTGCCTCTATCTGTAATTACAATCACACATGAAGGCGGGGTGGGGGAGGATAAGGGAGAGGAAGTGAAAGAGGAGCTATACAATACTTTGATCTTTCTTTGCTTCTGCATTGCCTCGTCTGTTGGAAATAAAAAAAAGAATAGATTAATGGTTGCTCAAAGCTGTGCTTCTGTATATACACTATATAATGGAACTTGGCCCAGTTGAGTACTGCTCTGTTGTGATTTTAATGCTGTGATTATACAGTATGATTGTGGGGGAATTGTGATTGTTTAAAGGGGACAAATCATGCTAAATCCACATTTTTAGCCCGTAAATGCATTTTGTTGTATATTTGGAGTGTTTATAAGAACAGAAAAGTTGAAATTAGTCTCTTCAGGTGCTTTGTTGATACCTTTGTATTCTGTTTTGGTCATATTTTTCAACCTGTTCCCTTTTTTCTATTATTTATGACGTCTTTTGAACAATTACGTATCAATATTTGCAGCGGAACTGCCAAATAAGGACATTGACCCAGGCCCAACACTTCAAGCAATCCACCATTTGTATTTCTCGCTGCGATTTTGTAGTCCAAGCTCAAGGATGCAGAAGTTACGAGAGAAGTCAAAATGTTCGGTTGATGGATGTAGTAACCCACACGCTTCATTACCAGCATCAGAACCTCTTAGAAGTGCCTGGTAGAGTTCAAGGATAACTATACTTCAGCAACCTCCGCCCTTCGTCTGATTGAGGGGTCAATTCCTAGCATTCAAAATAAAATAAAGTACTTTACTTTGTTAAAACACATGGTGATCATGGTTTAGCAGTACCTTTGTCTTTCTTTTTTTAAGTAACTTACATGTCTGTAGCAGTATTACTATTGTTGAGTTTCATCATGACAATGGTCATTTAGCTGCTGTGTTTTCTGATGCTTTTCTAAACGTAGCATGTTATCAGTACCAATTTTTAGAAGTAAGATTAGGTAAGGCAATAGTCATTTGTCTTGTTAGTGTGCCTGTTTTAACAAGAGAAATAATCAACTTTATTTAAAGGGCTAAACCAAAGGCACAAACCAACATTTGCTGACAAAGGCTGTCAAACAAAATGTCAGACGTGCTCAGTTGGGACACAGCTTTCTATAAAAACTCTCCTACCTCATGTCAAAGGCACAGGTTAGCAGGTTCGTTCATTTTCATCTCGCTCCGGGCCGATTCTGTATCAAACATGTAAATAACATGTATAACATAAATACCATTTTGTTAATAATGCGTGAATAAAAATTTCTGTGTCGCTAGACAATCGTTTCTCTGCTATCAAACTACAAAAATGGCCGAACGGGGTGGAGTTGAACCGAGTGTCAACTCTGCAACCTGGAGAGCGGGCGGGGTATGAAGTGTCTCATTTGCATTTAAAGAGACCGCACCAAAACGAGTTGCCCACAGACGCACATCAGAAAAGGGGTATAGGGGACTGTGGAGTTATGATAATAAGGAACCCAAGCATTGCAGTTCCGCTTTATATAGACCACAAATGTATGATTTATATGCAAAAAGGAAAATCAATACCCTTTAAATGAAATTGAGTTTGCATGATGCAGGGATACAATGATATCATATTGTGATTGTATGATACTGGAATCCTCTAGTTGTTGATGGGATGTGGAAAAGGCTGGATTGTGTGATGCTTGTTTAATGTTTGTTACAGTTTGTTGTTGCAACCATAATTGTGTGATTGCTGCTGTTATGTGATATGACACGTGTCCACTATTCAATGCAGTGACTTTATGATGCTGCCACGTGATTTTCACATACTGTATCACATCGCATAAATTATAATCACACCGTATTCGTTTGTTGGCCAGAGAAGAACTGGTGCATTGACCGAGCCTGCTTTCTCCCAAGATTTTTTTTCCCCTTCCTTTTCTGTCACTGTCAAGTTTCTTTTAGAGCTGCTGTATGATATGATATCATTCTACTGTATATTTTTGTGATTGATTTATCTGGTGACCGTGTGATAATGGCAGTTGAATGATTGGATGGGTGTGGCTCTTGGCTTGCTGCACTGTTGTTCTCTGATATCCATTTCAGTCTCGCTGTTTGATATCTAGCTCCCTACTGTACTCTCGGCTGAGGGTGTGAGGAGGGATTTGTCAAAGTGTGCGCATGTGTGTGTGCATAACTGACTGCTAAAGGAATAATGAAGGGGATATGACCATATGTGCATGTTTGTGTTATGTGTCTGTTCTACTGTCTGTATTACCATGATGTGTATGTAACACATCATAACCATCAAGACAATAACAGCTGGTCTGTAGATAACCACAGATGGACGGAGAGCATGCACATCCCCCCAAACACACACTCTCTCTCTCACTCACTCACATACACACCCATAGAGTACATATTGGCCGGTTTCCCTGGTGACTAGCAGGTAGGTGCAGCTCGTGCCAGTTTTAAACTTTTGCAGTGGAACTGCAGCAGAATTCCTTGTGGTTTTATGCCAAAGTCCAACCAGACGCTACTGGCACTTCTTATAGAGCCATCTTAAGCCTCTAATTAAAAAAAATAACCATAATAATGATCATCATAATCATCATTATCTCTCTGTCTCTCATTATGGGACTTGTGTTCAGTGGCCGGTGGATGACTGTATCTCAATTTTTTTGCATCGTCAGTGTATAACACATATTTAGCTTGACATAAACTAAATGTGACTTTGAGTGAAAGTACAGCCCATGCGACAGAACATTTTAGGGATAAACAGTGCCTTACATGCAGGTCATCCACTGGCCACTGGAATCCAAAGTCACCATGATATCAAGTATAAGCAGCATCTACAACAGTAAAACATAATCTTGCCATTGCACAACAGAAGATAAAGTAAACAGCAATATAGTTGTCAAAGCACAATTCGTTTTTTCCATCAAGAATTCAGATCTTTATTGCAGTCCTACAGCTTGCATGTAAATCTGAAGGCACTAAAGTTAATTACTACATTCTTGCCAGCAGACTGGAGCAGAAAGGACAGTTGCTTGAGCATAATTTGCATACAGTTAAGCTTTGCCCTATGCTCCTTTGTTGAGTCAGACTTTGAAATTGCAAAAATGATTGTTAATGAAGCTTTTTTTTTTAAAGAAAGGTGAGTGTGAGGGAGCTGCCACCAATCAATGTACTATAACCAGATTATCTGATTAAGTCAATTAAAGTCCCCCTGTGGTGAAAATCTAATTTTAAACGTCTATGTTATGTTTTTAATATGCTTTAAGACAAACCCATGTGCACATTCATAAGTCAACACCATGCCTGAAGTATTTTCGGTAACACTTTAGAATACGGTTCCTTCGTTAATGAATAACTACACAAGAACTAATGAGTAACACAATATTAACAATCTAGTAACTATTATTAACTAACAAGAAACTCTGATTAACGAACTAGTAAGTAATAGCGCACCGACGAAAGTGGTAGTTCACTATTAAGTAATCAATAACTACTATTTTTTTAATACTTCCAGAGAACTACTGAAAAAGTTTATTAATAATATAGTAACTACTATTAGCTAAAATAAAATCTTATTAACGAATTAGTAAGTAATAGCTCACAGATGAAAGTGTTACTAGATACTTCTGTGGGAATTACTAATTATTTGGATTCGTATTATAAAGTGAAGATCATTGGAACTAACTAGTAATTACTCAAGTGTTACTACATGATCTAGTCATGATTTGTGCAAACGTTTGAGATTTTTGGTGAACTTTAGTAACTTTTAGAAAATGTCTTTAGTAACACTTGAGTAATTACTAGTTAGTTCCAATGATCTTCACTTTATAATACGGATCTAAATAATTAGTAATTAATAGCTCATAAATGAAAGTGTTACTAGATTCTGTGGGAATTACTAATCATTTGGATCCGTAATATAAAGTGAAGATCATTGGAACTAACTAGTAATTACTCAAGTGTTACTACATGATCTAGTCATGATTTGTGCAAACGTTTGGGATTTTTTGGTGAACTTTAGTAACTTTTAGAAAATGTCTTTAGTAACACTTGAGTAATTACTAGTTATTTCCTATGATCTTCACTTTATAATACGAATCCAAATAATTAGTAATTTCCACAGAAGTATCTAGTAACACTTTCATCTGTGAGCTATTACTTACTAATTCAATAATAATAATTTCTTTTATTTAATAGTAGTTACTAGATTGTTAATAAACTTTTTCAGTAGTTCTCTGGGAGGTATTAAAAAAATAGTAGTTATTGATTACTTATATAGTGAACTACCACTTTCGTCTGTGCGCTACTAGTTCGTTAATCAGAGTTTCTCGTTAGTTAATAATAGTTACTAGATTGTTAATATTGTGTTACTCATTAGTTCTTGTGTAGTTATTCATTAACGAAGGAACCGTATTCTAAAGTGTTACCGTATTTTCTCCTTAAAACACGCAGTGAAAAAAAAAACAATCATGTCACCATTAGCATATCATTACTATGCCATTAAGCAGGGGAGTCTTAAAAGAAGCCAAGTTATCCCGGTATATCTGATATGAAAAATCAGGTATATTTAGCAGTATAGCGGATGTATGATGTATATTACGATGCTATGATGAACATACCTTTCTCCACTGATGCTCTGAGTTGTTCAGAGGATGTTAAACAGGAACATGTTTGTGTAACATGAGCAACACATTATTAGATTTTGGATAGTCAAGCTAAAGGCTAATCATACCAATACCGTTATGTGTCCGACTTCGTAGATAAAATGCATTACAATTCTGATACATCGACTTGTAGACGAGCCTGTATGAGTGAGTGGAGGAGGGCTAATTTGCATATTCCTCTATCAAGTCTACATTGTATCGGTCTTTCTGAAACCGGATTGGATTAGGAACTATTTAAAGAATAGGTGCCAAAGGGTACAAATTAAGGGGTCTCTTTCTAATAGGCTCAGTATTGAATCTGGTGGACCACAAGGGTCCATTTTGGGTCCCCTGTTATTTACACTATATATTAACAATCATCAGACTCATTTATTCATGTGCAGATGACACCATAATTTATTGTTTTGCATCTTCAATTGATAGTTGGATAGGAGAGGATGTATGACATTACATCCGCATTAGATATCAAACAACACTGCGCTGCTGCTACAGTATATTTATTGACCTTGCAAAAGCCTTTGACTCCATAGACCACAACACACTTATTCACAGACTGGTTTAGTTCTCAAATTATCTTTCTTGCCGGGTTCAACGTGTAAGATTTGAAAACCTTTTTTCCCATTCTCTACCAGTAACCAGGGGTGGGGTGTCCCCCAAAGCTCTATCCTTGGCCCTACACTTTTCTCAATTTATATTAATAACATTCCCCAGGCAGTTGGTAATTCACTCATTCACTTATATGCTGATGATGATACAATCCTTTATGCCACAGGTTCCTCCCCTGATGCTGTTCAAGCTACCTTGCAAGAAAGCAATCCTTTCCACAACTCAAACTCACTCTTATACCTTCAAAACAAAAACCATGCGCTTTTACCATAAGGGTACTACGCCTCCTCCAGCCCTTAAGATCACCACTTGCAAGGGGGCTATTCTAGAACAAGTCACTGCATATAAATACTTGGGCATCTGGTTGGGAACTTCAGTTTCTTTGTCCATCGACATATCAAAGCTGCAATAAGGTGAAGGCTAAGCTCGGTTTCCTTTACAGAAACCACTCTCCCTTCACCACTTCTGCCAGACGTACACTTATTCAAATGACCATTCTACCCCTGTTAGACTATGGAGACACTATATACAGGGTTGCTTGCAAGTCCACACTATCAACTCTTGACACTCTTTACCATTCAGCTTTCAGGTTTGCCATAAATGCTCCTTTCAATACACACCACTGCGCTTTATATTCATCTGTCAACTGGCCCTCCCTTCACAATCGCCGCAAAATTCACTGGTTCACTTTCATTTATAAGACTCTTCTTGGCACTCACCTCCTTACTTGGGTCACCTGCTGCAGCCTGCCACATTCAACACCTTGTCCTCAATTCATCTTCAATTATGTATTCCCAAAACTAACTCTGCATTTGGCCTTGCTTCTTTTCAAAATGTTGCCCCTCACGACTGGAATGCTCTGCAAAATATTCTCAAACTAGATACACTAACTCCAATTTCATCTTTTAAAACGATTATGGAGATGTTTTTTTATTTATTTCTTTTTTATTATTATTATTCTTTTTTTTTTTTTTTACAGAAATACCACTAAGGCTCTTTTACAATCATTAGACTTTGGTCATCTAAGATTTATAACTCGTACAAATTATTATACTCATTTTGCACTGTATGAAATGGTTGGTTGGCCTTCACTTCACTTAAGAAGGTACAAGCATTGACTTACAGTATACTTGTGCACAAGGCCAAAGTTGGTCAGCTTCCTCTGTATATGATTAGTCTATTAACTGTCAATAGTCAAGGGTATAATTTGCGTTCAAAATAGATATATTCTTTTAAATGTCCCCTTAATGAAGACAGAGTTTAGAAAAACTGCTTTTATTTGTAGTGCACCAACTGCTTGGAATGAGAGTCAAAGAACATTGAAACTTACTGTATTTATTTTAGCCAATGAGTTTAAGTTATATCTCAATCAGACATTAACTTTCAATTTTGTTTTATTTGTTGTGTGTGTGAGTGTGTACGTGTGGTTGTGAGTGTGTGTGAGTGTGTTAGTATATATGTGTGTGTTTTGATTTATTGTTTTATGTATTTAATCTTATGTTGTTTGTTTTTTATTATGTTTGTTGTGTGCCAACCCGATCTCACGACCAAGTCGTACGAATTCGACGAATGATTAAAAAGTGGCTAATTCGTAACAATTCATACGACCTCACTCGTACGAATTAATACGATTTTGCTAAATCGTACATATTTTACGAATTGGCCAATTCGTATGAATTCATACGAATGACCTACCCCTTACCCCGCCCCTAAACTTAACCATCACGTGGGTTTAGACAAATCGTACGAATTAGTACGAGTGAGGTCGTACGAATTAGTACGAATTAGCCACTTTTTAATCATGCGTCGAATTCGTACGAATTGGTCGTGAGATAGTATTGTGTGTGCTGGTACCTTGGCCAGGGTTCACTTGAAAATGAAATATCAATTCGAATTTTTTCTCAATTCGAATTTCTTCCCTGGTTAAATAAAGGTATAATAATAATAATAAAAAAAATATTCATGGTTCTGTTAAATGAGGTAAGGGTGTAGAGTTATATTTTATTCATGCCTTAAAATATATTTTATTTTAAGGCATATATATATATATATATATATATATATATATATATATATATATATATATATGTGTATATATATATGTGTGTATATATATATATATATATATATATATATATATATATATATATATATATATATAGATTCTTCAGGAAAACATTTAAATAAATATAATTTTGTTGATTACAGATGGGTTTTAAGGGAAACAATTATTGACTACAGGGGGACTTTAACAAAATCTTAATATATAATGCTTCTTGCATGTTTAATAAGCATATTAATGTAATCAGGGAGGTAACTGCAGGCAAGCTGGAAGTGGGAAGTGATAATGTACAACTCAGGCAGACCTGTAGACACTCCAGTGGATTAGTGTCGTTATATATTACACTAAAAGTTCAGAATAAGAGTTTTTTCTTGGCCAATAATATGGGGCTAATATGGTTAGGCCTCTCTTTGTCTGCTTTTAACATTGGTAATAAAAAAATGTTTCTTGAGCACCAAATCAGCATATTCAATTTATTTCTGAAGGAACATTGACACTGAAGACTGTAAGTAACGGCTGCTGAAAATTGCTTTGCCCAATCTAGTTTGTATTATCCTAATTAGAAAGCTGCTGTGAATGCAAGCGAATGCTAAATTAATAAATTGAAATATATCATACCATACTGTCATTACTTAAAGGCACACTATGCAGGAATTCCGCTTTTGTCAAACAGCAACCCCTAGAGTTGATGGGCAGTACTTGTATCAAATGTTACTGTCGTAAATACGCCTTACGCAGTGCGTCTCTTCCATAGACTGGTCTCTGCACTCACAGCCTGATACCCATTTGAAGCTGTTATATTAAGGTACAAATCTTGCATAGTGTGCATTTTTTTGCATTAAAGGGCATATTGCAGGTTAGAGGACCCAACGAGTCAATGCATATAAAAACAATGTAGGAACTAGATTTTCTTTAAAATATATGTATAAACACGCTACAGAAGCTTCTGCAGTCGTTTTTGTGAGAAAATTTTACTTCCGCGTCTGAAAATGGGCGTGGCGGGCGTGACGCAATGAGCGGGAGAGCCGTCAAATCACACAACAGGAAAACAATGGATCGCATGACATTTCGGACGCTGAGGAAATACTCGTATGACGGATCAAGCCATAAAGTTATGAGCCTGCTATGCTAAAGAGATCAGGGACAGGCCAGGATAATGTCAGACAGAATGGTCAGAGAAAAATTGACCTGTGATGTGAGGAGAACCAGTGGAGAACAGGACAGGTGCCTTTAGGTGAGAGACGTGCTTATAGTAGGCTATACACGTTCGCTAACGATATACACTGTGCTCACAATATTGTACAGATTATTATGATCCTATAACAGGCCAGCAGACATTAGTATGTTTAGGGTAGATTTATATACTATTAAATGTATAAAAACTTTACTTGAGTATATTTCTATACTAAAAGCATAGGCTACTCAGGTAAATTTTTAATACATTTTTCACCTAGGTTATAACATAAACAGAACATTAAAGATTTGAGTATTTAAACAACCAATTTTGTTTTTCAATTACAAGTTCTATTTAGGGCATGACATGACTAAGTTACCTATATACAGGGCCGTATTAAGAGCTCACTGGGCCCCGGGGCTATGAGTTACTGCAGGGCCCCCCCACCACTTTAGGTCACCAACTACATGAGCTAAATGTTATATTATTATAGCCTACGAGTCATTTTATCCATCTATGATATACTTCACAGTTAAGTTATGTTACTTTTAACATGATTTTTTTTATCATATCAAAATGTATTGACTAAAATTTCATAATTATTGTGACCAATTTCAATATCACCAAAAAATAATAGTAGCTTAAGAAAATAATCTCAAGCTTACTGATGACAAGAGTCACAAATTAAAATAGAACAAAGGCACAATAAATCGACCTATGAAAAACTTAAAGCACTGAATAATATTATATAAAGTAATCAAATATACAATACATGGTTTTCACTATAAATTCAACATTCATTCTTGTTAATTTTGCAAAAGTAATTCAGTCAAATGCAGTAAATTACTTTCTTTCTGATGTTTGATTAACATTATTGACACACATGGCGACAGCAGCTTTATTAGCAGCGTCTGTCACTTTGAGACCTCAGAGTCGGATTCAAGTGCGCTGTGCAAAACCGTCTCAAGTTCACCACAGTCTATGGTTCACCTTGGTCTCAAAACCAGCATTTACAAAATAAATTCTCCCGCTGCTCAGTGCTCACTGTGCCTGAGCAGTTTGAAATAATTTGTATCCAAACCACAACGTTTAAAAACGCGTTTAAATGATAAACTTATATCATGATGGCGCAGCAAAATTTAAATATTTCTACCGGATATATTATCGCCAGTCCTTTAGGCGAATATTGAGTTTAATCAAACACAAAAAGCAAAATTATACATCCATCAAGTTAATATTCAAACTTACCGAAAGTTTGTGGGGTCGATGACGCTGTGTTTTAAGAATAGACTAGATTAGAATGAAGAGAAGAGTAAAGGCGATTTATTGGTTGATGTATAACCTATTTTAATAAGGCGCAGGCAGCAATCATCTATAGGCCTACGTGCAGCAGCAGGTCGGTCGTTCACAAGTTAAATATAGAATAAATATATTTGTCATATCAAATTAAAACCTGACGTTTCAATTTACCATGCCCTGCTCAGAGCCGTTGGCTCTGCATGCCTACGGGGGTTTGATTGACAGGTGGCCTGGCCAATCATAACGCCGAATACGCAACTTTGTCCGACAACAAAGCTGTCAGTCGGTGGACATGAACTTGAAAACGGTAATGTTTAAATTACTTAAATGACAATATTTGAAAGTTGAGACTTTGTTTCATATCAACAGTAAGCTGCTCTGAACTCTCTCTCGTAATCACTCGGTGTAACGTTAGTCTTTGCCCCGCGAAGTATTTTTCACTGCGTGAGTGCATGAGAACATGATGTGCGTGACTCGCGAGAGCCGCCTGGCTCGTGGCCCGTCCGTCACATAGTACCTAAAAAAGGCGGGTCTTTGCGAACGTCTCTATTAATGATAATGATTCCATGATAATGCATGGAATATAAGGCAAAGTGCAACTAAATAACAGGGATAATTTGTGGGGGACGTTGTTGCGTGGTAAGGCTTTGGTAATCAGATGGCTTGCAGTATCTGCTCCACAGCCAATCACGGGCCCCCTCCTTGCTTGGGCCCCGGGGCTTAAGCCCCGCCTAGCCCTATGGTTAATGCGGCCGTGCCTATATAACACTATCTGATGCCATATTGGTACTATACGACGATCAATATTCTTGCTTCGGCATACCATGTAGAACTCCATCATATTGCCGGGATGCTAATCATTTGATCTGAAGTGAACGCTACACACGACCGCGTTTCCCGAGCCGATGCAGAAGAGAAATCCCGTCTCTTCACCTGCTCAAACAGCACCAGGAACGAAAGATAGGCTAATAGCACCGTCACTTTTATTGTAATGGAAACTTGTGGACTCGATCTTGAAGTCCTGACAGGTTGGAGTTTTTGCAATCTCCACAAACACAATAATTTACCATGACGATGATAAATTAAAATGCAAAAACTAACGAAAGCACACCGACTGACGAGCGCTCTCACTGAACACCAGCCTGCTCTCCTCTGAGCCGAGGCTGCGGCTCCCTGATATGACGTCAAATGACGCGATGTTGAAAAAAAGCCGTTTTTACTAGCAGTCCAAGAAACGCTCACCTTATCTTCTAAATTAGTGCCCTTATGTTGTTTTAAAACATTTTAAATCCTGCATTAACTTTTCATATGGTATTTTCATACAAGGTTATCTATAAATTTCGATTTTTTTTTTACCTGCAATATGCTCTTTTTTAATAAGAGATCTAGCGCTAAAATGTGTGTTTTTAACTCAACCTGAGCACTCGTGTCCGCTGCTATCAGTGTCACGGATACATAGTGTCTCTTGTGGTGGCGCGCACGCAGTCTTCAATCGGACTTCAAACAGATTCTCTATTCATTCCGGTGAAATCACAAAATAAAATGCACTAAAACGTGTCCCTGCTTGATATAGTCGGTAACCACTGATGAACATATTCAGTTTTGATGAGAAAGAAATAACTTGGCTTAATAACCCCCCCCCCCCCCCCCCCCCCAAGCTTTTATCAGGATGATTCGCCCTACTATGAGTTTGTGTACACTGAAATGACTTTGAAGCTGTTATATTAAGGTACAATTGTGTAGTCACTAACTTCTGTTTATCTAAAATGCATTCCTCTGCAACAGAAGTAGAAACAAACCAATAAATAAATAAATAGCTTAACTTGCTGATTATGCACCTTAAGTACATGATAAATAGCAGTTACTCAATTTGCTGATTAATGATATGCTTGTTAATTTGGAAGGGCTGTGTAGGAGGCTGCTGGGTAAAGGCACATTACTTCAACTCTCCCTTAAGTACTCTTACTCTTTCTCACCCTCTCTCTCTCTCTCTCTCTCTCTCTCTCTTCTTTTCAGGTCTGGAGTCTGACAACTAGGTGTACAAGGAGTTAGTGTTGCTAAAAGCCCTGAAAGGTGAGTAATGTTGGCTCTTAGCTTCTGTGTGGCGCAAAAGCACAAATAAAGCTTGTCACTGAGGATCAGCTTGGCGTAACTATCTCTATGTTCTCGTCTCTGTGTTGTTCAATAGTTCAATAAAATAGAAGAAAATTGTTACAAACTCTAAGCACCAACACACAATGTTAACTGCGAAGAAAAGTTTTCAGTATAGCCTTTTATTCACCCTTTTCTTTTAATTTTCTTTTTTAAATGGAATATGGCAGTGTTTATCATGAATGATTTACCTGTAAACAATCCAATCAATTCCTCATGGGCAAAACCAAGTCCTGCTTGACCGAAATGACCGAATCAAATAACTAAACTTGTTCAAAAAAACAAAACAAAAGATAAGCATTACAGATAGTTTTTAACATTTAAATATTTACTATACATTACCATGCTTTACTATACTATTCAGTAGATGTAATCGATCGGCAGCAGTCACATTCTATATATTGTTTTGGAGAACACGCGAGCATTTCCCAGTCCCATCTGTTTTAGCAGACGTCTTAACAAACCCAATCAGCATTTTCTGCAATGCGATTCACATTAGGCAGGAAAACTAATTAAATTCTGCAAAGACAGCCAGTTCTTGTTTTTGCATATGAGAACAAATGGCACACATGTCTTAAGCTAGAACTCAAAAGTTCACATTTTTTTATAATAATCTTTAAATCAGGTAAAGATAAATATATTCAGCTTTCTGTTCATGATGGAGGAATGTGATGCGACAGAAACTCGACATTTCTCCCATGGACAAACCACTAACATGGTTTCAGAAGAGTGTAACAAACGGTCGTTTATATACCTGGGATGCAATGTGATTGGATTGGATGAATACAATCAATACAATACAATACAATCTCCTGTATTTTCCAACTGCCTTATTTGTAGGTAGAGGTCTATGGTGGCTTTGAAGTAGGTAAAACTGAAATAAACATGAAAGAACGCAGGGGGGGAAACAGATGAATATACAGGATATCTGAGACTTTTTCTTTATTTTTGAAAACATCACGGGAACCATTGTTTCAGTTTAACGTTTAGTCAACTCGCGGCCAACTCTCTCTGACAGCATGCATGGATAAGGATGTTACTGAGTGCAGTCTCCTAAGTTTTTCTATCTTTATTCTATAAATTATTTATTATTTTATTTTGAAGATGCCATGTAACCAAGGCTGCGCGGGTTTCTTTGAGAGGATTAAACTTCAACGCCTCCAGGCGAGGTTTGCTCATCATACAATTTGTTTGAGCGTTTGCAGCTTCCATTTTACAATCAGACTGGCTGAACAAATGTAAGTTTAACACAACCAGGGCACGATGTTTTCCTCAACAGGTTCTTTTTAACATTTTTATATCACCTGCTCTAGACTTATGACTTAATTGATTAGTCTAGCAATACAGCTGTTGCCTATGTGCACTATTTGTTGATTCTATCTCAACAGCAGTATGAGAAACCTTACAAGACGGTAAAATATATCTGTGCCGGCTCACAGTTCCTGCCCTAGCTGCTCTGCAAATAAAAGAGGCGTGCATTGAATACAATTAACCGAGATAAATTCCAATGCTAGTTTAATACATCTGTGGAAAATGAAATTGAATTTGGTGGCCCACTTTACTGTGTCTAATCAGGTGAAAGCATTCTGTCTCACACACACATTGGCAATGTTCAAAGTGACATATTAGCATTGTGTGTACTTTACATTATACACTGAAAACGGCAGACTATATTTTAAACAGTAAAACACATTTATATACAGAGCATTAGTAAAGAATGTATAATGCAGGAATAGTATCTCAAAGTATAAACATTTCACATATGTGGCATCTAGTTTTCATCTATTAAACGTGCTAATTTTGCATTTTTAATACCACTTTGAGTAAAAAAAAAATATCTTTTGACATTCTAATTATACAATGATTGAAGAAACCGATCACACTTCATAATCACCTCTGGTTCACTTTTCGCACTGAAATGGAAAGTCAAGTCGATTGCATTATAGGGTATAGTATGTGCAATGTGCTTTTGCTGAATACTGCACATTGTTGCAAATGTAGTAAATTGTCTTATCAGTGTATCTATAAATACAGCAAAAAATGCATGTATGCAGCATTCTATTCTGTATAGTGTAAAAAATGGTATGCATCGTGTATTGGTATGCTATAGCTGACATTGGCATTCTTTTCATTTTATGTCTCTCCATCTGTTCAGCTGCAACTTACCGGATTCATTATTTAGATTGAATCACTGGTCAGGCAGCTCCCATGGCAAGCATTCAAAAGCAGGGTGTTAGAATTGCCCCTTGCTTTGAGCACGTGTCCGTCTGCTCATGTGTAAATGAGTGTACTCAATCCTGTTTATATAAAAAGGTTAGTTCACCCAAAAGGGAAAATTCTGTCACAATTCACTCACTGTTCAACACAAATAGAGACATTTTGAAAAATGTATTTTACAAGCAATGGATTTTCTCTTCATATGAATAAGGACTGAACATGTGAAGCTTCAGAAAGGTCAGCAGATCATCATAAAAGTATGGTCACATTTACCGTTATAGGTGAATTTTTACAGATGCAATTCATTCATTTCAATAGAAACCCACTTGATCGACAATTTCGTGTGAGGGCAAAATATTTCCCCAGTTAGAGTTTGCAACGGGTTCAAGACAAAAGGGATTCGCCTCTGCTTTTGAAAATGACTGATGTGTGAACTATGTGAGCTCATACATTATTACAACATTGACTATAGACAATGCACTGAAATTTCGCTCATGTGAGCACCAGTGTTGGGGCCAACGCATTATAATTAACATTATTTTTTTTTTTTCCAGTAAAAGTAACACATTAATTAACAACAAAATATCCAAATAACTTTTTCAAATATGTAACGCAAGTTACTTCGTTTTCCCATTTATTAAAAGAGTAGTTCACTTTTGATAAAACTTTTGCTGATAATTTACTCACCCCCATGTCATCCAAGATGTCCATGTCTTTCTTTCTTCAGTCGAAAAGAAATTAAGGTTTTTGATGAAAACATTCCAGCATTTTTCTCCATATAATGCAGTGGGAACCAAACAGTTCAAGGTCGAAAAGACACTTTCAGTGCAAACTGTTCAAAGGGCTTTAAACGTTTCCAGACGATGAATAAGGGTCTTATCAAGCGAAACGATCGTTCATTTAAAAAAATAAAATAAATAAAGTTTAAGTTTTATAATCACAAATGCTTGTCTTGCTGTGTTCTGTGACGCACGTTTTGTGACTCTCCTGTTCGCTTAATGCATTTAATCTCACTATATTTTGCTCCTGACCTTTTGTGCAATTCAACCATATACATATAAGCAACTTATTACTAGATGAACATCAAATTTGTGTTTTCTTTTTTATAGCTGAAGTAAGATTGTTGGACTGCATCCAAAATCGCATACATCCTTACTATATAGGCGAAAAACGGTATGAGATGAGAATAAGCAATGTAAAAGTAACGTAATTCATTACTTTCCATTAAAAAACGAACTAAGTAACACAATTAGTTACTTTTCAGGGAGTAACACAATATTGTTATACATTACTTTTAAAAGTAACTTTCCCCAACTGGTGAGCTCAGTTTAAAGGGTACATATCATGCTTTTAAATCATTCATTTTTACTTATAAATCATACATTTGTGGTCTATATAAAGCATAACTGCAACGCTTGGGTCTGAATTCCTCATTATTATAGCTCCACAGGCCCCTTTTCTGATGTGCTTCTGTGAGCAAGTCGTTTCGAAGCGGCCCCTTTAAATAAAAAGGAGTTGCGTCATTCCCCGCCCGCTTTCCAGGTCGCTGAGTTCACGGTCGGTTCAACTCCCCGCGTTCGACCATTATTGTAGTTTGATAAGAGATATACGATTACTATAGACGAATCCGGCGAAACTAAACCGGGCGCCATTACTGAGCTGTTGCTGGGTAGCGTTGCGCCATTGCCTCCTATTGTTTTAGTTGCAACTTTCGTCCACTGGAATAAACAGCCCGCGATTTACGACTGTCACTAACGTTACAACATTACCCCTTGTATAATGTCGAGTGGGAAAACAGTTTCTGTTATAAATTGTTTCAATGGTGGCAGTAAAATTTCAATTTGGAAGAGAAAACATTGTGAATACCCCAGGTCGACTGCCCCTGTCTGATGCCGTAGTGTTTACACAGATTTCCTGGGCGAGTACAAGAGGCGGACATTCGCGTATAATAACAATTATTTAATGACTAAGTAAAAAAATATAATAACATGTGATATAGTGATCAGCAAAATCTACTCACTTGCTATTTTTTTCTATTCAATTAACATGCTATGGTCATTAAATGGCTTTCCTGAGCTAAATGTAACGTTATGTGACATTGTTCTCCTGCTGTTATATTGACCTCTTTCCATGGTTTAAAAACACTAATTGATGTTATGTCCACTTTCTAACTGTAACGTTACCTTACCCTTGCCCGTTGCAATGTGAAAATGAGATAAATAATGGACACAAATGAAAAACATGAATTTGTTTATTTGATTTCATTTATTGTTGCCAAATGGACAGATCTTTTTATAGTTTCCTCGTTAGCAAACGTTAGCATAGCTAGCTTGCCAAGCTATTTTCATAAATAATCTGTAAGATCATTTGTACCTTCATCTGTGACTGGAGGCCACTGTCTAACATCATCAACCCAACAAGTCATTCTGCCTGGCTGTAGCTGTCATCGAGGGTGCGTTATCACCGAGGTTTGTTTACATACCGGTGCATATGCCGGTGTAACAGTCGCCACCAGATGGCAGCCTACACAGAACGCTCGTCGGATTCGTCTAGCTTCAAAGAACATTTTTATTCACAGGTTAACAAAATGTCAACAACGGAAGACTTGTCCATCGAGCCTTATATTCGAGCCAGAGCTAGCGAGTTGAAAAAGACGACGACGACGACGAACCTGCAGAACAACGTCTTCATATGGATGCAGTGGTATGTAAGTTAAGTATGTTGTTTTATTAGTGAAAGTCGACTATTTCTCTTGTTAAAACAAGATAAATGACTGTGGTCTGATCTTACCACTAAAAATCTGTATTGATAATAATATGATAACTTACGTTTAGAAAGCGTCAGAAAACACAGCAGCTAAATGATAGATTTACCCCTCATTCAGACGAAGTCGATCGGCAAACCCTTATACTGGGAGGTTGTTGAAGTGTGGATACTTGAAGTGCTTCAGGTCACTACATCCAAAAACCGAACATTTTGACTAGCCCTCTCGTAACTTCTGCATCATTTAGCTTGGACTACAAAATCGGAGCGAGAAATAAAAATGGCGGATTGCTCAAAGTGTTGGAGTCAGTTCCGCTGCAAATACTGTGACGTAATTGTTCAAAAAACTTAATAGAGAACAGAAAAATCTGAACAGGTTGAAAAATATGACCAAAACAGAATATAAAGATATAAACGAAGCACCTGAAGAGAATAATTTCATATTTTCTGTACTTATAAACACTCCTCCAAATATACAACAAAATGCATTTAAGGGCTAAAAAAGTGGATTTTGCATGATATGTGCCCTTTAAAAGTATTAGAAAGGTCTTAAGTTATAAAATATAAAGTTTTTCCAGGTCAGAGTAAAGTAATGCAAGTGAATGTCTACCACAACGCAAATGTATTGACGCTTAGCTTAATACGGTCAACTACTTTAAAGGAGTAGTTCACTTTTAAAAAATACTTTTGCGGATAATTTACTCACCCCCATGTCATCCAAGATGTCCATGTCTTTGTTTCTTCAGTCAAAAAGAATTGAAGGTTTTTGATGAAAACATTCCAGGATTTTCTCCATATAATGGACTTCATTGGGAACCAAAGGGTTCAAGTTCCAAATGAGAGTTTCAGTGCAGCTTCAAAGGGCTTTAAACGACACCAGACGATGAGTAAGGGTCTTATCTAGCGAAATGATCGGTCATTTAAAAAATAAATAAAAAAGTTTAAGTTTTATAAGCACAAATGCTCGCCTTGCTCTGTTCTGTGATGAGCGTTCGTGACTCTCCGGGTCAAACTCATTCATCAAAATGAAGAAATCTTTTTTCGAGTCATGACTCGAAGGGTCCTGATAAGACCATTTATCGTCTGATGTCGTTTAAAGCCCTTTGAAGCTGCACTGAAACTGGGACCTTGAACCGTTTGGTTCCCAATGAAGTCCATTATATGGAGAAAATACTTGAATGTTTTCACCAAATTTCTTTTCAACTGAAGAAAGAAAGACATGGACATCTTGGATGACATGGGGGTGAGTAAATTATCAGCAAAAGTTTTTTTTTTTTTTAAAGTGAACTACTCCTTATATAGCCCACTATATAGCCCACTTTGAGTGCATTCTGGCTGACATATATTATTTTGCTTTTGAGGTTACAGACACATTATAAAATGTTTCTCGGAAGACTCGAGTATTTCTTCATGGTAAACAAAACATTTGACAGATGTAGGCTTTAGGAGCTCAAGAGTGCCCAAGCAAAAAAAAAAAAAAAAAAAAAAAAAACAACAAAAAAACGCACAGGTTGAAAGAACGAACTGTCAAGATACACAAATAGAATATATAACAGATTCAAAATAAAGGAAGACAAGTAAACTTGTCTTGCAGAACATTTTCATTTGTTAATGACCCGCTGATTGTATTGGAAATGCCACATTTGCACTTGGGCGTAACATTGAAATCATTATTCTTATACAAACTCTATGTAATTTAATTGGCCAGTCTCCGCGAAAACATTAGAATGTAATCCAACAGCTATCCTCATCATCTATCAAATTCCAGCCTTTCATCCCCTCACACAGCGCTGAATATTTATGAGTTTGCCGACGTCACCAGAGCGCTGAGCAGCGCGTGAAAAGCGGGATGTGAGGGAGGGAGCATGCGGGGAGCGCGAGAGAAGAACGCTGCCATGCAAACCATCGCTTGACAGCGTCTTTTTTTTTATTTTCTTTTTTTTACTTCCACCTGCGTTCGTTGCATAAGGATTGTGCATTTCATCTGCCAGGTCATTGAAATCGCCCTTCTTATTTCGATGCCCGAGTGCGATGCATCTTTCTTTAACAGACGGAGTCGCGTGAAGGATGCTGCACACGGAGAATCTCGTTGTTTGACATGCACTGACATTTAAAATGAGCCATCTGAACCGTGCACGTCTCGTGCATTTCGACTCATGAGTGCACACGCATGCTTTTAATCTGAGCATAATCTCCGTAGGCTGCTCTGACACATTTCTAAACGTTTGTAATGGGGGTCAGCACAAGACCCCGAGGCGGTGGGATTTGATTGCAAGCTCTATTACGTGTTTTACTTATATATCATATATACTTGCATCATCAGATAGGCGCGTTGATCAGCAGCAGTTAAGCTTGGTGAAACTGCGGCGCGCGCGGGTTGTGTGTGGTGCTGAACGGACAGCTCCCTCCACAGCGGATCATATGGATCAATACTAGGGGTCTGACAGTGTCGCTCTCGGGCTTTAATGGCTGTGGCACGCAAGATCAAAACTCTGCTGACGGTCAACATTCTGGTGTTCGTCGGGATCATCTTGTTCTCGGTCTACTGCAGGATCCAGGACCGATCCGAAGAGCTCGTGCAGATCGGGAGGCTGTCGGATCAGAGACTGCGAGGCAGGAATGCCAAAGTTACGAACTCCTTGGACAGACAGTCCATTCTCAAACGGCTCGAGCGACTGGAAGATGTGGTGTATAATCAGTTAAATGGTATGTTAGATTTAATCATCTTTGACTTTCATTAATAAGCCATTCACATGAATTATATAATACATAATAAATCAGTGTTTTGTGGAGATCTATCCATAAGATCCAACTTATCTAGATTTAAGATTTTTAATTTTAGATTGTGAAATTTACTGTAATTGAATACTTTCAATAAGACTTTTTTATCGCATGACAAAGACATGTTTATGATGCAATAAACATGTCAGTAAGATCAAGACAGGATAAAGCGGACCTAACCTATCATTATCACACTCATAATAACTGATTAAACGTAATGATCTATTAAGCATTTCAAAATGTTTTTTTTAATGTTATTGCCTTAATATAAAGTGCTATGGGAAATTAGAGAAAGGACAGTGTACTGGTAAGGGCTCATTGCCTGATTGTAATACGTTTTGTTTTGTGTCTCTAACTCCATGCTGAGGGGTTTCAGAGATGTTGTTCTGAAAGTTTTCTTGTCTCTCTGTTACATTATGTCTGCAGAGACAACAATTTACGCATTTCTCAGAGTATGCTATCTTTCAAAAGGCCAATTTAATTTATAATTCAAATGCAATTCTACATCTCTATATCTGGAATACAAAACTGACCTCTCTTGGACTTGAAGTTGTACACATTATTTGAGACTGTTTATTTATGTGCATATTTTGACAGAAAAAACAACAATTCAATAAATCGAAGCAATGAATCAGAATTGAAATAAATATTACAATTATTCTAAATTCCCAATCATGGATGAGGAAAAATTGCAGTATATGTCCATATATAATCTGCAGATTTCCACTGAATTAGACGCTGCGTCATTCATAACATTAAAAACAAATTCTTCATGTATATTTGGTTGCATGACCAAAATGAAGAACTCAGATTTCTATAGAATTTTTGACCAGTTTTAAATCCACAGATTTTACCCCAAAAACAGTGCAGAAAAAAGTCTCTCTTACCTGCAAAAAGAAATTGTACTTCTACGATCTTGCTTCCCATGCACTGGCATCTGTTGTTGCCATAACCACACTTATCCTCTCTATTCTGAGTTCTTTTCTTAGATTAAAAGAGCCCATTTCCTCAATCATTATGTTCTTAGACCATAGAACATTTTCCTCCAGAACACATCTGAAGGTCATAGTTCACGTGATGTGCTATATACTTCATTCAAATGTCTGTTAAAAGACCTATCGCTCTCTTTTTGCTTTTCTTTAGTGCATCTATTTGATCTGATTGTTATTCCGTAAGACCGCCACCATTTGTGCATAAAGGGGGTCACTCTGTCAGTTAGAATTATCCATCTTGCATTTGGAGGAAAGCCAAGAGGGAATGCTTTACAAAAAAAGGCCCTCTAATGTACCCTACTGATTGAAAGGGCTTTCATTCTGCACAAGTGCCACCACATATTTCTCCCGGAGGCTTTTCCACTCTGTAGATTTCACCAGTCTGTCACAAATGTTCTTGATGTTGGGGCCGATATACATTTTATTTTGACACGTATTTATCTGATGCCCATAAAACGTGCGAGATTGCATCCGCCGACTGAATGTGATTTTGAGACTGGAATAGGGTTTCCCTTGATGTTTTTAAATTTCTGTTGCCGTATTTAAATCGTAAGTAATTGTCCATTTTTATGTTGCTTTATTGTCTTGACAACGAGACCCAGAGGATTACGCTAAGGTCCGATTGGATTTCTAGGACTCAGCGAGTTTTACAAGAAAGCAGTAATTGTCTGGCTGTTGATGGCGCCCTCATCCCTTGAAACATCTTCGCAAATATGCAGTAAATGTTTGTATGAGCATTACTTTAATGAATAATTTCCCAGAGAACATATAACACATTATCATAGACAGTGCTTCTGGTTTGAGATGGACAGCTGAATCATCATTTACAACCCCCAAGAGTCATTAAATGAGAATCATAGTGCACAGCATGATCATGCACCTGTTTTTATTTGAAAGGGCATCAGTGGTGGCAAAATTGCAACCTGACTGAACCTGACTGGACCACATTTTGACATAAATGGATTTTTGTCACAGTACCTTCGTTTGAAAGTATACTGTACATGTTTGTGGTATACAAGCAGTTAATTTTGTTTTGGTAAGATGACTAGAAGACTACAAGAGCATAGATTAAGTTAATCAGTGCAGGAAGTGTGATGACGTTTACTATTTGGACAGAGTTTTCTAGAAACGCTGTGTTATTGTGACCCTTTATGTGACTGCTATAAAAATGCAGAGCTATGAGAATGTGCAATTAGCCCCTTGATTAGGCAGCAGATCTACCGTGAGCATTACCGCTAAAGTGTGCTTAATTTCTACAGCTGTAGTTCGGTTTACCTTCACAAACACAGATGTGTTAGGCTGAACCGATTTCTAACTCGGAAGTGATATAAACAGAGAAGGCTATGCTATCATACAAAAGTTTAGGTCTGTGCGAATTATTATTATTTTTATTTTTTATGCTTTTAAAAGAAGTTTGCTCACCAAGGCTCATCAATTTGATCAAAAATGCAGTAAAAATTTCAGTTTCAATGCTCTGCACGATCCCAGCCGAGGAATAAGTTTATTATCTGGTGAAATGATCTGTTATTTTCTAAAAGAAATCATACTTTTTAACCACAAAATGCTTGTCTTGCAGTAGCTTTGCTTTGCCACTCATTACGTAATCACGTTGAAAGGTCACTTTAGGATGTAGGCGGTAGTACCGACCTTGTGTTTACAGTCAAACACCCTTTACAAAAAATAAAAAAAAAGCGTGTTTTTCGCCTTCTATCCTACATTTTCCGCCTGACATTTCCAACATGATTACTCACTGTAATGCGTGAAGTTGTGGACGTGCAAGACGAGCATTTGTGGTTAAAAAGTATATATATATATATATATTTGTATTTTGTTTTTAGAATATGACTAATTTTTTCACCAGTTTAGACCCTTATTCCTCGGTTGGGATCGCGTAGAGCCTTTGAAACTGCATTTGGTTCCCATTGAAGACCACTTTATGGAGAAAGAGCCTCGAATGTTTTTCTCAAAAACCTTTTATTTTCAACTGAAGAAAGAAAGACATGAATATCTTGGATGACATGGGGGGGTGCGGGGGGGGGGTGCGTAAATAATCAGGAAATGTATTATTCTTCAAAAATGGCATGTAGCTATTATTCCAGTCTTCAGAGTCACATGATCCTTCAGAAATTTTTTCGGTGCTCAAGAAACAATTTTCAACGTTGAATCCAGTTACTCAATATTCAATGACTCTGACTGGATCGGGGGCACTAAAACTTAATCGGTCATCACGTTTCACAGTAAAACTCACTTGGCACTTAGATGCAGCTTCTGTGTGTGTTAAATGGCAAGCTTTACCATTATATACTGTATATGGTTTATCACACCGTGTAGGAGCCCCCTATAGGGTTGAGGCTGTGTAGGTGTTCCGTATGCCATGCATCTATAAAAAGTACGACCGCCTTCGAATTTCACCACCATCGATGCTTTATGACCCAGCACATTTTTCTGTCTGATGCATTCACTGTGGACTCTAAGGGGACTGTCCAATCCTGCCTTTCATGTCCCCGTAACCATATTTTCTTCATGAATATTTATGCTGCACTAGCATCAGTTTTGACATGAATTCATATATACATTCAGCTCCCAAATCACCTCAAAAGGAGTGTCTGTTATCCTGGAATCCATAAAGGGGTCAGTAAGCCTTTTTTTCAAATCATGTTACATAATTTAAAGCAATTTGACGTAAAAGTGCATCAGGCCTGAAAGCTGCCAGAGCACTTTACAAGAAAGCAGGACTGCAGGAGATAAACTTGACTGGTAGTATCACAGATGAATGACTGAAGGCCACCACAAACACAGTGGATTATGGTGATTTACAGACAATGGGCATTGGGATACGACCACCTACGCCACATCGTTGATGTTTTTCAACTTCCCGACAGAAAGACTAGCTGGTTGAATATTTTTCCCGTTCTTCACAATGCGTTCTATCACATCTGTGATGTTGACCAACGGGAGTTAGCTCCTCAAACATGGCAAACCAAAAGACTGCTGATAGGTGAAATAATGCAAGGTTCAGTCCTCCTGCCTTTATGATGTTTCCTAGCACAACAGAGTGAAAAATGTGAAATACTGGCAAACGATAGCGGAGGTGCTTCAGTAACACAGTTACTGAAATACCATTTCGGAAGTCATTGAAGCGATTGAATTCAGTCGCCATCCGCCTTCTCAATGACATCACGCAAGCCTTTAAAAGATGGCAAGCAATGATTGGTTGGAAAGCAAAATGTAGTCCATAACACAACAATAATTTAGGACTCAAAATTGCATCATCCTATCTGACACTGTGACTGTGGACAAAAAATAGTGTAGTCTGAAACCTACACTAGACAACAATACGATTGAATGGAAAGAAAACTTTTCTGAAGTCTCCCAAATATCAGATTTTTTCTTCTGAGATAAAGACTTCATGACTCCTTTCAGCAGAGATCTCAACATTGTCTCGGATTGTGATCACACGTGCCAAGAGAACAAAGTCTGCATTAAGAAGTCAGAGATTTCAGTATGAGTGTCAACATTTCTCATGCAATTCTTCTAAGATCTCTGCTATGCTATCCACATTCTACTTTTTTTTTTGTTTCTGTACTGTTGTTATGCATCTACGGAAGAGGATTAGGGCCAAGCAATAATAAAAAAATAAAAGCATCTCGAGATTAAAGTCATTAGTATGCGAAAATAAATCGTTAAATTTCAAGAAAGGAAGTCGAAATGCAATCAAAGTCATTGAATATCGAGAATAAAGTCGTTGTGTTTCGAGAAAAAGCTTGTTAAATTTCGAGAAAAGAGTCAAAATACAATCTTGAGAATAAACTAATTTAATATCGAGAATAAAGTCGTTGTGTTTCGAGAAAAAACGTGTTAAATTTCGAGAAAAAAGTCATTGTGTTTAGAGAAAAAACTTGTTAAATTTCAAGAAAAAAAGTCAAAATACAATCTTGAGAATAAACTAATTAAATATCGAGAATAAAGTCGTTGTGTTTCGAGAAAAAACTTGTTAAATTTCGAGAAAAGAGTCGAAATACAATCTTGAGAATAAACTCATTTAATATTGAGAATAAAGTCGTTTTGTTTCGAGAAAAACTCATTAAATTTCGACAAGAGTCGAAATACAATCTTGAGAACTCATTAAATTTAGAGAATAAAGTCGTTGTTTCGAGAGAAAAAAACTCTTTAAATTTTGAGAATAAAGTCCTGTTTCGAGAAACTGTCTCCATGGTTAATTTGTAAAAACCTTTGCATCATATTTAATGAGTTTTTTTCTCAAGATTGCATTTCGACTTTTTTCTCGAAATTTAACAAGTTTAATCTCGCTCTATAATGACTTTAATCTATAATGTCTTTAATCTCGAGATAGTTTTATTTTATTTTTATTAATGCTTGGCCCTAATCCTCTTCCGTATGTATCACTATACAGTACCAATTGTCTCATTTATTTATATGTTTTTTTTCTATTTAGTAACTTCAGAAGAGACATCTGAGATCCGGTTGAAACTTAAACTGACAACTCAATTAAGTCTAGTGAACTATCAAACTGTAACCTCTTAGCAAAAAGGAAAATATTCCTCTGGACTGGGATCTATATCCTGGTTGTCAGGACTGTAAAGCTTATCATGAGTGAGGTATTCATGATTCTGAACTTCCTAAGTACGCATGCACAGAATATGCTTAAAAGAAAGTGGAATTGGAGTTATCTGTCATGAAATTTAAAGCTTTTTGCAAAAAGTAGCTAACAGGGTCTGTTCATAAGCCATTTCTCAAAGACAGACTGCCGAGCAGCCTGTTAAAATAATGAGTCTGGAAAGTCCAGTCCATTACAGAAACAGAGAAAATGTCACAGAGAGCGAGAGAGAGAGAGAGAGAGATAGAGAGAGAGAGAGAGAGAGAGAGAGAGAATCATAAATTCCTGACACACATCCTTCACTTAAAAAAAAAATGGTTTCCTATATTTTTTATCTGACATTTTGAGACCAAATTGGAGTCCATTTATTTTCCTTTTACCTTTACTTTTTAAAAATGAACAAATGTATTTTATTGAATGCACGAAACAAGCACAAATTACAGTTCCAGTGCTGAGATATGTCCTATAGAAACTGTTTTTATTACCATCTGGTGCATGAATTATAATATCATAAGATTATTCATTTTCATTTTCCAAATTTGAAATTAAATATTCCATCAGCCATGTTGAAATTATTTTATCATTAAAAAACAATTTGCTATTAAGCATACATTTCTAAATGCAAAACAAATGATCAGTTTAACAGTGCTTTGGTCATTTTTTTTCCATAAAAGAAGTCTAGAAATTGTATATGTCTCCTAATATGTTTAACCTATTAGTTGCCAGAACGACTTTACCGAAAAAAAAAGAAAAAAAAGTGCTTTTAAGACCATTCACACATCAGTTCCAAAATACCAGTAAACATGTGATGTAATTAACCCAAAGTGACCTCTAAAGTTGTTGACAAATCTCCTCATCCGCCCGGACGAGGAGACGTGATTTAGTTTCGGTATCACTCCAATTTGAAGACATTTGTAAACAGTGCTTCGTAATTTTATGAATGGCCCAGAGACATTGCTTTTTCAATGGCTTTTGATTGGCCCAAATCACTTCTTAAGTCAGCGCGTTCTGACCTCGTACATACATTCCGTGTTTACACAGTGCATATGTCGGTAGTTTACTGGTAATGGTACAACTTCCCTTACTGGTAAATTGATGGAACCAATTTATCAGTATATTTGAAAAGGTCCTGTTCACACATGATCTGTTATTAGTAATTTACCGGTAATTTACCAGTAAAGACTGTATGTGTGAACGGGGCTATTGTTTAGTTTGTTGCTATTGTTAAAAGTATTTCATAAATCGGTGTAAAAATGACGTTTATTTTCATGTAGAAACAGAAACCGTGCTAATGGTTTACGTAAAAGCAACTGCCAATTAACTTACAGACTTGTAGATTTAGAAAAGTACAAATCACCAGTCTCTATCATGTCCTTTCCATTTGGAGGATGAAATAATGGTAAGAGGGCTATCGATTTTTTTTTTAAGAGGGAAGAAAACAGAATAATTGCTATTCCACAAACAGAGCCTGTTTCCTTTGGTCTTTGTAACTTAATTTCTTCAGCTCACTGTAATCACTGCTGTCTCTTTACAATAGGGGTGGGCGATATAGCCTAAAAATTATATCACGATATTTCAAGAATATTTGCGATAATGATATTTATCACGATATAGAAAAAATATATATGAAACAATGTTTTATTGGTGATTGCAGCTGGCTGGCAGCAGCATTAGTGCAAAAAAAAAGTATAACATAACTCCTTATCATTTTATTTTAACAATAACTACAGTAATACATTAACAATATTAACAATAACTTCAGAAGCCTGCACAATATTGTCACCTAATAAAATTTACCTAAACTTTGAAGTACAAAAAATTTAAACAAACAGCGGCAATCCAAACAAACCTTCAAAATGTAACAGTTGCCTTGCATAGTTTTTGGATTAGCATCAAATGAGGTATACTAATTTATACAATAATTGTATAAAATCGGAACATTTAGGGAAAAAAAACATTTAGTGGGGAATAAATAAGAGACAATTGTAACACTAAATCTGGTAAAACTTTACACATTGCTCTTTGTATTGTACATTCATGAAAAAAAAACAAGGTAACAAATCAAAAGGATTAATTATTATATAGCCTAGTCTACTATAAAATTGAGGCATGTTTAAAATGAATAGCACAGCTGTTTAATGAGGCAGCAACATATGATCGATAGGACAGAACAAAGGCTATTAATAATCTTTCATTGCGCAAAAGTATTATGATATGAAAGGCTCCAATATATCGCACAGCGCTTATGCGCATCCCGAGCGCTGAATGATGCGCTTGAAGCAACACGGAGTCACAGCGCGCACGCGCAGCGCGTCGAATACTCCGCACTGAACAGTTCAAAGCACAAAGTAAATAAATATTGATGCGTAGCGTCGTGTATAATATACAGCATCTAGCTATGCAATCGTTTATCGAGTCCTTTCTTTTAACAGTTTTACATTTCAGTTACTGTGGGCGTGATGAACAATAGTGCTCTGACTCTAGTGTTTTGCTCTAACAGACACCCGGCCGGTAGAAAGTAACATGATGATTTAGTTAACGTTACAGCAATAAAGTCCAGCAAGATAAAGTTGTTTTATGCGAAAGGATAGAACTTTTATTTACAAATATAATAATAATAACATTGAATCATCTTAGAAAGAGTTTAATCGTGTTGACTGTTGTACCCGAACTGCGGAAACTCTGAAGGAAGATTAGGCGAATGCAAAATGTACGCTAGTAGGGAAGTGGTGAAACGAGTTTTCATGCATATTTGACAAAAAAAAATAATAATAATAATTGTGTTGTTGGAGATCTGACCTCTTGTACTCAAACAACTTCCATACTATTGAAGTAGCGCCCTTTTTAGGAACTAAATCTTGATCTGATCCGGAGGCTGACATGCTGCTGTGTTGTTGTGCACGCGCTAAGTAACGTAAATACGCCATACGTCATCATATCATCAATATCGCGATATGACAATTTTTTATCATGTAAAATTTTATACCGGTATTATCGTGGACGGTATGATATGGCACAGCCCTACTTTACAACCTTCGAGGCATATTATTATATTAGTACACACACATACACACACGCATTTACAGACAGCGGTTAATAGCATCTCTGAGCTGAAAAGCAGCTAAAACCATTGCCAAATTTATTTGTATCCAAAAAAATAATCGGTGAAAGTCAGTTAGCTAGTTAGTTTGGAATTTGAAATACCCTACGTCTACTTTCAAAGGATTAAGACTTGGGCTTGAATTGATACAATAAAACTTATGCCATCATTACTGTCCATATCACTGTGCTGAGGAAGCCTCTGGAGCTGAATTTCAGATATGGTAATTGTCGTTTCGTTTTTGGCATGCGCTGTAAGTGGTAGACCAATGACAACAGACTGGGTCATCTGACCAATCTGAGCAGAGTATAGGCTCTTGTAAAGGATGGGTTTAGGGAAACCGGATCCTTGATCAAGAATTTTCAGATACTGTGAGAAAAGAGGTGATTCTGCAGTGTATATTATTATTTGTTAGTTGTACTGTAGATGGTTTAAGATGGTCTGCTGAATCCTGCTGCTGAATGGCCAATGTCCTGCAAAGTTTAGCTCCAACCAGTTCTAACACACTCGCCTGGAAGTTTCTAGCAAGTCTGAAGACCTTGATTGGCTGTTGCAGGTGTGATTTGTTGCAGCTAAACTCTGCAAAACACCAGAAGCAGGTTTGGACACCCTTGGTCTAGAAGGTCTCCCAGTCTGGGAGACCTTCTAGACCTGCAATTTTATCTGCAATTTTCTAGTAACTCTGGTTTAATTGTGTTTAATTAGGGCTGGAATACTAGGACTGGATTTGAGAAACCCAGATGGTCTCAAAGCTTGGTCAAATTGGTTTTCAGTTTGTTAAGTTGGTTGTACATCACTTAACAAGTGATTGTATTTGCATTGTATTAGCAGACCACTGCATTAAGTCATTGATATGCAGTTTCTCTCTGCCATTGACAGCTGGCTCTCAGGGATTAGTGTCAAAATGTCAGGCCACTGTGTAATAAAATTCTCTCAAAACAGCCAACAGAGGCAGCCTTCGAGACAATGGAAATAACAATGACAGTGAAAGCGACACAAACCCTCAGACAGTTTCCGAGAGACAATTTCAGCTCAAGCTTGCCAGAACACCTATGATGCAAGAACTCAGACTCCAAGTCATGTCAACGCTCTGGGAGGTCACGACTGCCAGGAAGAGAGACAGACCTGGAATACTTTATGTAGACCAGCCATGTGTGGTTGCTTTAGGGTTCAGGGTGGAATAGGATTTAATACTGCACCAACTGGTGTTTGTGGAACAGCTTGGTTTGGATTCCAAGACACAATCTGTACGTTCTGTTGCCAAGCATGGTTACCCCCCCCCCCCCCCCTCAAAAATCACTCAGAATTACTTAAATTCTAATGATGTTTGAGAAAGGATAAGCCTATGTTCTGGGAAGCTTTTGCCTGGTGGACAAGGTTTCAAATGTGTGGTCTTGAGAAATATGAACATTTAGAGCCATAATGAGCTGTATGGCCACAGTAAAATAAGGCAATACGCCATTTGTGCTTTTCCACAGTTAAGGGATGTCCTATTTCTATGTTGTTATAGTGTTTATTATTGTTTTGAATAAGTTTTTCAGTTGTTTTTTTACTTTAATTTGTTTTAGCCATTTTTATAGTTTTCTTTTTAGCTTTAAAGCTTTTTAGTTTTCGTAATTATAAACTTATTTTATATCAGTAAGTTGCCAATGCATTTCTAATCTAAGTTTTGTTTAAGTTCAAATTTTTATGTAATGTTTATTTTAATCTACTAAAACATTTGAAATAATTTTAGTTTTCCTTAATTGTGACAACACTGCCTCTGGTTTCCTACTAGGGATTGTGCATTGTGCTGGAATATGATTGACTAGAGCTAGACTCTCTCTTTCACTTCCCATGAAGCCTTGGTCGGTCTAAAAGTAATACTTCATGAAATACCCTATTTATTTTATGCATATTTTAAACTGTTTTACAGTATGTGCACCGTCACTTAGTATACACTAATTGTTTATTGCTTTTGGAAAACAACAAACCACGGCAATATTATAAAAAACACAGATTTTTAATAAATATGCGTATTGTGCATCAATAACATTGGGAAATAAATTAGTTTATTAGCGTATTGTAGTATGTTTTCCAAGCTATGTAGAAAAATTGAAATCGAATGTATGGTTATTTAAATGATTTGACTGATATTGTGCAGCAGCTTATAGAACATACCACATTTGAATTATTAATTTTAAAAAAAATTAAACACAAGTTGATATTATGAATTTCAATGACACGGTTTATGAAAAGAGCAAGTAAAATATAGTCAGCTACAAGATATTTCTCTCATTCAATATAGTACCAGTTTAGAAACACTTTGTAATTCAAGGCTTTAAAACGAACATCCTTGGATCATGCGCTTATTTCTGAAACTTGATAGAATTTTTATGTAGCTGTTAATAATTTAGTGAAACATATAATTTTGCTCTTTTAAATGTCAAAATGAAACAGCATTTTTAATGGGTGTTACACATTTCATCCCTTTTAAAGAGCACGGCAAAGGTTTAAATCTGGACTTTTAAATAATGCCAATTATTCCGACCAATGATTCTGATTAGGAACAACCATCTGGCATTCACGATCTGGTATAATGGATACATTCTGTACAATTCTTCGTCGTCATATTCTTTGGGTGTAAAACTACACAGCATTTGATGTGCCCTGTGCTGGAAACAACCCTTGCATCAATGCCATTCTAATTAGCATAGAGCGAGAGGATAAATTAGACCTGAATTTCCAAAGGCAAAGAAGTCTTACTCTGCACTGACAACCCTTTAAACACAGTTCACTTGCTTTCCACCTTTTCCTCCCGGGAGATCTGCATGAAAGAGGTGACACAAGGCGAAGGTGGTGTCTTGGTGTCCAACATCCAATTATCGCCCATACTCTTGTTCAGCAGTTATGATTTACATGTCACTGGTGGGTACACCCGCAATAATGAACCCAGTTTTGCTTTACCATACTTATGGGATATTTTGACCTTTGTAATGTCAACTGAAGTCAAACATCTTTTGTGCTTTGCAGGTCTAGCCAAACCCATGGGACTGGTGGAGGGACCTGGAGGTCTAGGACAGGGTGGTGCAGCTGCTACGCTGGGGGAGGACAGCCGAGAGAGCGAAGGGAGGTACGAGGAGTACGGCTACAATGCTCAACTGAGTGACCGCATCTCCTTGGACAGGAACATTCCGGACTACAGGCCCAAAAAGTGAGTATGCTGAAATGACTTTAAACACAGAACATGCCCTTGGAGGTTGAGATAAGAATAGACGTCGAGCTGAGCCGCTGTGTGCAGTGGCATTTGTTCTACTCTAGCACACACTCTTAAAAAAAAGGCTACAATTTCACAAGTTCACACTTTAAAAATTAGATTGGGTAAAGGGAATGGGTGTTTGGCATGCTGTTCGGGGGAAGGCTCCAAGCTCAGAATGTGGCCCGAGCCCAGAGTACTCTGGCTGGGATAGGAACTAGCCGAGAGTCAGGATGCAGAAGAACGAAGGTAAGTCAGCTATATATATATATATATATATATATATATATATATATATATATATATAGGCCTCTTTAATCATACTGATTGTGTAGACTATGTGCTCCTCCCGAACTTTGTTAATAAAACATCATTTAATTTCTGATGCATTCGATTTTTTTTTTTGTGCCAAATGTTTTTTTAGTATCATTGAGACACTTAAGTTTTTTTATTAATAGTTTGAATTGGTTTTTAAACTTTCCATTTTAATTTCCATTTTTATAAATTTTGTTGTGTTTTTGTCAGTTTTAGTATTATTTTTTGCATTGAAAATACAAAGCGATTAAATTCCATATACCAATACGGAGATCATTATTTACTAACCCATATGTCATTCCAAACCTGTATGACTTTCTTTCTTCCGTAGAACACACACACAAAAAAGGTTTTTTTTTTATCTTTCACTTTCTTCTCTCCATAAATATAGCCATGGTAGCTGGTATGGCATTAATAAGAAAAACAAACAAACATTTTTTTTTTCTCAATAAAGTTAAGATTAATTGGGTCCATTGTTGAGTTGGATCCCATTGACTTTCATTGTATGGATTAAACAGTTAAAATATTCCTCAAAATATCTTATTTTATAATCAAAAGTAGAAAGAAAGTAGTTTTTAATATAGGTTCGGAATGACGTGAGGGTGTACAGAATTTGTTCACAAGATATTTGAGAACATTCATTCCATTTTGGGATATGTTCTAAAGTAAAAGTAAAATTTAGAGTGGTGTGCAAGAAAATCCGACTTTATTGGCTGCTTTGAATTTTGCTCCCACACGTGTCATGGCCCTTTACAACCATCTACACTGCAGGGTTGATTTTAAAAAGGAAACAGGTTTATAAATAGCCCAGTGGCTGAATCACTTCCCACATTTTAGCATTACAATGCCCTTCAGGGAAGAATCACATTAATAGAGTCAATAGCTAGCAGTGAAGAAGCATTGTGTTAGACAAAGGAGTTATGACTGTGTGGAATAGTATCCCTGCCCACTAGGATAGTGTTAATGGTAGGAATGTTAATAATGCAGCAACAGTCCAGGGGTATTTTATATGGTGGAAAAAACGACCTCAGAAACAGCTCTGGAATATTAATGGTCATTCATAATAAGTTTTATATTAAGAACATGACCCAAAGTACAGATCCAGTGATTGAGAGGAGATACTAAAGGCTATCCGTATCTGGGTTTTCTATTGATGGTTAGCTACGAGAGATTCTCTCGTACTGCGTAATATCTTACGCTAGTGGAAAACCTCTTTTTTTCACAAAATATTGAAGCCAAAAATTATCCTTAATTTTGAATGAATGAAAAACGCATTGCGGTAGTTTGAGAACCTCTCATTAGAGAACATACTCGGTTACTAATGTAACCTCTCTTGAAGAGGAAAACACGCTTTGGTTCGCTTCGGCGATGAAAAACCAGATTATATCAGCCCATCTAGCTATGTTTATTGGCCCAGGCCACGCACACTTTGGCGGAAGGTGACGTAGTAGGCGCGATCTGACGTCACCAAGGGCCTCTCTTGATCTCAGGACAGTCAATAGGCACGCGAGTCGCCTTGCCTATGTCTGCATGCTGCCACAACACGTTTTACATTAATTCAAAATGGTTTCAATATATATCTCGTGGAAAAGAGGTTTTCCCCTTGCATAAGATATTACGCATTACTCGTTCCCTCTTCTAGAGAGAACTGAGGTTACGTTAGTAGCCGAGTATGTTTGTTGTGGTCAATAGTCAACTATAAAAAACGAAATATAAAAATATGAATGCTTTTCAGATATTCTAGACACAAGTTGCTTTTATCACACTGATGGGTCTGTGTTCGATTTAAGCCATTGTTGATGATGGAGGTTGTCTTGCAGTTGCTATTCTGAAGCCACTTTAGTTGTTGTGATTCAAACTCTGTGCAAATCATGATTCTCTGTGTGTGTGTCTTGGCAATAATGCTTCCTACTTGCATCGCTGATAAACACAATCATTCACGCTCCTGTACACAAACATGTGTTACCTAAGATATCTCCGTCTGACTTGCACAATCCAAGCCATCACAAATCCGACACTCACTCAGCATGAGCACCTCTTCTTGTTTCGAGGGATGAAAGCTTAATGATAATGATTTCTTTAACATGTAAGCGAGGTAAATAATTCACAGGCTCTTGTTTGGTAAGAAACATGAAAAATTTAAATTAACTTGTCGGCTTGCAGATGAATAATAACCTGGGATATTCTTTTTAGCTCAGATACCAGGAATATAATTTTAAGAAATAATCATGAAACACGCTCGGGGAATCACCTACAAATTATAAAATTACCCGTAAAGGGAAAAGTTACCAACGGCCTGTTTGGACAGCCGAACACAACAAATTATGATCAGTTCTCCGTCCAGGTCGGTGAAAATAGATCAGTTGTACTATCAATAATCAATCATAAGAATTATAATTAAATATTATATAATGCAAGATGGGGCCCATAGGATTGACAGCCTATACTGTCCTCTTCAAGTAATCCAGGAACATGTCCATTGTCTGTTTTTTTTTTCTTTTTTTACTTTTTTTTTTCTTCTGAACACTGGACAGCCAATACAACACTCACTGCTTCATCCATTGTTTGTTTACATTCGTTTTCGGAAGTCACTCGCTAATAGTTTCGCCATGATACAATTTGGTGTGATTAGGATGGCAAGAGGACACGTAATGAAGTAATGCGAAAGAAACATCATTTATTATTAGGGCTGTCAAACGATTAATCACGATTAATCGCGTCCAAAATAAAAGTTTGTGTTTACATAATATATATAGGTGCACTGTGTATAATTATTTTATATATATAAATACATACACATGCATGTATATTTAAGAAAAAAATATTATATATATATAAAATATTTCTTTTTATATATAATATAAATTGTATATAAATCTATATATGCAGTATATACATGAAAATATTTCTTAAATATATACAAGCATGTGTGTATATATAAAATAATTATACACAGTGCACCCACATATATTATGTAAACACAAACTTTTATTTTGGATGCGATTAATCGTGATTAATCGTTTGACAGCCCTATTTATTATACATAAGTGAAATAATTATACAAACAGATGAATAATAGTAACAATAAGCAAGGAAAAATAAGCAAAATATTTACAGATCAAAGAGTTATCAGATTAATAAATAACCCAAGAGAAAAAGGGATGCAATTAGTCAAGCCAAAGAAAAGAACAAAACAAAACTCAATCTAACTTGTTATTAAACCTCTAATCTAACTAATACACGAAAAAAAATAAAATAAAAGACATCAAAACTTCAACATCAAGCGCCCTATCTGAAGTACTCTGACTTACAAATACTAAAGACATACAGGGGTTGGACAATGAAACTGAAACACTGGCCAATGTTGGAGGTTTCACATCTATATGCCTGGCGGCCAATCTTCAGAGTGAAGCACGGGTGGATCAGTGATGGTTTGAGCTCCAATATCATGACAATCCTGATTGTATTTGATGGACACGACACTGCCGAGGACTACCAAACCCTTCTGGAGGATCATGAGCACCTGATGCTCAAACCGCTCAAACCGCATGATCATGCACCAACACACAGCAAGACTTGTGACAGAAGGGTTTGATGAAGATGAAAGTGACGTTGAACATCTCCCATGGTCTGACAGTCACCAGATCTGAATATTATTGAGGTGTTTTGGAGGAGCGAGTCCACCAGCATCATATAGTGACCTGGACACTGTTCTGGAAGAGGAACGGCTCATAATCCCTCTGGTCACTGTGAAGGACTTCTATCTGTCAATTGGTGCTGTATTTGGATGCAAAATGAGGCCCTTACCATTCTAACAAATTATTGTGTTGTAAGACCAGGTGTTTCAGTTTCATTGTCCAACCTCTGTACAGAGGGTGGCATTTACTTTCTTACAAATAGAAACATAAATGCCATGATTTTAATATTCATAAATAGGAATTGGTATGCATTTGTACATCTGTAAAGTTGTTCAATTGTTCTGTCAATACGTCAGTATTGTACGTTGCAATGGGTTCGAAAACGTAAGTAAATGTACGTTTGGTAGAACCACACTTACACATGTATTCTCATGAGATCACGTTGAAAGAACACAAGCAGTTGCATTCAGACAGCAGCATTGAGCCTCAGAGTGGTTTGTTTCTCTGACGCAAATCCCATACAAACAGGTGTTGATGTGTTACTTGGCTAATGCTTACTAGGAGTCATCCTCCAAAGGTCGTCGATGTCCAGAAGGGGCAGTGCATTGATGGCAGTTTCTATTTAATGTATACTTAATTGATAATCTCAAGGACATGGTTCTTCAGTCTCTCTGGCCAAAGGTCTAATTGATGTGTTTTCTCAAACTACAAAGGCCGTATATTTTATGCAGGCACAAGAAAAGTAGGCTCTTAAAAAGGTCAAGCTGACCTTAGCTTAAACTACTTGAGGCAAATGAATTTACCACCAACCAAAGAAAACAAATCAATATAACTATATCAAGGAGCCATTTTATTATTGACCCAGGAAAAGATGATGCAGGAAACTGTATAAGTAGATTGAACAATCACAAACGAATGACACATTGAGCGAAGGGCATTATCTATCAACACTTCTTCTTCTACTGAGGAGATATCAGTGAAAACATGGCAAGTGTTTTTTATGATGACAATCAGAAAGTTGCTTCTAGACTGGAACCAGAATGGAAAGGTAGGAAATGTTAGAGGTTAATGTGAAGTCTTATGGAGAGAAATGATTCAGGGAGAGGCAGTGAGAAAAGAGAGTGAGAGATGGGAATACATCTTAATCTAGGTGTCTGTTTCTGTCATGCTTTGTTCCAGGTCAAATTATGATAACTGGACAGCCAGCTTAGGCTCTATTTCACACGGATGAGTCCATCTCTCATCTTGTTACAGCCCACAGCTGCCTGGCCCTGTCCAGCGGTACAAATTCAGACTTGAGCAATGGCCTAGATTGCAGGTAGTAACTAGAGCAATGAAAGTGTAACATTACTTATGGTCGTGAAGCTAAATGAATACACTACATAGTGTAGCCCAAAAGCATCTGTGTCATTTGAAATGCGCGTACAGATTATTTTGGTTTAATGAGTCAATAAAACAATATATACTGGATATATATAGTGAAAATACATAAAGTGCATAAAGTGACCTATGGCTAACAGCCAGTGCATAAAAACAAGATAATGAAAGTCTAATCAATATTATACATAGCCTATATATATACTGTAAAAAAAAAAGTTCATGATTTGTAATCACAACATTTATTCTTTTGTCAAATCAACTTAAATAATTTATGTGGTTCAGAAAACATAACATTTTGAGTTTCTAATGATTAAATCAATTTACTTCATTGTATTAACTCAATTTTTCCATTTCAATGAACTTAAAATTTTAAGGCAACCAGATTACTTTTTTTTTTTTAATTAAACCAACAATATTTTTACAGTGTATGTGTTTGTGTAAAGATTTTATATACTGTATATATATATATATATATATATATATATGTATGAAGAGTTCAGATGCAAAAGCCTCTAAATGCCATTTGAAATTTTCTTCTTGAATGATGATTTTTATCAAACTTGTATATTTAAGTTCAGTAATTTCACTTAAATAACAATTAATAGGTAATCATCATTGCCATTTAAGTGAAATCACTGAACTTAAATATACAAGCTTGATAAACATGATCATTCTAGAAGAAAATTTCAAATGGCAGAGGCTTTTGCATCTGAACTCTTCATATATATATATATATATATATATATATATAGAAAGAGATGTCCTTGACTGTATACAGGACATATCTGATATATCTATATTATTAATATTTGTACTCAATCAAAGATTGCAAATGATTAAAAATAGGCTTGTTTTTCAAGCGTTGATGTGACATTGCACTGTTGTTTTGGCACAATTGCTATTTCACCTGAACGCAGCGATGCCTTTCTTTGAGATAACATGTAGAAGGATTTACTTGGATTTATTTGATGTATTCATGCACATTTTGTGGAAAAATATGTCTGGTGACTTTAGTTTTGCATTCACAGTGCTTTGCATGAGCAATTGAGGGGAAAAAAGGGATTGGAATAACAGTAACCTGCTGTGAAGGAGAAAAAAATACTTTAATGGCCTGATCAATCAAACCTTTCTTTTGCTGCTATGACTGCAAAACTACATGGAGGACTGTTGTAAATATCTTTGAATGATATCTGCACACCTGTCACTGTTGAAACTATTATAATATTTTGTATTTTATGCACTGGATGTTAGCCATAGCTGCATGTTCGGTTTAGTACAGTCTAGCTAATATAGGAAATATTCCATAGTCATGCAGTCCAAGAATTGATCATTTGACTTTTTTTGAGATTTTGATAAAAGTGTAAAAAAGTAAATAAAAGTGTTGTTTTAGTATCAATGAGATTCAATAATTATCTTTTTTTAGTCTTTTTTGTCTAATAACTAACAAAACAGTTTTTTTTTATTTCAGTTTAGTGTTAACTAAATTTATAACTAAATGAAAACAATACTTTTTTTTATTTTATTTCAAGTAACACAGATGGGTTTTTTTATTTTTTATTAACGTTTTTGTTTTTGTCAAAGCCACTTATTTTTATGGAATATTTAAAAAAAATTATTTATCGGGGCACATCATTAGGGACGTGACAACGTTTTACTCACATGTCATCACAGCAATAGCAAACCACAACCATCCAGTCAAGCCCAATGGACAAAACCAAGACCCCCTTTATTATTAGTTTGAGAAACCATTTCACTCAGATATATGTCAAGATGGGGAAGAAAAGACTTTTACAACTTCCGTTTCTTGCTGACTATAACTACAATAACCCATGGCTTAGTCTATTTGTATTGTTGTTTGTTTAGAGTGGGAATTTGAGATTTTTTAACACCTAATGTGAATTGTGTTTTTGGATATCTTTGGATTAAACCTACTCTTAGTGTTGCATCATTTCAGACTGAAAATCACCATTACTGACTACGTGGCTCTTTCACACGTGTGAGTGTGTGGGTGCAAAAGTGTGTAAATTCACACAGGGAATGCTGTTGCTCCAGATTGGGTGAGGGGATTTTCACTGAGGGGGGCAGAGCCATTAAATATTATCGACTGGCAGAAGGGGGATCAAGGAACATTATCCTTGTATTTAAGGGGGGTTAGTATTTTTTCTGTTTTGAGTAATTCTTAGTGTGGCATATCTTAAAAGTTCCGCATTTGTCAATGAGAGCATATGGCGTAATTTAGATATCTTTTTAAAATGGAAAAATTAGGTTTTACAGAGACTAGACACGTAACTTTCAAATGAAAGATTGGCATCAAAGAGCACACCCAGGTTCCTTACCGAGGACGAAGACAGAGCAGCCATCAAGTGTTAGACAGTATTCTAGGCTGTTACGTGTGGACGTTTTTGTCCAATGATCAGAATCTCAGGGGTTTTTTTCTTCAGAATTTAGTAGTAGGAAATTACTAGTCATCCAATTTTTTTTATATCAGCTATGCATTCCGTTAATTTTGTGAATTGGTAAGTTTCGTTAGATTTTGAAGAAATATAAAGCTGAGTATCATCGGCATGACAGTGAAAGCTGATTTCTAATGTTTCCTAATGATATCTCCTAATGGCAGCATGTACAGCACTAGAATGTGAATCATATTCATTGATTTAATTTATCAAATATATATTTGCTTCAGTTGTTTTCATGCTTAATATGCCTGTTAAAATGTATTGTACAAGCGTCTGTTACTTTCACTGTTCATTCTATTGCTCTATCATATTTGATCTTTCATTTAATAGCACAGCACATATTTGGAGCTGCTTCAGCAGGTTTCAATGCTGAGGATTTTCTCATCTACTGGGCTGGCAGGGCCAGTGGTTCAAATGTTTAGATAACTGTGAAATGTCACAATTCTCTATATACAGCAAAAACTACTTGAATAATTAAAGGAAATTTAGAACATGATTAAAGACAAGTCAGTAATAAAATAAGAACAAAGATACAAATGAAGATACAAATTAAATAAACAGTGCTGTTCGTGTGTGTCTGCACATTTTAGAATAATATATACATTACCGATGCTCATTATAATATTAGCTAATACCAGTTCATCTTCCAATACAATTTTTGTTCACTATACCTTTTTGTGAGCAAACAACTTTGGTATTCTTCAATAATTTGATTGCCCAGAGAATTCTAATCTGCTAAATGCCAAAACCTAGACTCTGTAATCTTATTGTATGAAATATAACCTATTCATGAGCTCCGTAATCCTCAGCCATATTAAAAAAGCTGAGAGCAAAGTCAACACAGGCAGGATCCCATGTCTCAGGATGGAGAGAGGAAGGGATTTCACTGTGAACTTATGGTTGATTTATTAAATATTAAGTAAAATAAATATAAAGTATGAATATATATTATAAATATGTCGGCCACCCTGCTCTCTAAGAAATCAGAACCATTGGATAAAGCCATATCATATTTAAAGCCATATCATATGTTCTGATGAATTGTAAACAATAAATCTTTTTATTTATTTATTTTTTTCAATTAAGTGATATATATTACATTTACATATATATATATATATATATATATATATATATAAATGTGTATGTTTAATGGGTAGTAAATACATAAATATTTATGAAGAGTTCAGATGCAAAAGCCTCTAAATGCCATTTGAAATTTTCTTCTTTAATGATGATTTTTATCAAACTTGTATATTTAAGTTCAGTAATTTCATTTAAATGGCAATGATAATTACCTATTAATTGTTATTTAAGTGAAATTACTAAACTTAAATATACAAGTTTGATAAAAATCATCATTAAAGAAGAAAATTTCAAATGGCATTTAGAGGCTTTTGCATCTGAACTCTTCATATATATATATATATATATATATATATATATATATTCTTGCTTCTAGAAAATTGCCGCTCTAAATTTTGTTGTACCTTACAACAACAATAAAGTATCCTACTCCCATTGTAAATGTTTTACGATATTAAATATGGTAAATTGTGAATTGTCCATAAAAATAAAAATAAAATGTTAAATGCCCTCACATAATATATAACCTGCAAACTGAATACACTGATGTCTGTTTTCTCCAGGTGTAAGCAGTTGACCTACCCCGATGACCTTCCCCAGATCTCCGTGGTCTTCATCTTTGTGAACGAAGCTCTATCTGTCATCCTGCGTTCTGTTCACAGCGTGGTCAACCACACCCCGGCACACCTGCTCAAAGAAATCATACTGGTGGATGACAACAGTGACAGCGGTAAGGACACATCCCTCTGTGATTTTGTTTATCGCTTTGTTTTGTCTGAAATGAAAGCAGCTGTTAAATGTTTACCAGTTTCTCCTGTTGCTCCAGACATAAAGGATTTTGTAAAGAAAGTGTTCATAGAATGATATGTTAATAATAAACACAGCGCGACATCCCAAGATAAAATATGACTAACCTGTTTTGGAAAGCAGCTACAGTCTGTGTTTTGTCTGAGCAAACAACCCTTTTTGTTGCTTGGTTAGAGACAGAGCTTAAAGACTGAGAAAAAGAGGAAAAATAAACAGCAAGAGACAAACACCTCGAGAGTAAACCTTTAGGTGTGTACTCTTGCACACAGCTCCGGGTTTATAAATAATCTTTAAAAGAGAAGACAGATCGCTCCTTTAAAATCAGAGACATTCTTACGTTTGCCACTGATACTGTGCATTTTGCAGTCATTTTATTTGATCAAATTAAAAGTATTGATACAAGTAAATGAAAAATGTTATTAGTGTGACTGTGCCAGCGCGACTCTAATGTTCTCAAAATAGTGTTTTTAAACCTTTTTTTTTACAATTTAACTTGAACATGTTTTCTGTGTCACATTATTTATTGCATGCAGCCTTAAAACCATGCAAGTAGAGCAATAATCAATCACTCTTTTCTAGAATCCTCTTCATCACTGTTGGGTAGTAGTTTATTTGAGTGCAGGTTTGGCTTGGCATCATAGAGGTTGTAAAGGGGACCGCTCATGAGCACCCTACTGAATCACAAAATGATAAATGGGATACCCTACAGGCTTGTGGACCTCATGGACACGCTTGAGCGAAGGCCATGAGACCAAAAGTCTGCATCAAGTGTGCCATTTGACACAGGGCTTATCTCTAATGCATTGTTTGGAATTCATTTTTAGCAAATTGGTTCATTCTGAAGATTAAAACGAAATATTTTAAATCGTTTTCTCTGATTCTCAATATTATTTATTTGTTTAAAAATAACGGTCATTCTAATATGCTGATTTGGTATATGTCTTTTTATTATCAATGTTGGAAGCAGTTTTTGCTGCTTAAAGGCGAACTCTGGTCAATTTTAACATTGAGCTCCTTTTTTGTACATTTGGAGTAGGGATGCACCGAAATGAAAATTCTTGGCCGAAACTGAAAACCGAAAAAGAGGAAACCAAGGCCGAAAACCGAAAACCGAAACACCGAAAGAAATTATGCCAATTATTAGTACCATTGCATTTATGGCTATGAATGTGTACAAACTTTACTAAAATCAAGGCATTGCAATTGCATAAATTAATATAACATTTTCAAAGAATAAATCAATTACAAATTATGCAAATATTTATTTAGCACAATGCACAGTATAAAATAAAATTCAAACTAAAATGTTTAACTTGACCCCACTCATGTGTACACTAAATAATAATCTACTGGCCTGCAGAAAGGTTTTAAAATGAAACGTTCTCTCAAAAACAAAGCCGAGCGCAAACTTCTCATCACATTAGCACCCAGTTTGCACGTCTAAATTAGTTACATTTTAAAAATGTAGCATACAATAGCATAAAAAGCCTTTTTAAATGAACAATGGTCCATGTTTAATACAAATGTACACGAAACTTAATGAAACATGTTTAGTGAATGTAGAAAATATTTAAGAGAGCATTAATTTAGTTCTATACATATACATGTTCCCATATACATATTTTTTTGTAATGTCACAAGTAATAATCTCAGGGTTTACTGGGTTTTACATGATTATTTTTGTATTGGTGGTGGAATACTAAAAAATAAACATTGTCATGTATTTATCTGTCTTCTTCTCACCGATTCCTGATGGTTAGAGGACAGTTACTTGAGTCGTCCCCTGTCGTTTCAAGGAATAGTACAACGGAGAGCGCGTCAAGTATAAACGCCTCGACCGTTTGGAGCGGTGCACGTGCTGTTTGTGGAGACTCGCGCTGCCTTGTTTATACTTTCGCCTGCCTCCGCAGCGCGAGTCTCCACAGACAGCGCGCGCACCGCTCTTGACCCGCTCGCAACCGGAGTCGTCGTCATGGCGGCGCGCATTGTTTAGAGCAGATATAGGTCGATAAACAAGGTTTCCGTCTCATCGCGGGTTCAGATACACTGAAATACGCCCACACCACAGACATGTTGCTTCAGACAAGCACGTGCAGGTCGCGGTTTCTGTTTGCGTTATCACAACATTTCGGCCGTAATGTTTCGGTGATAAAAGTCTTTCGGCCAAAAACCGAAAATGCACTTTTGGGCCATTTTCGGCCGAAAATTTTCGGCGGCCGAATATTCGGTGCATCCCTAATTTGGAGTGCTGCCAGTACAGACAAAAATGTCAAAAATCAGCCTACACCGTGTTATCGTCTTTTTAAAATTCGCACCCTAGCTGTCGACTTCAATGGGACATGTTCTAAACCTGCTTTTAGCCTCTTAACATCCTTGATTTGTCCTTACGAGTGCACAGCCATGTGAGTGCTGTTATTAGGAGTGACTATGGTCAATCTGACTGCAGTAGATGTGAAAGATATGAATAAAATGATGTTAATTCATCCAGCTCACATACCTCTATTTGCTTCGTGTTTTCGGTCGAAGCCCACAGTAGCCGATTGACGATTTCACGCCTGCGATCATTAGTGAATATCATCTCAAACCTACCACTATGTGGTGTTTTGAGAATATCATCTCAAATGGATAGTTCATCCGAATCAGATGTTGAACATATGGAGGAGGTTTGAGCTGATATTCACTGATGATCGCACGCGTGAGATCGACAATCGACTACTGTGGGCTTCGACCGAAAGCAGGAAGCAAATGAGCACCAAATCAGCATTTTAGAATGATTTCTGGAGGATAATGTAACACTGAAGACTATGGAAGCTTGTTTCCGCCACTGAATAAAAAAATAAAGTAAATAATTGCGACTTTTTATCTCACAATTCTGACTTTTTTTCTCACAATTGCGAGATAAAAAGTCCGAATTGCGTGATATAAAGTCGCAATTGCGAGTTATAAAGTCAGAATTGCGTGATATAAAGTCAGAATTGCGAGATATAAAGTCAGAATTGCGAGATATAAAGTCAGAATTGCGAGATATGAAGTCAGAATTGCGAGTTATAAAGTCAGAATTGCGTGATATGAAGTCAGAATTGCGAGTTATAAAGTCAGAATTGCAAGATATAAAGTCAGAATTGCGAGTTATAAAGTCAGAATTGCGAGATATAAAGTCAGAATTGTGAGATTTAAACTATTCTGAGGGGGGGAAAAAGTTCGTCTTTTTTTCCCCTTAGAATTGGCCTAATAAGTCGCAATTGCGAGTTTATATCTCACAATTCTGAGAAAAGATGTCAGAATTTCGACATATAAACTCGCAATTATGTGTTATAAAGTCAGAATTGCGAGATGTAAACTCGCAATTGTGAGAAAAAAAGTCACACTTCTGTCTTTTTTTCTCAGAATTGCGACTTTATATCACGCAATTCTGACTTTATATCTCGCAATTCTGACTTTATAACACACAATTCTGACTTTACAACTCGCAATTGCGACTTTATATCACGCAATTCTGAGAAATAAAGTCAGAATTGTGAGATATAAACTCGCAATTGTGAGAAAAAAAGTCAGAATTGTGAGATAAAAAGTCACAATTATTTATTATATTTTTTTATTCAGTGGCGGAAACAAGCTTCCATAGAAGACCGGAGTAATGATGCTGAAATTTTAGGAATGAGATACATTTTAAAATATATTCAAATATAAACAGATAGTAATGATATTTAACAGTATTGCTGTATTTTTAATCTAATAAATGCAGCATTGAGCACTTCTTTCAAAAACATTAAAAAAAAATCCTAATGATCCCAAACTTTTGACCGATAGTGGATGTAAATGTGATATATGTACATATGTGTGTTGACAAAATGTCCCTTTAGCAGATAGACACTTTTAAAACGGCAGTACTTCTCAATCTTATTTACATAAAGAGATACCCACACAGGAGCAGCGTTGTGGCGAACAGATGACTTGCAGTACCACTATTTTCCCAATTTGCAGTTATCTCACACAGTCAGCTTCTCTGGATGCGGCGTTGACCATTTCTAATTTCATATGCTAATTTCCTGCTGATGTTTCAGCTTCTTCAAGCTGACATTAAACTGTTAACATGCAAAGGTTGCCTACTTGACCTTTTCTCAGCGCTGTAGCTTGTCGTCTCTGGTTTAGCGCTCAAGCCCCAAAAAACGGCTGGAAGCACAGACACCCTCCACACTTGAATAATGAATTGACCTTAGCGAGCGCGCCTCTGTCTCTTGTCCATTATGAAGATATTTAATAGAGTGCCGTACTCGTGTTACACTGTTCACTGAAGCCAATAAGGTTTTTGTCCTCCTTTTCTGTCCCTCCATCATCCCTGTCTGTTTGGATTAATCTCAGCTGAATCCTGTTATGCAGGGTAACATTCATCCTCACCTTGTGAATAATATTAAGGGACATTGCATCTATTTTTTCTCATCTCATCAGACATGGAGTTGTATTGCGTCCTTGAAATTCAATTCATTTAGACAGTGCTTGTAAACAGATAATAATGGGTTTCACTCCAATTTTTGGCCCTTTAGATGAAGAGTTTGTATAATACGTTTCAAGGACATTCTTTTATTCGAGGTTCCAGTGGTCTAGTAAATGACGTCTGGATTTATCCCTAAAAGCAAACTATACTCATTTAAAATCCTAATACATTTGGAATTTAATTGTATATTTTGCCAAATTCTGCAGATAACATCAGTGGTGAAGTTAATGTTTTATCATCATTTACTCACCCTCATGTCGTTCCAAACATTTCTACTGAATACAAAAGGAGAATTATTAGAATTTAAAATTTTGAGTGAACTATCCCTTTAAGCTTTACTTTTACACAAGTGTTATGGCACACATGTAGACATGTGCATTCATGAGGAAAATGGCTTTCTTTAATTACATTAATTGCTATTCCAGTGCCATATGCAGCCTTCACTATTTATTGTGTGGGGTTGTATATCAAGGCAGAGTTCTTGATGTATGCCCCCCCTTATGTTGATTAAATAAATCAAAGCAATCCCTTTGCCATAGCTCATTTATCTGGATCAGCATGCATTTCAAATATTTTCATAATGCTCAATTTTGATCTGCTGTGTTGCGTAACTTATTTTCGCTTTTCTATTCACAGTATGATGGATGGATATTTGTTTTTTATTGATTGAGGAATTTATAAAATATTTCTGCCTCATGATTCTTAATTTTAGTATCTTCCAGAATGCACCAGAGGGAATCCTATAACTTTTCAAAACACATTTGTGTGTGTGTGTGTGTGTGTGTGTGTGTGGGTGGGTGGGTGGGCTGTTCAACACAATTGCATTTTGTGCCCGCACTTGTTATGGCCATGTTATAATAACCAAAGCATAGCTGACACTAAAAGCAGTCAGCTTTTTATCAACATATTTATGTACTATACATTCACAATACATTTATTAATTTAGCAGAGGCTTTTCGCAAAAGGACTTGTGAATCTAACTGAATAAAACGATTCCTAAATGTCCAAATCAAATTAAAAGGAATTTAAACATTACATGTAAGAATATATGAAGAGTTCAGATGCAAAAGCCTCTAAGTGCCATTTGAAATTTTCTTCTAGAATGATCATTTTTATCAAGCTTGTATATGTAAGTTCAGTGATTTCACTTAAATGGCAATGATAATTACATATTAATTGTTATTTAAGTGAAATTACTGAACTTAAATATACAAGTTTGATAAAAAATCATCATTAAAGAAGAAAATTTCAAATGGCATTTAGAGGCTTTTGCATCTGAACTCTTCATATTATTAAATTACTTTTTTTAATCTTATATATAAAAATCAAATCCTGCATTATTTTTTCTCCATTTTTCAGTAGCTTGCTGTAATGAATACTGGGAAAACCCAAAGATCTTTTGGCAAATTTAAATCTGCTCTGCAAGTTAGTCTGGCAAAGAGCTCATTCAAGCCCATTTCTAATCTGTTGAAATCACGGCACCAATCAGAAACGTTAGGGCGGGCTTTACACGATCACGACGGCACAGCGACGGTGAAACAGATTTTGTACGTTTACAAAGATGGATGCCGCCGTGGAACTAGGGGTTATTTTCAACACAAGTTATTAGAGCGCTAGAATGGGCCATCTGACCAATCAGAGCAGAGTTGGCTCTCGGAAAGCAGGGGAACAGAACCATTTCAGAAAAGAAGTGATGCAGCAATGTATAATGTGAGAAAATTAAATAGTTTTTAATGATATAATGTTAAAGTAAACAGTCTTGTTCAATGGCCTATGTGTCCTATACATGTTTATGGGCAAACATAAAAGTAATGTGAAGTCATTTCAAATCACATTCTTGGGTGATTAAGTCCAGTTTCAAGGGTTCCCATAGCACTTAAAGATTGAAATGTTAATCGTTCTTCTGAGCTGAGAGCTGATGAATGAGAGGGGGAGGTAGTTGTGTGCATCAGTGTGCCTTAAAGAGTGCTCTGTTCCTCCTTAGTCCTCTCCCCATAGAAACTAGAGCACTCAGCAACCTGCAGGAAAAAGCCCAAACACTCATCTATCTTTCTTGAGTGTGTATATGTGAGCGTGTGTCTCGCTGAGTGTGTGCGTGTTCTCCTTGCACTCCATTTGTTTACTTCCCAGAGTTCTTTTTGAATGAGGACAGATAGCTAAGCTAACTCTGAGAAACTAAAGGAGTGGGGAGATTCAGGCGGATTTATTTACCATGTAATTTATAGTGCCACTAAAACGTTTTTTTTTTTTTTTCATTTTATGCTTGAAGTTTATCATAGGAGTCCACTCAAGCCTTTTCGTTGAACCTGAATTATTATTTTTTTTTACGTTTTTGTTTGTTCAGATTCATAAGCGAATGGGTCTAGCCATGTTTTTAGCCACGTAGACCAGTGTTGTAGTACTCGAGACTCGGACTCGGTCTCGAGACCATATTTTAATGGTCTTGGTCTTGTCATGGACTCGTGTGCATTTGGACTCGGAATTGACTCGTACTCGAAAAAAAAATTTTTTAGGACTCTGACTTATTCCCGAGTCCACTCGAGTTCAATTATTAATGTATGTTAATAAAATATTTCTTTAAATTGATTGACACGCCCAGTGATTGGTGATTTTCTAGTGCACAACTGCGCATGACAAATTGTAATAAAATTACTTTTAACACCACCTACTATGTGGCCTTTTTACCCTAAACTGATCATATTTTTTAAACTCTAAGTAAATTCAGTAAAATAAAAAAAAGGATTTCTCTAAGTAAATAAAAGTAAATTAGGTAATCAACCCTCACTGGTCTCGGTCTCGACTCGGACTCGACCATCTCTGGTCTTGGACTCGACTCGGACTCGACTCTCTCTGGTCTCGGTCTCGACTCGGACTCGAGTGAGGTGGTCTCGACTACAACACTGACGTGGACTTTAATGTTTAATTTGTTTACTTATATGCAACTGTGGATATTACATCACAGAACAATTACCGGTAACACTTTATTTTATCGTGTCCCTGTTATACATTTTACATGTACGGTAGTTACTATAGAATAACAGTCAAGTTACACCAAACCTTAACCCTAACCCTTATTATATAATAACTTGTAGTTAATTACTATTACTCATTAATGAATTGTATAATTGCACTGTAACACGGACAGCTTAAAATAAAGTTTAACCAAATTGCATTTTGTGTGTGTGTTTGTGTGTTTTAGAGGGCATTTCCATGTAAAGAGGGTAGTGAAAAGGACATTAGAAACATTTTGAGGAAAAAAAGACTAGTCTTTTTAAGAGACAACTTTTAACAGTTTGCATTATCTAAAAACATACGTAATTAGTATATTCAAACTTTTTGCATAATTTAATAAAATTGCAGCTTAATGACGCAAAAAAAAAAAAGATTAAAAAAATATTTACCTTGATCCATTTTCTTCACACATCACATTTCTTATCTCCTTTCCTTTGTGTTTTTAATAACAAAGAACGTAGTCAATTTGGCGAAGAATTTCACATAAGCAATGATATTTCACTCTTTGTTTAGATGTGATTAATGTGTAAGTTTGGTGTCCTGAATCGACCATTATTAATCAATATCTTAACAATAAAGTCTATGCATACATGTACATAAAAGAAATGCAAAATGTCATGGCATGAAAAGGCTTTACAAAACAATATGACCTTCATATAACAAATAGACAGATGTCGAGATCCCTATTATTGGTGTAGGAAGATTGGCTTCACATGATCTGTTTTTCTCTCGTAGTGGAGCTGAAGTTCAATCTGGATCATTACGTGAATAAGCGATATCCTGGCCTGGTGAAGATCGTGAGGAACAGTAAGAGAGAGGGACTCATTCGGGCCAGGATTCACGGCTGGAACGCAGCCACTGCTCCTGTTGTGGGCTTCTTTGACGCCCACGTGGAGTTCAACACGGCCTGGTAAGTGGGATTCATTCTTTTATTATTTTATGAGGCATTGTCTCGCCACTCAGAGTATCACTGGGATGCTTCTTATGACAAAGGCTTGATTTATCAGAGAATATTCATCATGACATCAATGGGAGCTTAGACTATAGCGAAGAGAGCTGCCGGATGGGTTTTTATCTAAAGCATCTGTCAAAAATGAACTGATAGATTAATGATCTGAGAAATGGATGAATAAGATGTGACATATATAACCTTTTTGCTTTTTGATGATAATGGGCTGCAGGAATTTTCAAGCTAATATATGTTGTTTAGTGCTGGTTTGGTTGGGAACCGACATCCAAACTACAACACTAGCGACCAATGTGTTTTTTCAAGTCAATCCAGTAGTGCTGCACAATTAATCGTTACAAGATCACAATCTCGATTCAAACAACCACTCAATTTTATTCCAAAATGACAACGATTCGACTATGTCTATTAAACCTTTGAAAAAAATCACACCGGAAAATTAAACAACTTCACAAACAGACAGTATCTTTATCAAATGATAGTACTGGGATACAAGTTTTGAACGGGTTGCCTTACAGAAAGCTGGAGCTATTCTTGTAGCTATTCTTGCAGATAGTGAAAGTAAGCTTTTGGCGCTTCAAATACCAATTGTATCGATTACATTGTTACGCCACTAGATTGCGTCAAGTGACTGCTAAAAATGTGCTTGTCATTGAATCATTGATTCAAGCAATTTGCTCAAAAACACTGATTCATCCAGTAATGAAACAAGTGGATTACTAATGAGTGAGTCATTGAATCATTCATTCAAGAGATTTGTTCAAAACCGCTGATTCATCCAGTAATGAAATGAGTGACGTATTTTTGAGTGGGTTATTAAATCATTAATTCGTACGAATGTTTTTAAAAAATAATTAACAATGAATCATTTGTCAAACCCTCTAGTAAATTATGTTATTTTATTTAGTTGTCTATTTAGACTAATAATTTCTCTATTTGAAAAACAAAACAAAAAACGCGATTCTCCAGAATCTACCTCTACAATCCAGGTAGAACAAAAAAATCCATTGTTTGTTGCGTCCAAAAGCACAAAACAGCTCAGATGCGCTGAGACTGGCACTACCAGCCCACACTTAAAATCCTTAAATGAACTTAGGCATCCTTCATCTGTCACCTCCTTCAACTCAAAAGCAATGAGTTCTCATTAAGGCGTCCCATTATGACCTCCATTGGGGAATTATGGATTAACCATTAATGAGCTTTTCCTCTTTGTTCCACAACATAGACATTTATTGGAGAGATGATCACTGAATGAGGCCACCGTTTCAGGCATATGATACTGAATCTGAGGTCAGAAAGACAGGAGATGCTTGTCTTTGAGCCAAAATTAAATTTGTTTCATTATCACTTCCCTTGTGCAAAACTTGGATTGCTTTTTTTTTTTTTCCATTTAAATGGGTTTTGCCTCTGCATGTGAGCTCCAAATTTCAAGGTGTGAAATATGATGGTACGAAATGAAATGCGTTTTAGTGTTTTATTTAAAAGGGGTCATATCAAAATGTATTTTTTTCTTCCTTAGTGTTCCTCTAACATATATATTTTTTTTAATGTTATGTATTTTCATGTTGATTTTCCACCCTCTGACTTAAATAGATGCATTTGGCTGCTGCGCCTTTAAGAAACACCCTCCTCACAAATGAGTAGAAGTTTTGAAAATTAGCATGTTTTCATAATACATCAAGGGTCATGTCAAAAGATCAAGGTACATTTGATTCCTAATGATATGGCACCTTTAACATACTGTTGGATTTCACATACTCTCAGGAAAAAAAGGTACAAAAGCTGTCACTGGGGCTTTACCTTTTCAAAAGGTACACTTTTGTACCCAAAGGCTGAGTATTGTTACCTTAGTGGTACATTAGCACCTAAAATGTTCATGTTACCACTTAAAATGGACATATTAGCTCATAAAATGGACATATTAGCACGTAAAATGTACATATTACCACTTAAAATGTACATATTAGGACCTAAAATGGACATATTAACCCTGAAATGGACATATTAGCACCTAAAATGTACATATTAACACCTAAAATGTTCATATTACCACCTAAAACGGACATATTGGCTCATGAAATGGACATATTAGCACGTAAAACGTACATATTAACACTTAAAATGTACATATTGACCTAAAATGGACATATTAGCTCCTGAAATGGACATATTAGCACCTAAAATGTACATATTAACACTTAAAATGTACATATTAGCACCTAAAATGTACATATTAGCACCTAAAATGGACAAAAGTTTACATTTTGAAAAGGTACAGCCCCAGTGACAGCTTTTGTACCTTTTTTCTGAGAGTGCAGGGTGATATCCAAGCTCAAAAATAAGATCTGTTTTGAATTGTGAGGAACTCCTCTCTTTATGTCATCACCAGCCCATCATTTCGTCATCACCCTGTCGTTGTAAGTCATGGACTTGCACATAGTTATTGTTAGTCATTGTACCATCAGATTCAGATCTTCCCATGGATATATTGTCTATTTTGTTTCCACATTTGATGAGAAATCTTTTTCTATTAATAGAAACATCACATGGTAAACTTTGAAGTAACTTGACGTAAAGCAAAGCTTCAAAGGAAAGTTGATTTTTATATTGGCGGGATATATCATGCTATGCAGGAGGGTTGACAATTAGCACTTTGATGTGTACGTTTCAAAGTAACCGGAGGCAACTAACAGAAATCCAAAGAGGCCAATTAGTCACAGAAACTGTGCAGTACTTCATATATGCTAAGAACAACAGTTTCTAAAATATAGAGGTAAATTCATTAAAAATTATGTCATAATTTACTGAACCTCAAGTCGTTACAAATCGGTGTGACTTTCTTTCTTCTGTGGAACACAAAAGAAGATATTTTGAAGAATGTTCCAGTGCTTTGTTTTTTTGTTTGTTTTTTTTTTGTTGGAACTTTTTGAAATTTCTTGTATGGGCAAAAGCAGTTGAAACATTCAAAATATCTTATTTTGTGTTTTCACAGAAGCAATAAAGTCATACAGGTTTGGAGCAACATAAATTATTAACTAGGAGCTCATTGTATTGAACTCAGGATGGGCGTTTGTCAAGAATCCATATGCAGAAGTTTTATTGAAGCAGAAAATCCAAATCGACAGGCAAAGCAATGGTCAAAGATACAGCTGTGTTCAGTGAACAAAAATAGACCAACGGGTGTGGGACAGCGTGCAAAAATATCCAAAAGGCAGGCAAAAGGTCATAACAAGAGGTAAAAACAATAGCAGTGGATAGAACGATCAGTAAGGCAGAAAAAACTGTGACTCAGTGATTTCCTTTACCAAGTATGCTGGTTCTCCATTAATCTCCACGGGTGGTGGAGGTTCAGATTGGTTTCGGGGCCACATGCAGGGTGGACCGGTTTTAGCAATGATACATGAAATGAAGGAGAAATTCGGTAATTAGAAGGAAGCTTAAGTCTACAGGTCACAGGATTTATCTGTCTGATTATACAAGATGGGCCTATACCTACTAGTAGGTAGCCGTAGACGCAAGTCTCATGTGAAAAGCCAGACCCTGCCTGGCTGATATTTAGGGTGGGGAAGCCTCCGTCGATTCGCTTGGATTCTCTGAGAATGAGGGGCACGTTGAAGCCTCACATGGGCGCTGTTCCACACCCGTTCACTCCTTCTGACTCAGTCATCTACCACCGGTAGATTATTCTACCAAATCTTTTCAACCTAAATCACTATTGCCAACTTTTTTGCACAGAGATCAGGTATATTATGAGTAGTCATTTTAAGGAAGTCATGTCGAGCATGGGATTTTGGCCAAAGAATGTGGTATTTTGTTGCATGGTACATAATTTTAAGTGTGTGCCCTCTAATACAAATTCTACATTATTTTACATGAACAAGTTTTTTTGTTTTCAGATTTTGGCATGAGGGAATTTTGTAGTCACTCTACTACTCATTCAGTTGCGTATCTGTAATTTAGCTTGTCGTCTGTAGAGCTCTAGATTGTGAATTATGCAACCCGATCTCACGGGAATTCGTACGAATTTTACGAGGTGGCTAATTCGTAACAATTCATACGACCTCAGTCGTACAAATTAGTACGATTTTTGCTAAATCGTACATATTTTACGAATTGGCCAATTCGTATGAATTCGTACGAATGACCCACCCCTGACCCCGCCCCTAAACATAACCGTCACGTGGGTTTAGACAAATCGTATGAATTCGCACGAGTGAGGTCGTACGAATTAGTACGAATTAGCCACTTTTTAATCACTCGTACGAATTCGTACGAATTGGTCGTGAGATAGGGTAGGAATTATGTATTTTTTTTAAAGGTGTTTCAGTCTTCAGTGTGAGTGACACTTGTGGACAGCACATAACAAATTATACCACAGCCTGTAGTTCCACCCTAATTTGAGCTTGTCGACCTGTCAGTTTCAAGATGTTTGTGCGTGTCACATGAGGATAGAGTATACAGCCAGCCCAGTGGGTCACAAATTGCTCCTACTTTATGACTTACACAAAACCTTTTCTCCAGGACAGAACATAGTGTTCTAGACTCATTCAGTATTCATCCACGTGACTTGATCTGAATAATCATATTCATATGTCATTCCAATTCAGATCAAGTCCATGCCATGCCAAATGTGCTTTTCTTGTTAAAATTACATCTAAATTTATATTTCTAATTTAATTAATTTTAATTGCACTTCCCTTCAATTCTCCATATTATTTGCTGCCTCAAATCAAATGCAGGTATTTAATTAAATTTTGAAAGTGAAAACATCCTATTTTTTTTTTTGAACATTTCAGGAAGATTTATTCCATCTTGGTGTTTCCATTTCAGAATTTGTCTGAGCTGAACAAGATCTACCTTTGCACTCCAAGTCACAATCGGTGTGTATTTCAATATGCATTGTACTTGTGAACATACACGCCTGAATTAAAGCATCTGGCTCCTGACAGAATTTCATTATTAATAACACACGCTTAACCTTTATAGAGTGGCCCAGCACAGTGTTCGGTAGACTGGCAGAATTAGCTGTGATTGTATGAATACAAGAGAAGGCCTCTGTTGAACATTATTGATTATTCATGACTTGGGTCTTTTATCATCTGCTGTTGAATTCTGAAATGGTAAACGTGTGTGTGTGCGTCATTACACAGGTGACTGATAATTGATATTGTTAAGCCCTCATCTGTAGGCCATTTTTCCCCCTGAAAAGTATGTCCAGCCTTCCACCGCTTTGCCCTAGTGTCTTATTCTTCCTGTCCCCTTTGCTCACAGTTGTGTTTGACACTGGTTTGATTCGCCAATCTCCCACACCTTTTCTTTCTCTTTCAATTTCTTCCTGCATCTTTGCCTCAAGTTTCTTGGGAGCTTTGTTTGATTTAAAGGGAGAAACACAGTAATACATAAGAGAATCTGAAATGTATTATATATGTGGTACGAGATAGAAAATTCAATAGCAACACCAAAAAATACAAGCCTTGTAGGTATGTGTCCCACAGCAATATAAACAAGCGTACAGTAGTTGTTTATCAGCTCCTTCTGTGGCTGTAATTGTCAGCTTTTATATGTTTTTTATTCCGAAGTGTGTAATTTTTTTTCAATTTCAAAAATACTTTCTCTTGTCCCAGTTTAGTGTGCTGACCTTAAGTAAGCCATTCTTATGTTTACTTCTTGAAGACTGTAAACACTGTGGCTTTGATTGTTTTGAGCTGTCCAACTTTCTTCTTTGACTTCTTGTTTGTGGGACTTTGTGAATAAATGGAGTATTTGGTAAGATGTTATTAGGTTTGGTGCTGCTAGTTTAACTGAATGAATGACATGATTTATCTTAAAGGAATAGTTCACACACAAATGAGAATTCTGTCATTATTTATTCATCCTTACGTTGTTCCAAACCTTAAAGGATTAGTTCACTTTTGAAAAAACTTTTGCTGATAATTTACTCACCCCCATGTCATCCAAGATGTCCATGTCTTTCTTTCCTCAGTCGAAAAGAAATTTAGGTTTTTGATGAAAACATTCCAGGATTTTTCTCCATATAATGGACTTCAATGGGAACCGGATGGTTCAAGTATCAAAAGACGGTTAATAACAGTTTCAGATGCAGCTTCAAATGTCTTTAAACGACACCAGACGATGAATAAGGGTCTTATCATGCAAAATGATCGGTTATTTCAAAACTTATTCCAAAAATGTAACTTTTCTAAGGACAAATGCTAGCCTTGCTATATTCTCTGAGGCGCGTTTGTAACGTCACGTAATACGTAATTACGTTCAAAAGGTCACGGGCGACGTAGCCGGAAGTACAGAATCAAAATCGTCCGACATCGTTGTTTTTCCTTTTAATTCCTTTTTTTGTAAACGGTGTTTGAGTTAGTTTGCACGTTCAACCTATGCGTTCAACTTGTAAACACTGACTCTGTACTTTCGGCTACGTCGCCCGTGACCTTTTGAACATAATTACGTAATACGTGACGTTACAAACGCGCCTCACAGAATATGGCAAGGCTAGCATTTGTTTCAAGTTTCAAGTTTCAAGTTTATTGTATTTATAAAGCACATTTAAAACAACCTAGGTCGACCAAAGTGCTGTACAAAATATATCTATTAAAATCCGTATAAAATAAGAAAACAAAAACAAAAACATCAATCAAACACATAAAAACAACTTTCACAGAACATTGAACGCACAGGAGTACAAATAGGTTTTTAAAAGACTTCTGAACACCGACACTGTGGGCGCTGTTTTAATATGTAAGGGCAATTTGTTCCATAGCCTGGGGCCAGCTACCGCAAAGGCTCTGTCACCCCTACATTGCAGCTTCGACCTGGGTACTCTTAACATTTGATTAGACTGTGATCTAAGCAGTCTAATTGGTCTGTGTTCAGTCACCAGCTCTGTGAGGTATTGAGGAGCCAGATTATTTAGTGCTTTATAAACAAACAACAAAACTTTAAAATCAATACGATACTGAACTGGTAGCCAGTGCAGTAAACGTAATGTGGGCGAAATGTGGTCCCGTTTACGAGTGCCTGTGAGCAAGCGGGCGGCTGCGTTTTGTATCAGTTGTAGTCGATGGATAGATGACGCAGGTAGTCCTAGATAAAGCGAGTTACAGTAGTCGAGTCGAGATGAGATAAAGGCATGAATTACAATCTCAAAACTGTTCCTACTTAGGAAAGGTTTAACTTTCGCTAATCTCCGGAGGTGGTAAAAACTGCCACGTACAACTGTATTTATTTGTTTATTTAAATTTAGGCCACTATCCAATATAAAACCCAAGTTCTTTGTCGAGGATGTGCGATATTTACTGAGCGAACCCAAGTCAACATTGCTCAGGTCACTTTTCTCTGATGGCCCGAACAGAACTATTTCAGTTTTATCCTCATTCAAGTCCAATAATTCAATCTCATTTGTCCTTATAAAAGTTACATTTTTGGAATAAGTTTTGAAATAACCGATCGTTTCGCATGATAAGACCCTTATTCATCGTCTGGTGTCGTTTAAAGACATTTGAAGCTGCATCTGAAACTGTTATTAACCGTCTTTTGGACCTGAACCATCCGGTTCCCATTGAAGTCCATTATATGGAGAAAAATCCTTGAATGTTTTCATCAAAAACCTAAATTTCTTTTCGACTGAAGAAAGTAAGACATGGACATCTTGGATGACATGGGGGTGAGTAAATTATCAGCAAAAGTTTTTTCAAAAGTGAACTAATCCTTTAACGCTGTGTCTTCACAAACCTTTTTTCTATTTGATTAAGAGTTTCGAATTTTGAGCAGGACAAAATAATGGAATTGGGTGGTAGGAGTGTTTGGAAAACCTGCATAAAAACCTGAAAATCGTATTTTTTTTTTCTATTCCCTTTAGTCCCATTAGTGGCACACGTATTACATTCTTCAGCTTCATCGATTTTGTCTTCTCCTGTGTGTGTGCATGAGGTTTTTTATCACCAGCATACAAAAAATAGAAGTAAAAGGAAATCCCCCTCCCCCTATCCCATCCCATCCCACACACACACACACACAAACTCACACACACAAATGTGTCATGATCGCGTCGACAGGACTCCGTTTATGAACCACGATGTTTAACTTTGTGTGTGTGCCTACTATTTAAACATATTTAGGGAATTATTAATTATTAATTTGTATTATTATTATTACATTTTTACTTTAATTCTGATCAAATGTTTATTTTTTGTTTGTTTTTATTAGCCTAATTCAGAAAGATTTATGTTAGGGTTGTGGATTAGGGTTAGGTTATAATATTTCCCCATTTCGATAGCTGTGTATACATGCAGTAGGATTTCAGTTTAATCTTTCAAATTCCTTATCCTACTATCCTCTCGTGTACAACAGCACCAAAAGCCCTGTGTAACCACAAGATTATTGCTGAAATAGATGTAAATTGTTTACAACAGGCTATTTCTATGCCTTCACCTTTGCTTCAATGGATTTGATAACTGTAGCCATAAATATATTCATAAACAAAGGTGCCGAAACATCCTATTCTTCATATTATGGCAATATAGGATGTCAGAGACTGATAACTGAGATGGATTATGTGGGCCAGAATGTGACCTTGTTAAAGTTGCAGGACTTGGCTGCACTTGCACACATGCTGTGTGAGTGAGTGTGTGTGTGTCACACATACTGTGAGTAAACTGCTTGAGTGTTTTAACTGACTAGTTAATGTACAAGTATGTGTTCCAGAGCAACACTTAAATATGTACAATTTAAGTTTACTTCATTAATTTGTGTTGGGACTACATTTGAATTTTTAGTTCACAGCATGCTGTAGGAATTTGGAAAGTAAATTTTGAAATGAAGTTTCCTAAAGCAAAGTCCTTCTAGTGTTTCATGTTCAGATATGTTGGATATTTACTTAGTTTAAGTTTTTGTGGTCGCCATGTAGAGGTGGTTAGGTTGTAGAATTTACAGGTATTTCTAAAATTAAGATAAATTAGTAACACTTGTTTTTTAATGATTGTGGCTGAATCTATTACATACTTTTACTGCATTATAATGTAGTATTTTAACATTCATAATCACTTAATCCTAAGTTTATACATTTAAAATATTGTTTTTCAGTCATTTTTAAAAACTGATTTTGGCTAAATGCATGTGTGCACAATTTAAGGCTAATTCACTCTGCATCGACACACAGAGACACTCTGCAAAAATGTTTTTTTGGATAAATGTGCACTATTTAAGGCTAATTCACTCTGCATCGACAGATGGCAAAACACGTTCACACCCCTGTTGGCGTATGTTGCTTATTTTCACCGATTGAACATGTTGAACCAGCATTCGCTAGGTCTTGAAATGTCTGAGAAGACTGTAATTTGTTGACTATCGGCGTTGGTCTCTGTGTGTCGATGGAGTGTGAATTTGCCTTTAATAGTTTGAAAACATAGCAATCTAGACACCTTTAGCATACAATTTTCAAAATTCTAGGTTGGGATGCACTGATAGTCTTGCATACTTATGGGATGTACATTGGAATTCCGCCTGTGACTTTAGTGAAGAGATTCAGATGAGTTTAAATCTACAACTAATGATTTCACAGCACTGAAATACATTAATGATGGTTACCATAGTGATTTCATGGAGGACCGATTTCTATAATATTATATCTGACACGTACCACACAGTTGCTTATTGGATAGAAAGGCACTTTCAAAAATCAATAAAGCAAAAATTCAATAATTGGTGTCACATACTTTCAAAACGATGATTAATGGGATTCACATTAAACTCTGACCTCAGTGTCTCAATGAAAACATTAATCAATGCATAGCTTTCACTGGGACGACCTTTCCAGGAGTCCACATGAACATTTCAAGCAAACCTCCAAGGACTCACTGCCTTGTTCCTCCCAATGAAAGCCTTTCTGTTTGCACTTTTGAAATCAACTTTCGGTTTCTTAATCAATAGTTTCTTAAATGCTTTTATTATCTCAGGAAGTGAATCTCAGGATAAAAATGATTTCAAATGTGTCATTTATCTGACAGTTCACCAGTGTACAGTATTGTTAACTGAACAATGTCAGGCTAAGTGTCTTGCTCAAGGCCACATGATGATAGTTTATTGATTCCCCTTTGAGCAGGGTTTGAACCCACAACCTATTGATTATTAGATTGAATCTTCAACCACTATGCTATCCCAGCAACAGTTTTGAAATAGTTTTAGATATGTAGTTCACTGGAGCCAAATGTCTGGTCAATACTATTTGTGAATGCTTAATTTGTGTTCTAACTAAGGTTTGCAATCAAGTGTAAAATGTATAATAAGCTAATGGAAACACCACGTCAGACTTCCTACTTCCGCTAATTTCATTTCGCTCCTGTAGTCAGTCTGAGATAGCGGCCTATCTTTCAGTTTTCCAGCGGCCAATCAACGAGCCGTGACGTGGACGCTAAGCGCCGAGTTTTACATTGTAGGTTAGAGAAATCGAAAACCGAAAAAGACCACGGAAAAGGGAAACGAGACACGGGATGCAATTCGCTCTATTATGGAGAACATTCCGGGGGTTTTCAAACATTCTCATATGAAAAAAAGTGACGGAAAACAAATGCTAATTTTAAATTTAGTAGATCTGTAAACAGGTAGTTGTAGGGTGTAACCCACCTCGGTGACACGTGATGGCAACTCCATGGACTTCCTCTGATTTTTTATGGTTTTAGATGGTGTATCTCTGTCTCTTTTATCGGTCAAGCTCGAACTGGCTACCTTTTGACAGGTCAGTGTCTCCTTTCTTTCCAGACCTTAAATATTTCCATGTCATGCAGTAATCTTGAAACTAAGTTGCAGCATTTCCGACAGACTCGTGAGGAACAAAGAGCTGTGTTTAAAAGATCTAATCCTAAGTTTGAGAGTTGGCTACAGCTCTACTTTCTTGTTTCACTCTGGAAAAAAATAAGTTTAGAGGCCGTGATTGTACCGTGGATGCGTAGATTAACTTCGCATAATCTGCAAAAGTCGTTTACAGCCATGTTCACTCCCGTATTTCGCTCGCATCATCAAGTGTTTACAGCAGGTTTACAGTGGAAGTTTGATCATAGATTTGGGTTCGATGTATGATGTCTGTGGTTCGATGCGGCTGTGTCGGCGCATAACATACGTCATAAATAAACTTATCTGATTGGCTTACAGGTAACCAATGATTTTGAACTTCAGACAAGCGCCCCCCCTAGCAAGAGAGAAAACACTTCTCTATGATGCCATTTCAGACTCTGTCTACGAAGCAAAATGAAGTAGCAGAGTCTGGTATTACCAGGCTAAGAAACATAGGGAAAGAGTGTGAATTAAAAGTGCTCTATAAGACGTGTGATATTGGTAAAATGTCATTGTGCTTTTTTTTTGTGATATTGTCAGAACTAAAGACAGGTTAGCTTGCATGCACCATTGAAGACTTTGTAGAGCTGCTTTACATAATTGTTGATTCACCTTTAACCACACTGATCTACTGGAATTTGATGAAGAACTCCTGATAAAAAAATCTGATTAAAGCTAATGAAGTATGAGTGATGAGCATTTTTGAAGTCAGTCAACTGGAAGTACAAACACTGTAGGCTACTTGCAAAATGAAGCTAAAAGCTCACAGTGAAATGTTCACGGCCAGACCTCCACTGCAGAATCAATGATAAAAAACAACAACCTGACTTTCAGCTTATTCATACCCAATATAGCCAGTTAGTTCAGCTTGTATTTGATTCCTATAGACCATTTCACAAGATGTAAACAACACTGGTCCAGAAGCACTTCCTGTTTCAGTTTTTTAACACTACATAAAAGCTGGGATAAAATACAACCAACAGAACATATAAAACTGAATCAGAAAGTTAAACAAACATCTTTAAGATGTGTTTTTTTTTACATGTGAAATAAAGAAAACAGTTACAAACTGAAACAGGAAGTGCTTCTGGACCAGTGTTGTTTACATCTTGTGAAATGGTCTATACACATTCTCCATCTATTGTAAAACAACCAAATAAATAAATAGCCTGTGTTCTATTTTAGTTTTGGCATATAGTGTTGCCAAAAAGTATTCAGACACAAAATCTCTATCTTTCGTGCACTTTGCCGTTATGTCTATAATTATGTTGTTATTTCTTTCATTCCTTCCATCATTATTTATATCAGTCTATCTGTCTTTTTATTTTAGACACTTTATGTGCTGGTGAGATCGACCGATTACGAAACCGCTGTTTTGACTAAAAAATAATCCTGTAAAAAAACGGTAAACTAAAGGCAGCTGTGGTTCCCAGCATCATACCGTAAAAATATGGTGTGTTACTGTTTTTGAAATTAACACCTAAATACCGTATTGTCAGCTACAGTATAAAACTTTAATTTAACAGCTGCTCTAACACAAATACAGTAACGCACCGTATTTTTACGGTATGATGCTGGCAACCACAGCTGCCAGTAGTTTACCGTTATTTTTTTTACAGGATTTTTTTTTTTTACAGTGACAAAGTGAAATCCTGACTTAAAATTATGTTCAAACATTAGTCGAGGTCTTTGCCGATTTTACATTTTAGAGAAATACTGTTAATCCACATTTAAATGATTTATCAGGAGAGTGGGTTTAGATTAGTCTCTCTTCAGGAAATCACCAATTAGAAAGATGTGATTTGAATACCTTGACTTTAAAGGAATTTAGACATAATTAGTTGTGTCGGCTTATTGGAAAGTTAAATGAATCATTCATCATATTTGATAAGTGATTGATCATTGTGTTTACAGTTAATTAATATGGATGATACTGCAAGTGGCCAATTTTCAACCTAATAATGAGTTTACTGTCTAAATTGAGCTTATGTATTTTTAGAGTCAATGTCAGCACACAGATACTGTGAGGATGATGGACTTGCTCTTGGGAACATTTCATAAATATTTAGGAGGAGGAAAAGTAAAACATTTAACAGGATGAGGCTAACATAGCTTTACCGTGACAGGCTGCAACATGTCTAAAGGCGATAAATCTATCCCGGCTTCTAAGCTGCTCAACAGATTCATAATGTGCTTAAAAAGAGCATGTACAAAATTAAATCCCCCATCCTGCTACAGGAATAAAAAAAGCTTTGGGGAACATTTTGCCCTAGACTAACCTTTTTTTTAACCAGGCACTTTTCCCAGCACACTAAGCAGACACAAGCAGTTCATGGGATCTTTGCAGTGAATGAGGCAAGATTTCATTTTCTGATAGCGGCGCATGAGAGAAACATTCCTAATTCTGGATATGTCACACAGGAGTTTCATCAGTTGTGGAGAATTGAGGACTAATCTTTAAGAACTGTGTTCCTGGACTATCTGTAAAGGGAGGTGGACAGGGGAAGATAGCAGGACTTACCACCATAAGATGACATGCCAAGTCAAGCATGTGGGGTGATAGAGATCCGTTTACTCGGCAAATTGTGCGAGACTGTGCATGGGCTACAGAGCTTTATTGTTTCGACTAAGTGATTTATGATGTACCCCATGGACCTTAGTCAAGGTAGGCGCCATATTTAAGTTGACATGAATGAAAACGTGGCTGTGAGAGATAGACATATGGGTTGCGGGATTGTATGTTATAAAGTCCCAGGTTGGATCTACATTTTCAGTTTTTGACTGCACATCTATTCCACAATACCAGTGTTATTTTAGTGTTATTTACTGTTGTTGTATTTATTAATATCTTTAGCTTTTTTTTTTAGATTTTAGATTTCTATATAGCTCTAATTATTTTTATTTTAGTTTAGTTTGTTTTTGTAGTATTTTTTTTTTTATTTTATCTAATGTTTTATCCTATATCTTATTTTTTAAAACTTTTTTGTAAGTTTTGTTAACAATAACACTGGGTAGAACATATACTGTGGACTGAGACTGTCTGACCCTGAGAATGATTTTGTTCTTCATTTTTATTTTTGAGACAGACATTTTCCTGACAAATTATATGATCAGCATAACAATTTGAGTGAAAAGTTGATCTCCAAACTATGATGATTGTTATTATTAATGTGATGTTCCTTTGTTTTTTAAATGTTAAAAATCCAAAAGTATGTACTTTTATACATATATTTTTTTGATTTCATTGTTTAAATTACATTTCTAATATCAAATTCCTGGAGATGTTTTAGACTCCACCGTGTATCTACTCTAAGATGCATGCAGATTTGTTTGTTTTTTGTCTGAGACATTATATACATAAAATGTACATGAAGGAACGATGTTAGAATAAACAAAAAAAAAAAAGATTATTAAACCTTAAGGCTTTTAATACAGTATTTTTTCTCCTATTTATTATTTCTGATTTCGTGTCTGGCTTTTTCATCTATTTTGGAAATATCCAAGCGTGTCCTGTGGGTAATGAAAGAACTGATCACTGTTGCCCTTCTGCACACCCCGTCTTGTATACCAAAGAGAGTCCCTTTTGTAATTAATCCTAGCAATTACTGGCAGCTGTGTTAGTATTAGGACAGAGTTTTTAAAATTGGACATTCATCTTAGGGGAAGCAGTGCAGCATATTATTTTTTTTACTTTTCAATTTTCCTATTCCTGTCAATATTCTAGATGTTTTTTCTCCTTCTTTTTTCTTATTTTTCTCCTTCTGTTTACTCCCTTCACACTGTCTTTTGTGGTACGGCACTTGATATGTTTGTTTTGAGTTGAGCCTTATAACTCTCTAGTGCGCACCATGGCTCTGTGATACTGTAAGGTTATATTTTGATGATTTCCCCCCTCTTTCTCTTTTTTTTGTTCTTTTATGTGACAGAGTGAACCGATGTTGGGCTGTTACATTTCCTTTCATAACACTAGTTTTACAGATTCCTTGCATTCAGTGGGGTATGCATACTAGCACTGAGTGGTGACATAAGACTATCGGCCCTATCATACATCCGACGCAATGCAGTGACAGGCGCGATGCAAGTGTTTTTTGCTAGTTTCAGCCCGAAGCAGTTATCATTTTTACGTCCTTCGCCGTGTTGTTTGAATAGCAAATGCATTTGAACCCATGGGCGTGCTGGTCTGAAAACGAGGTGTGTTCATGCGCATTGTCGGCACCTTACTATTTTGAGGCAACTGAAATAAAGCAATTTTGTTTTTGTTATATAAAGTGGCGTTAAGTCTGGTCCATATGGCAGGATAATTAGGCCGATTTTAGACCCGATTTACCCCTTCCGACAATCTTAAGGATGCTCCAGTTATCGTAAAATAATCGAATCAGATATTCCTGCCGTGTTAAGACTGCTCTCGTCTGCTCGAAAGCACGTCGGGACCGTTCCGATCTCAAATCGGGGATATCCAACATGTTGGATTTTTTTGGCCCGATTTCTCCTCGTGTGTGGTGTCCCCCGGGGACAACCGAGCATGCAGCCTGTGGACTGTGGAGTGTGGCCAATCAGAAAGCGAGGTGACGAGGCACAGAGGAAGCACCGGGAAACAAAATCAAAACAGCTGGCGGCTGTCCATGCTCGCGTTGTCTCCACTTCTTTTTTCCGGTTAAAAACAAACTACAAAACTATTGCCAATGCATCCTCTTCGTTCGCCATTTTTGTTTACTCTGAAGTCACGTTTGATCTCGAGGGATTTTACGAGATCTGACCTGGGAATGCTCGGTTTGTGTGTCATGTGTTGATTTTGCCGTGTGGCTGCGCACCACACACTGTACGATTTGTTATCACTGTGTGTGGGGTCTCTCAAGTTTGGAAAATCGGGCGGAAATTTTAAAATCGTCCCGTGTAAACCAGGATTTAGTAATGTGCACCTATAGTCGGGTCCACAACGCACATAGACTCTGCTTATTATACACATGGGGGCATGCAGCACACAAACTAACCAAATATTAAAAATAAAAGGATTACAATGTAAAAGATGAATTTTGTGTAAAGCTAAAGATATGGAGGAATCTGGCTTGTCTAGTAGATGTCTTCTTGAGAGCTTTAACCTCGCACACAAACAGATTGCTCTCAGATTTGCTCTCTGGAGACGCCCACCACGTAAATAGCAAATCCACCATGGTGTAAGCGCAACTGGCTTTTAAAGGGAATGGGAAATTACACCCAAAACACACCCATTACTCATTACGAGAATATGGACAACCCTTTTAGACCATGCGCCGTGCGCGCCAACCATTTTTCCCATCGTTAAACTACCAAAAAGTGGATTCGGACATGCCCTAAGTGCACTTGTGCCCTTAAATTGTTAAACTAGGGCCCTAGATAAAATCAGGGAAAGCTGATATGCTTGGTAATTTTCATGCTATGTTTCCTCATATTGCTACTTGTATTATATAACATATCACACTGGATTTATTTTCACTCAACTAAACCATTTCTTAGCATCTCATCTTACTATGGATACTCTACTGAGCAAATGATCAGATTAGAATTGTTTTTCACCAGCACAAAACAGGATAACCAATAGAGACTACATGTGTGGAATCGTATCTGCTCACCACAGGTTTTTTATAGCCAGAGTGGGCTCCTTTGGGATCTTACATGTAGCTTGTCCAGGACGCCAGCAGCCCAAGGACAAAAAAGATGAATAGATGGGTTCACAAGAGGGTTTCTCTTGCAAGGTTAGCGTATCTGTACATCCTCACATTCCCCCACATGTGTTGTGTCATGCTTATTCAAGACCAGGCTTTCATGAAAGAGCAGCCATCTGGTCTGTAGATACATCTCTAGTAGAATAGTAGATTGACAGATTTTTTTTTTTTTTTAGATCAGTTGTTGCTATTTACCCTTATCTTGTATAAATTGACTGTTTAAATGCAGCTTGTACCACAAATTGCAGTAGTTGGTAGGAAGCAGATTTGGACTGTAGGGTAGTGATTATATTTTTTGCATGAGTGAGTCAAATTTAAATCCGGCTTGTGACATTTTCTAATCCTATATCCTCATCTGTGTAAAAAGGCAAAAATCCTATTGTTATACTGTACATGATATGTATTTTTCTGGGTATATATGAAGAGTTCAGATGCAAACGCCTCTAAATGCCATTTGAAATTTTCTTTTTTAATGATGATTTTTATCAAACTTGTATATTTAAGTTCAGTAATTTCACTTAAATGGCAATGGTAATTACCTATTAATTGTTATTTAAGTGAAATTACTGAACTTAAATATACAAGTTTGATAAAAATCATCATTAAAGAAGAAAATTTCAAATGGCATTTAGAGGCTTTTGCATCTGAACTCTTCATATACAATACTCATCAACATTTTAAGGTCGGCAAGATTTTTTTTTAAAGAAACAAATACTTTTATTCAGCAAGGATGCATTAAAGTAGAGAAATTAATGACAATAAAGACAGTTGTAATGTTACAAAAGGTAACACTATCTAACTTTTGTCTTTCTATCCATGGAAATCCATTCTCCATTCCTTATAAAAAAGACCTTTGTCCCAGATGATACCAATATGCAGCCCTTTTAAAACCCCGTTTTTTCTTGTTAATTGGACACGTACATTAAGAAGCCTCTCAGTAGGCTATTTTATTTTCTGAAAGCCCCACTCACAGCCCTATAAAACTCATGTCTACGTGTTGATCATTACCTTAATGTGATTGAGCTTTTTAAGGATGGCCTCAAAAAAAGATGAAGGACACCAAAGGAAGAGACATAAGGATGTAAAGATATAGTACATTCAGAAGACATATAGACAAAAAGGGTACAAAAAGGACATTGATGGGAGGGACTGCCAGAAAGTTTTTGCAGGTTTTCTCGTTAGTCTAGTGTTTGCTTCTGCTGAAAATGTCAATATGTGATGATCACGCTGCCAGACTTGATTGTTCTCCTTTTAAACCAACACTGGTTGTGATAATGGGATACAAGCTTATTTACAAAAATGACAGAATCAATTTTCTAACCAAGATTATTCTTGGAAACAGCCACATGGGTTTTAAAGTAAACACAGAAGCGGTATACTATAGATGAATGAATTGAATGAGAAAGTAGCATTTAATTTGTTTTGGTTATTTACAAAGTCAGAGGCATTTGTGCATTACAATCTAGCACTGTGTGATGTACAAACATGTATTACTTTTCACAAATTCAAAAAGGCACAGTGTAAAATGTGATTTGTCAACAACCTTAATTATTCATCAGTCTCATTAAATATTTGGTTAAATTTGGTATTCCTATGACATTCATAAATGTAATTTGTGTGGACAATATGGATTAAATCTGAGAAGATTTCCCCCATCAGTCCTGCTTTCCTGTGGTATAGGCGTTTTGGAGAATGTTTTAAGAAAATGTAAGAACATTTCACCCTGACATCCTAACACTTGCTTTTACTTCTGTTGCTTTGTGTAGCAGGAATGTAACAGCCACTATTTGTACTGGGGGTAAGAAAAGCTCAATATGTCTCAACTCCCGATCTCTCTTATTCTTCTTTCTTTCTGATCTCTATCACTTATTCAGGGCTGAGCCTATCCTCACCAGAGTGAAAGAAGATCACACTAGGATAATCCTCCCTGCGATAGATAATATCAAGTACAACACCTTTGAGGTGCAGCAATATGCTAATGCAGCTCATGGCTACAACTGGGGACTCTGGTGCATGTACATCATCCCACCGCAGGATTGGCTGGACAAAGGAGATGAGACTGCCCCCATCAGGTAAGGGCATCCAGCGGTCCACTTCATAATGCATGAGGACATTCTCTGAAATATAAATGACCAGGGATATAAGAGATTAATATTTTAGAAGTGATAAGGTGGCTTTGGCTTCCTGCATGTGCAATAAATGTTTTCGTTTCCTTGAAGCACATGTTAGTGTTATTTCACAAGAGTGTGGAAAAAAACATGTACCATGGTTTACCACAGTTTGAGATCATTATTTTGGATATTTGGTGTCTGAGCAAGATGACAATGTTATGCTACTCAGAATTTCTAACACCAAGATCATGGAAATGTTTTGATTCCCAGGCAATGGAGTTTAATTACAATCAAAGCTCTACAAGTATGAAATATATTTTTGTTCAAATATTACCTATATATATGGTGGCCCCTAAAAAGTATTTGGCCCCAAAAAGTACTTATTGCAACGTATATCAAAACAAGTGGCATATTTGTATTAAAGAAATATATAAAGCACAGTATTTAGTTTACAGTGACCCCAAACAGTATTTGGACACTTAAAAATATCTGAATTTCATATTAATAATGCCATATGCAAATAAAATGATGCTATTCTCTCCTGTATAATACACCTGTATAAAATGTACTTTTTATTTGCAAATGGCATTAATGAAATGAAATTCTGACATTTTTAAATGTGCACAAATACGTTATAGGGTCACTGTAGTGACTGTACTACTGTATGCAAGTAAGATTATTGCAGATAGTATAAATATGTTTAAACAATTAGTATTCCTACTAGGGCTGGGTAATAAATATCGATTTCTCGATATTAATCGATTCTCATTTTTATGAACCGATATCGATTCTTAAATCTCAAGAATCGATTAGTCATCCTGTTTCATTTGAATGAATGGGACATTGTCCGGCTGCGCGCATCCAAAAAATCACAATAATCTTTGTCCTTTGTTACTATTGATATGAAACAAAGTCTCAATTTTCAAATTACGTCCATTTTCTTTAGAAATTCAAAAACATAAATAGCGTTTTGGCGCTGTGGCGTGAGATCTCTCTAGCGCAGCTCAACAGAAGCAGCAGCGCTGATCTCTCTTCCGGCTTAACCCATTTAAGCCCACCGGCAACTATAGTTGCCGCTTTGTATAGTTGTCATTTTCCTTGTGTAAGTATTTTTCTAGATGTTATCCATGTTGAATGTCGCAATGTCATGCAAGGAAACAACCAAATAAAGGATTTCAAGAAAAAAAAAAAGGTATTCACTTCCTTCCTGTCACATGAGGCTGTCAACTTCCTACCCCTACTTCCAGGAAGCATGGCGAAGACAAACCCTCCCAAAGAAAGCAAATTTTCATATTACTAATAAGTATTTTTTGTTGACATATATATATCAATATAATCATGAAGGTCTCTAGAATCCTCTAAACAAAACAAATCTTACAATAGATCTATAGTTTTTTGTATACTTAGTCAAAAGTGCAAGCGGCAACTATAGTTGCCGGTGGGCAAATGCCTTGTAAGTACATATATCATGGGGAAATGGGGTATACTGTGTTAATAGGTTAATAATTCAAGGTTATTGGACTTGTTTAATAAGTTTACCCTTTTATGCACTGTTATTTTAGTTTTTTGCCATTTTGCCATTTGTTTATATATATATATATATATATATATATATATATATATATATATACATACATTATACATATATACACATTATGCAATATGCATATACATATATATACACTTTGCAACAAATTACATTTTTGATATATGCATATCTACATATTATGAAATCATAATTATAACAATATAAGTTACTTTTTGTCAAAGTTTAGCAGTTTTTGTACTGAAAAAAAAAAATATCAGTTTTTCAATAATGTTACATTATGATTAGAACCAAACCTGATCAGGATGTTACAAAGAGAAAAGTTGCAGTCTTTAGAGTTTATAATTTATTTCAAACATCTTTTTTTCATATAATTCAAAAAATTGTGTGAAGTGTGCCACCAAATTTCTGTGTTCTTTCTGATTTTGAGGATGAATTTTGTCCATTGACAAAAATCATTTGATTCGATAACATTATTGAAAAACAGATTTTTTCCAGTACAAAAAATGCCTAAACTTCGACAAAAAGTTACTTTTATTGTTATAATTGTGATTTCATAATATCTAGATATGAAAACAACTGGAAAAACTTGTGAAAATATGTCTTTCATTTAGTCAAATATAGCAAATCGCAAATAGTGGAGCTCTGCAGCCATCTACTGGTTAAAGTGATAATTTGTTACTTTTAAAACGGCATTTTCCAAAAGATTGGCAAAAATCTTACACTAAACCATGTCAAATTGTCCATGTTATCCCCATAAATGAAAGTTAGAAATGTGGGTCAAAAAGACCCCAAACAGCACACAAGGTTTAAGACAAACGGATTTGTTGTTTGTTGTGTTTTTATATTCAAGACATTATAAGCTATAGATTCCGCTTTTTGGGTTCGCATCAAACATTCTTCGACTTTTATACACAATAAATTTGTTTATGAATAAAGATTGATCTGCTGAAAGCAGTTATTTTGAGATAGATGCCAAATGTTCTCCTCCTATTCATATTTAACATTGATGGGGTTCATACAACATATTTGCCCACCGGCAACTATAGTTGCCGCACATTAAAATACGATTTTCAAGAAGAAAAAAAAAAACCTGAGGAAATAAATGCAGAACATGTTCACATAGGACATTATTAACACGACTATATGCATGAAACCATTCAGAAAAATTTGGGCACAAATGGGTTAATAATACCAGTTACCGTGCGAAATAAACATGAATGAGCATCTGAAAGTGTGTTAAAAGATAGAGTACAACTTATCTAAATCCGTATCATGTCACATTGATTCCCTCAATCAGCGTTTCAACCGTGGAAAGACGTCAGTTAAACAGCTTGTAATCAATGTATCGTCATATTTACCTCAGAAAACGCACATAAACTCGTTAGGCAGCTAGAAAAAAATTACTCCAGAGAGGAGCATTTTGCTAAATATATACACCATATTACATATGCATTATAATCTTAATGTTCTTCAATATTTAATGCATATTTGAATAAATCTGGCAAGTTTTTATGACAGCCACCATTGAAATGTTTATATTTCATCATATAATCTTCTTATTATAAAAATAAATAAAAGTGTAATTTAAGTGTTTGTATAGCTACAAAACAGTTTTTATTATTACCTTCATATTAGGCTAATGAAGTCTATAGGCTACAACTAGACTCCCATAGTTTACAGCATTTAAGAGATTTGATTCCCTTGAGGAAAATGGCCATTTATTGTAACTGATATCCAAAATAATCGATATCGAATCGTAATCGAAATCGAATCGAATTGCAAGCTTGTGAATTGAAATCAAATCGAATTGTGAAATTTGTCTCAATACCCAGCCCTAATTCCTACCATAGTATCAGTGGATGGTCTCATACCGAAGCCACAATTTTGAAGCCCAGCCCTACCATGCTCCAATTCTCAAATCATGAGCCTCTACAATGAGATACCCATTTTATGCTTTAAACCAACTTGGTTAAATGAGCTTTGTTACAGCTCAGTCCTAAACCCCTAAAAGAGATGGATATACCCTGCCAGAAAAGAGTGGACTTTTTCATTTCGTATGAAATCTGGTCAAGGTCGCTATTGTGTGAGAGTATCAGGACAGCAGAAATCCCATTCATTATTCATGCCTCTGACTGATAGCTATTTGGAGAGAGAAACTAGGCCTGTAGCCCAGTATTACTGGAGCTGATCCCTGTGATGCCTCATATTGGTTACTGAAAAGTTTTTTTTTTTTCCTCCAGAAATATCGTATATCCTAAAAGTTATTGATTTGCATTGCCAGGCTGATCTCATACACTTTTATAACTATTCCTACCTAAAGTATACGTATACTGTAAATTATTTTTGTATTTAGCGCATAGCATCTAAAACGTATTTTTTTTTTTCATATATATTAAACTGTACAGACACAAATCTTCACAAAATGAATGTTTGCAAGAACACCGCCAGTAGAACTGTATTCATAAGTGTACTTTTGTGGTGGACCAATTGTGCATTTTTGTGTTTTCAACTTTTGTTAGTGTGTAATATTGCTGTTTGACTATGAAAACGTCTGTAAAGTTACAGAGCATAAGTCTACAAAAGGAGTTATTCTCTAAATCAGGTAGCACGGTTTCTGAACTCTTTGAAACGCCTCGATTTTAGTCTTGAGTTTTCTTACACGTCACAATATTCTTCAGTTAAATAATTCCGGGCCAAGGCATACACACAACAACAACAAAAAAGGAGGGATGTCTAGTTGAGTTGCGTTAGTATTGTGTCATGATAAGGTTTGTGACATTTCCCAAACACGTGTAACTATCGTAGGCCTGTAAGAGGTGTGCGTGTAAACCTCACTCCCCTGATCTGAAGAGGCGCTCTACCGACTGACGCTAAAGGTTGCGTTCTTTAGCCTTGTTTTTAGGCTAAAGCGCCCACCGGAGACCACGGTTCATATCCTGCTCGGAGTGCTTCGATTAGAACCGGTTACACATGCTTGAAGCAGTTGACGAATCACAACAACCTCGTCCAGCCGACCAATCAGAGCACATTGTGCTTTTTGGGAGGAGGGGCTTCATAGAGACCGGAACTAATCACAGCGTTTCTGATAGACTGGGAAGAAAGGTGCTGCAATCATCTCAACATATGTGAAAAATAATATTTTTTTGAACATTCAAGCATGAAAACCTTTCGTAGTAGACGCCACAAATAAAATCAAGACCTTTTTAAAGTAAAATCTTACTGGTCATTAATTATAAATACAATGAAATAAATCTCTGAATTATGAACCAAAACACCTTTTAAAAACACATGTTTTGCATTTGTGCATTCAAAGTATACATGTTTTATTTGCGAGTGTTGCTAGCGCCATGCTAGCTACAGCTTTAGGATCTTAATTAGTGAGTCTTTTCAAACGAATTTATATTAATATGATCTCTCAATATCCATTCCTACTGTACTTCACAACTAAATAAAAAAAAAAAATCATGCATATATGACCCGAGGTAACAATATAAGCTGAATATTTGAACAAAATCTCATTTTGGTCAGGCAACAGTCATTGTCCCTCAAGTGCTGATATTGACAGGTTCAAAATGGCTGCCCGCAGGCCTGTAGTATGTCAATGTGGTGCGCTATTGGAAATCATTTCAGCTCTACTTCTCCCAAGCTCTTAGTGTATCCACTGCAGCTCAGCTAGCCTTTGGCTATTTAGCACTGAGGATCCCAATACGCATAGCACACTGCAGCAGGATTTATTTTCACGTTCACTGTTAAATGAAGGACAGTCCAACTCAGATGTCTGTAAATACACAATTAGTCGCTCTATGGGGATGAACGCCATGAATGCTTTTGAAATTCCACCACCTTGGAAAGACCACCTTGGCTAGGCTGTGCACATGAAGTGCTTATAAAAATGCTAAAAAGTGCTCATGGACTGTATTGTTTTGTTGTTTAGAGCATTGAATCACAGTGTTCTTATTGGGCTTTTTAGCATTGATCAAAAACATAATTTAATGTAAAAATTATGATACATTTTTTATAAAGTCATCTTAAATAATAAATGATTTTATTTACTAGGAGCCCTCTGATAGAATATTGTTGTTTTCAAGAGGGTCCATTAGTTAACATTAGTTAATGTATTAACAAACATGAATGAACTAACAATGAGCAATACATACAGTATTTATTAATATTTGCCTCTGAGAGAGAGAGAGAGAGAGAGAGAGAGAGAGAGAGAGAGAGAGAGAGAGAGAGAGAGAGAGAGAGAGAGAGAGAGAGAGAGAGAGAATAGTATCATTTTATTTCCATATGGCACTAATACAATGAAATTCAGACATTTTTAAGTGTCCAACTACTTTTTAGGGTCACTATAAACTGAAAACTGTGCTTGCTATTAAAAAAGGCTGTATTGTGTAACTTTTAGTGTTACCCAGTAAATTATGCATAATTACAAGTAACTAAACCTAAAACAAACTCTAACCCTAACAGTAACTCTATAGTAAGAAGTACATGTATTTAATTAATAATACTCAGTGCATTTTTGAGTAAGTACAATGTAACTACGTCACCTTAAAAGAAAGTGCAACCAATTGTTTCACTGAATTGATTATTTAAGAGATACATTTTTAGGTAAAGTAGTTTACTAATGTTAAATAATGATACCTTATTGTATGGTGTTACCAAAATATATTTCAAAACATTGCATTTGCCCGCAAAACTTTTGTATTCCCCATTGCGTTTTCCTTTACCATGTCCCTTTAGGGCTTCCGTACCTGAGAATTGAACCCTTGAAAACAGTGTTACTTGCAGGACTGCATTGTAACCAAGAATAGACAACTGCTTCTAAAGTGTGAGCTTTAAGCACGTCTCATCGCACCAGGAATGTTGCACAACTTTTCTAAAGACAATGTCTGACTTTTTTTTCCTTTCTCTTGAGTGACAAACAGGCCAAATTAATTCCTTTGTGGCACGGTGTTGTTAGAAAATAAAACATTCCGAGTGTGAATATTTTTATAGGCACTGCACTTGATTCCAACTCCAAAATAAAGAAGGAATAAATTAGTGTAAAGTGTAAATCAGCATTTTCAAAACACCCCACATACCACAGACTATTCTTGCAATGAAAATGTAGCTTTTTAAAAATCTTCTATTTGCAAAAGTATTTAGAGTGATTTACTCTGGTTCCCTTTAGACAGCACTGTTTACACAAAAACTTGGACTAGATACTGTATGTGATTTTTCTTTTCATTCTTTTTGATCTTAATAATAGATCAGAGTCGAAATGCTTGTACAGTACATTCATTAGCCTCTCAAAGCAGCCCACCTGTGGTTAGCCGACAAACAATTCACTTTCAACCCACCAGCATTGCACCAAACCAAAAACTACATTCAATGACAAATTCATCTTGAGTTCCTGAAACACAACAGATCTTTTGTCTGTGGAGATTTGACAGCCTCAGAGGCGGTTCAGAATCATTCTTGCCCCTTGCTGTGTTCGCATCAAACCCCTCAGATCTGACCCAAAGGTTTTGTAAGAAAGTCAAAATTTCAGAACAGATGCAAGTGAAAAGTAAACTTGGTGAGCAAACTTTTGCAAAACCCAGTACATTGTGTCTGTATGACTCCAAAACAAAAATAAATAGAAATATTTTATTTAGCCTCCTGCCTCACATATGTTCATGCAGGTTTCTCTTTAACTTACATACTGTGCATGGACACCAGAAATAAATATTGTCCAATTGTCTAATTATATTTGTGTTATTTTATGTAATTATAATTAATTTAGCCATTTATACTTATAATATATATATTTATATATATATATATTTGTATTGTTATGCATTTTTGGCATTATGGTTACGTTCAGAATGGTTCTCTGTGAGTTCATTTATGTAGAATGTGGTTGTCACGTCCATACAAACTGAACTCTGTGTGAACGTAACAGTATTAAGGACTCAAATACAGGACAACCATATTCTGTTGCTGTGTGAACTTGGCATTTGCCTGGGAAAAAACACAGAACCGATAGCGTTGCTGGCATCATGCTCTAGCATGCCAATTAAACATATCAGAATTGATATGACAGAATTATACCTGACAGAATTGATGAATTATATCAAAGAATCTCATTATGAAAGTACTTTTATTATTTTAACACCTGAATCATTGGTGTTTCTGAGGGTCATTTCTATCAGAATCTTGTCAAAGAATTACATTTACTTTGAATTCAAAACTCTTTAAAAGAAGTTCAGTATATCTCTGACCTGGGAATAGGGATAACTGCCTTCTCAGCGATCTGCCATATGTGGACTTGTTTTAATATTGGACGCTGAGGAGAAAGAAACCAAGTGGGAATATAGGGGGAGTGGGAAGAAAGAGACACTTACAAAAACAAATAAACACTTCTCTTCTGTATGCATGATTACTCTCACCACACAGTCTCTCAAAGTGGTGTGTATTTCTGTTTTAACACACAGTTTATAATTTACATATGACTTCTGGCTCATTTCACTCCGACTCAACAGAAATTTTTCATGCTCTGTGAGAGGGCAGATTCTGCAACCTCTGATTCGTAAATTTCCAGTCGACTTCTCTCTCTAAGAGCTATTAATTCATTAGCACTTCTTTTCCTATAGCCATGTTCAGAGTCAGCTACTAGTATCTATCTATCTATCTATCTATCTATCTATCTATCTATCTATCTATCTATCTATCTATCTATCTATCTATCTATCTATCTATCTATCTATCTATCTATCTATCTATCTATCTATCTATCTATCTATCTATCTATCGGCATATCTAAATATCTATGGGCATATCTATCGGCATATCTATCTATCGACATATCAGCATATCAATATATCTATCCATCTATCCATCTATCCATCTATCTATCTATCTATCTATCGGCATGTCGATTGGTCTGTCATTATATTTATCAATCTATCATTTTTTTTGTCGGTGAATCATCCCATCTGCCTGTCTGAATGAATAAATAAATAGGAATGCACTGCTCATTTACATGTATTTGTGTCTTTCAAACAGGACCCCTGCAATGATTGGCTGTTCCTTTGTTGTGGATCGTGAGTATTTTGGAGAAATCGGACTGCTTGACCCAGGCATGGAGGTCTATGGAGGAGAGAACATTGAGCTTGGTATGAGGGTAAGTAGGGTCCTGGCCAAAGCCATATTTGTGCACTAAAGTCATTATTTGCCTTAGATAATCAAAGAATGGCAGTATAGAGACAAAGAAGTGTCTGCCTTGTTAATTTTGTTCTTTTGAGACATTCACAGACCAGTGTATTCTCGTAATTGGAATTCATTGAGCGGTGTAGCATATGAGACCCTCTCAGAGATGACAATTCTTGAATCTGCCCACCCTTTCTGTTAATTCACAGGTGACAATATAATTAAGTCTATCTACAAAGATTGATCATTTGACGTACTTTTAATTACATTTCTTCATGCTTTCATGTTCAAGGCATCAAACTAGAGACTGGTTTGGGGGTAAGGATGCAGATTCCCCACTCCATCAAGGAGTAAATGCATAGCCCACAGGAAATGAAAGTACTCAGTGCCAAATTACACAGACTCAAATGCTTTAAAGGCAGTAGATTACAAAGAAAGTAGATTCTTGCAGCTGCAGCCCTGAGAGAAATTTCATGGCCCACATGGTCTGTGAGCCTGTGGGGAATTGAACTTGTTTAAATTCAGAAACTGTTCTTTCTGTAGGGTGTCGAATATCCTTGGAAGATTTGCATAATTTGGATAAAAATCCTTTAACTCGTTTTAAAGATTCAGTACCAGTGTTGGTTGACTGAAAAGTCTTTTCAGCCTGGAGATAGATTGAACTACGAATATTGTTTGAAATGTCTAATTGAAGGTGGTTTAAATTCTCTGTTTGTTAAGTCTCAGTGACAGTTGATACAATAGCAGACTGAGTCATTTGTGGGTTTCTTTGTAAGTAGTTTCCTGTTATGTTGTACTTTCTGTTACATACAGTTGTCGGTCTCAAAATACCAAAATTAGCATCAACAGTGTTGCTGAAACGTCAGAGACATTGTTTTTCCATTATTTCCAATCGATTGGTATTGATTAAAATTGCACAGTGACTATTTGCACCCCAATTTTTTGGAGAATAGTGCACGTGTTCTGATATTTTGCGTAGCTGCTTATGTGCTGTACAATAAATTATAAAGTATTGAGTTTGCTCAGACATATCCTGGCTGATTTAAGCAGCAAAATAAGACTTGATATTTTTATTTATATTGTTAATTGTTCTCATATTTACGAATATTTAATGTACCACATTTGATAAGTTTATATAAATATTTTATTTAATATTTATTTTTTGCTAAAATAAATTTTAACACATTTTTCTGAACCCAGTTTGAAATCTCCAGGTCTAGTGGGCTTAAAGACGACAAATTCAATTCAATTCAATTCAAGTTTATTTGTGTAGCGCTTTTCACAATACATATTGTTTCAAAGCAGCTTTACAGAAAGTGCATTACATAAAAGTACATGGAAAATACATTTGGTTAATCATGTAATATTTAGGGCATAACATATCGGCGGCGTTGAGTCGTCTCTTCACAGGCGTTGGGGCATCTGAAGTCTCTGTGTAAGGGCCGTGTGGATACAAACTGGAGCTGACGAACACCATTTTAACAGCAGAAAGGCAGATGGTTTAGCCAAACATACAATGTTCTGTCATAAACTATAGACAGCGCCAGCTAATAGGTCCTTAACTTAATTTGCTTGCAATCACATCATTCTCTATAGGGCACAGCTGATTGGTTCCTACAGTATCAGTAACCAATGAGCTTGCTGCTCAACCTTCAAATACTTGGTTAGCATTTTCTGTAAAAGTTGCAGTAGTACGCATCATAAAACCTCCATCTTCCCCAGCTCCACCTGTATAGATCTGCTACGTGTAATTCATAAAGGATATTTTATACAGCAGCAAAACGCCTTACTTGCTCACAGCAAAAAGTGTCACAGACTCATCCCACTCTATTCTATTTTACCGTAAGTGATCTGCATGTGTTCCCAAAATTAGCATGAGCCCAGCAGACAATGTGAATTCCATTTGTTCCTTTCTACAGAAGGGTTTTTATAACGGAAAAAAAACCTGACAGAATAGCCAGTTTTGCAAATGCGTGCCAGCTTTGAAATAAACCAAATGCTTATTGATGCCGAACACAGTGATGGAACATGTGATCCATCTGAGCCTCTGATTAATCCTCCGAAGCCGATGCAGCTCATTCAAGAGGAATAACATTTGACTTACAGCAACATATTCCATAATTAACCTTATGCCAAACCAAATAGACAACCTCAGTTCACTTCTTAAAGAGATACAGAGGTGGGGAGTTGAAGAGAAGATATTGTAGAGAAATTGGCACTGATTAAATAGGTTATATGAAGACTAAAAAACATTAGGAAATACGTGCAGCGGTATGATGGGAGATTAATTTGCGTGAAGTGTACCAAATGCTCACTGGGGAAATTAAAACCGCTTTAAAGTAGCTCAGAAAGGGCTGAATTGACACTTACAGCCCAAAGTAATTGCATTTCAGTGTATACCAGTTAAATCTTATCCTGAATTGACATTTTTCTCTTTTACCAATGCAAGTAGGAGTTCAAAAGTGGACTCAAAGGGATCCGTTGAGTGGTATTTTATAGTATGAGGATTATCATCAAATTTGTTTACTTTTATTTGAGTGACACAACTGAACTTACAGTGTGATCAAGGCTGTCAAAATTAATTTGCTTATATATAACTAAAATATCACTTTTTTGTTATTTTGTCTTCTTCAGTATCGTCAATGATAAAAAAAAATGAACTGGGCATTAGATGGAGACATCTTTTAAAAGATTTACATAGATTTCACAATTTTCTGATGTCGTTTGTCCTGCTTTATTCAGGTCTCATGGCGAACAAATTCAGCGAGACTCTGTTGCTCAGATACAGAGCCAATTCTGCAGAAGCTTTTTTTAATGATTCAATGGACGTAATGAGATGGATTTCATGTAGAATCGCATGTAAACCACGACCTGAACAGAAGCTAAAGCAGCAAGCCAGACCTCCAGTGACTATTGTCCTTGCTTCCAAAAGGGAGCAATTTTTTCCATTATGAACAGAGGCGCGCAGGTCTTTTCCATCTGGGGTTGCTTCACTTCACACCCACACGCACACATACGTCTGCTGAAAGGCAAATACAAAACAAACCAGTGAAGAGAGAGAAGGAAGATGACCTTTGGATCATGTTGGCGAATTGTAAAGCTTTTAAATCTTTCTGAGCTGCATCTTTGCTTGAGGTTGTATTGTACAATCACAATTGGTTTGCCCTTTGGTCAATTGAATGCAGCTTTAATGGACTCAAAGGCATATATTTTGTCCTGTTGATATGCGCTATGGGTAGCTGCTCAATTTCTTTTTTTTTTTTTTTTTTTTTACTTTATTTTAAAGGATTGTTCAAGTTAAAACACAAAACAAACAACAAACAATGGCTCGGACTACACACACTCAAAAAAAACACAAAAAACATTAGTACATTAGTAAAAGGCTGCAGATCAGACTAGGTGCCCAGAGGGAATACGCAGCCTAAACCTTAGAGGAGTCACTGGAGGCCGATTGAGTTGTTAACTTGTCCAAGTGTCCCAGAAATGAATCCCAAGCAGCGGAAAATTTTTCCATAGAATCAGACCTCAAATGTCGAAGCCTTTCCATCTGTATGACAGAGACCATGTCCGTAATCCACATTCGGAAGGAAGGGGGCGAGGGTGACTTCCAATTTTTAAGCACTAGTTTCTTAGCCACGATCATACCTAGCATTAAAGACTGTTGTAACGCGCCTGAAAGGCGAGAGGTATGCTGCGAGAAGCCAAAGATGGCAAGTTCAGCGTCCGGTGAAAGGGGCGTGTTATAAGCCTTGGAAAACCAGTCAAAAATGCTTGACCAAAATCCAGACAGAAAAGGGCAAAACCAGAAAGCATGGGAAGCTGTATCCTCTGCCACCTTAGCTGCTCAATTTCTGAGAGTGTCTCTCGTTGCTTTATGTAGATAGATGGAATTCATTTGCATAACTAACTAGTGGCTATGGATCAGCGCAGCTTTTCTCTTTAATTGGGTTATTGGGGGAATATGTATTTTAGCTGTTTTAGAAAACTGGCTGAGACACATTCCCCCATCTGTGTCTATTAGTTAAGTTAAGAAGATCAGCAGAATATGAAATGTGTACAATCTCAGAACTCTTATAGAAGAAGAATTATAGACATTTCAAGGTAACATCACAACCGATCTAATTTAACCAGCTGGATGACAAAGAACTCATCATAACTTGAATGTAGTCTGATTTGTTTTAAAAGGGTCGACTTTTTCCTGACATTTTTTTATTTTATTTTTTTTATTTTTTTTGGTGGTGGTTGTCTAAGTGAGAAAACAAAGCAATGATAAAGGATACACAATTCTGTCTGCATAGTAAGCTGTTGTGTTCACTGTATGAAGAGTGACTTAAGTATTGAGAAATACATTCACATTATTGAATTTAACAGTTTCACATTTTCTCACTGCGTAAAGTAGCTTTGTAAAGAGCTTGTTAATGAAGGATGGAACTGCAAACTTTATTGGACCTGACAGTGAACTAAAAAACCATTAGCAAGGGCGGCTGCTCAGTGTTACATAGAAGTTTACAGTATTTTTTCCTCACCAAAAAAGTTTAACACCATATACATTTTAAAGATGATTACCATAAAAGTAGAGAAGCAAAAATGTTCGGTTTTACCTCAGTTTCTTTCGCATTATGTTTTCGTATACTTTCGTACTTACTTTTTGTACTTTAGATACTTTATTTTCTATTTATATAATATTTTCTCATTATCATATTTCTATTTTGTTATTTTTTTATTTACATTTTTATTATCATTTTTTATGTTTTGTGAATGCTTTTTGCTGGCCAAAAAATTATGTCCGCACAATTTGGCATGTTGCATTGCGTTATCACAAATAAAAATTGACTCCAAGCTCCACTACGCAATACGCTTTCAAAATCTTAAAAAAAAGAAAAAGAATAGATGTTTAAATAAAGGCTGAAGATGTCAATTTTCCTTGCCTCATAGCGTAATTTTTATTAAATTTGTCTTATAAGTCTTATAATGAATATATTGCTTGACAGCTGACAAAACTAATAATACGGCACAGAAATCTCATAAGGAGCTGAGCCAAGGAGATGTTTGTTCCAATGTTTCCCTCACTGTACAATCTGAATTTATTTTCTCCTCTGAGGCTTTATAATTTCCATTAGGCTTAGTTCACCCTGCAGATCTGGAGCGGACTCATTTGATCTCCTCTGTTCTGTGTTTAGTATAGAGAACTCTTTGGGGGTGCTTGGCTCCTTTCTGACTCATATTAGGTTTTTGATACATCCCACAGATCATGCTGTTTCAGAGGACTGGGGATGCGAAGTGGTCTGTGTGTGTGTGTGTGTTCGGTGCACGGGTGTATTCTCCCTCCGTGTTGTACCTGCTCATCAGTATACACGTGTACCAAGAGAGCTAGTAATTTTGTGCTTCAGTTGAGGCGCCAAGTTTTGACAATTTGTAAAATGGAAGGAATGGATGGCTGTTCTTCTTTTCATGGTGGCTTTCTCTCAGCTTGACGCTCTCGGCTGGGGCGGCCTGAGTACTCTAGCAGCTGGCGCCGGGAGGGAAAAGCTTATCAAAAACATATAAATGGAAAAGAGCAAATGTCAAGAACTTCAGAATTTAGAGTAAGAGCTTGTAAAGCAAAGAAAAGATTGCATGAGTTGAATTTTAAATAGTTTCTTCTAGAACTGGTGCAACTCTTCACACACAGACTTATAGTATATTGTCATATTTTAACCATATATGCTACAAATGCAGATATACTTTAGACACAGAAAATATAGATAGACATATTGACAATATCATGAATACTTCACTTTGCTACTTCTGATACTGTGGTGGTAATAAATATCAATAGAGTATATCCAACCCGATCTCACGGGAATTCGTACGAATTTTACGAGGTGGCTAATTCGTAACAATTCATACGACCTCACGCGTACAAATAAGTACGATTTTGCTAAATCGGAGGCCTACATATTTTATGAATTGGCAAATTCGTATGAATTCGTACGAATGACCTGCCCCTGACCCCGCCCCTAAACCTAACCATCACGTGGGTTTAGACAAATCGTATGAATTCGTACGAGTAAGGTCGTACAAATTAGCCACTCGTATGAATTCGCACGAATTGGTCGTGAGATAGGGTAGGTATATCAATAAATATCTCTCCATCTTCGTCTGAATCCGGTTTGAACGGCTAAAAGTTTTTTAAATGTTCAGTGTGTGTCTGTGCAAGGTAAAAAGACACAAGCTCTTGAAGCTCCACCATCTTTGCTGGGAGCAGCAGCGCATTTGCATTTAAAGGGATAGACACACAAAAAAAACGGTGCGTTTTTGCTCATCTTCAAAAAGTGACAATTTGAACGCTATATAAAAATATCGGTAACACTTTACAATAAAGTTCGTTAGTTAACATTATTTAACTACATTAGTCAATATGAACTGCACATTTATGTTCATTTCAACATTTACTAGTGTTTTATTTAAATCTTGCTAACATTTTTTAATGCACCGTAAACTAACTGGAACAAACAATTAACAGCTGTATTTTTATTAACTAACGTTAACAAAGATGAACAAATACAGTAACAATTGTATTACTCATTATTAGTTCATGTTAGTTAATACATTAACTAATATTAACTAATGAACCTTATTGTAAAGTGTTACCAAAATATATGTGGGATATTTTGAGCTAAAACTTCACATACATCCTGGGGACATCAGAGATTTATTTTACATCTTGTGAAAAAGGCATTATACCACTGCTTTAACAAAAAAATGACTGACCCCCGCATTTTTAACAGTAGTGCTACGGTGTGTTTTACAAAATATATTTTATTATTCAGGCAGCTATAGCTCAGAAAGATTTTCTATAGCTCAGAAAGATTGTCTATAGTTTCAAGATATATATATATATATATGTATGAAGAGCTCTTTTCCAAAACGCTATAAATCCATTTCAATAGTTTTCAGGAAAACTACATTTTTTACCTAGACCCACACATTTTGTGAATATTCAAATTATCCTGTTTAAATGTTTTATTGGTTCAGTCTTAACATTTTGAACAATAATTATTAAATCAAACAACAATATTGTTAATGATAATTTAAAAGTTAATTTTATTTTTTTCCAAAACGCTATAAATCGAAATAAACCTCAAACAAATAGTACCAATTTCATCATATGCATGAAAAAAACAAATTATTAATACCAATTTCAACATATGCATGAAAAAAATGAATTATTAAAAATGATCAATATATGATAACGATATTCAAAAAAGGGATGGGCACCCCTCCAGCACATGCACACACACAGGCTACATAACATGTGAGCAAAGCGGAGCAGCATGACGCTTAAATATAAGTTAAAAAAATAAAAAAATAAAAAAATAAACATTTCACTTTTTAATAATATTACATTACTTATTTTTATTATTTCATCTATGTTGAGTAGGCTATGAAAAGGGAACCGCATGAGATGAGTAAGATAGGATCAAAATTCAAAAGCTGCCCAATATCGGAAAATATTTGGAGTGCGTCAGACATGATTTTGACCACTTATTAAGTTTTGTTTTGTAGAAAGCTTGTAAATTTCGTTTCATATAAATTGTATCTTCATTTTAATAAATGTTTCATCGACAAATTGACTGGATTAATACATTAGAAGTAAATATCAGACAATATAATCAGGACACAGAGGCGCGCAGGTGAACCGGAGCGCGTCTCATAATATGAACCGAAACACCGCGATGCTTGCCTCACACAGGCCTGAGAACTAGGCTACAGAAAGCTTTAAATATCTACTTTTAAACAAAACAATTAAAAACTAAAATAAATTGGCAACTCTCTGCGTATGTAGGCTAATTCGAAGTGCGTTTCTCTATGCGCGTTCACTGCGAAGATGGCGAGTAAGCATCATCAACTTTATCTTTGTTGCTGACACTGACAGAAAACACTAGTTTATTAATAAACAATTCAAATGTTTCATGCATAATCATTACTTTTGCCGGTTCTTTGTGGCAAGCTTTATGCATACGTTGAGATGCGGAATATGCAATTAAAAACGCTCATATGGTTTCTCTCCCATTTAATTAAATCAATATATGTGATTACTGATAATACAAATGGCTTAAATGATCTACTACTAGTCGACTAGAAAACTAGGACTCATTTTGAGGAATGAATGAACATAATAAACCTCTGTTCAGAGTGCCGCCGTGCTGGATTGTGTAGAGCGCTCATTGAATTTGAGGATTTATCGTGTTTAGGCTAAAAACAGGGCTGGCGCTTATCGTGGTTTGGAAAGAAACTGTATCTTGCAGTACATTTTAAACAAGGAAATATAGCGATTCGGCATGAAACGTTGATAGAGCAGTGAAAGGGTTCTGTCCACAGCAGAATGACACGACAAACTCATTTTTTTTAAAAATGTCGTTTAACGCGTTTTGGAAAAGAGCTCTTCATATATATATATATAGATATATATATATATATATATATATATATATATATATATATATATATATATATATTAGGGCTGTGCAAAAATTAATTGCGATTAATCGCATCCAAAATAAAAGTCTGTGTTTACATAATGTATATTTGTGTGTGCTGTATATAATTATTTTGTATATATAAATACACACACATGCATGCTTATATTTAAGAATTATTTGCTCTTAAATTCTGTATATATATATATAAATACATAATCTATATTATATAAATATAAATATTTTATATATGAATAGCGTATTTTCTTAAATATATACATGCATGTGTGTGTATTTATATATACTAAATAATTATATACAGCACACACAAATATTTTATGCAAACACAGACTTTTATTTTGGATGCGATTAATCGCAATTCATTTTTGCACAGCCCTAATATATATATATGAATAACTGGAGTTGTCAGATTAATAATGATTATTTAATTCTACTGACAACCATAGTTTTTGACAGAAATAATAATAAAAAATAAATCTCCACATAGATTTGCCTGTTCTCTATTGTGACATAAAAACTTAATAGTTTGTTCTTGTATCTTTCTGCAGAGTTTCTCCCTACTATTTTTGCCTTTATCTTGCTCACAAGGGAATTGAAGGGGAATATTATCTTAAAAACTGCTTAGCAAATAAATTTGAATGCAATTGAACCTCCAGTAGGTAGAAAACAGATGTTAACTTAGTACAAAATTAAATCATTTCTGGATAGCATTTTAATAATTAGCTTTGGCTTCATAACTGACATAGAAAAAAAAAATCACATATTTTTTTTTTTTGTAACCACGTTTTTTTTTCTTTCTCACATCTTAAATGTGTCATATACATGAAATTGTACAGCTGCCTGTATATATTTTAAAGAAGGTCCCTCACAAGGGGATCGTCATGGTGGGAGGTCCTTGACATCAGATAGTTAGCAACCCCTTATTTAGAATATTGGGCCTTAGCGTGCTTGCATTTGTCTGACAGTTTAAAGCCAAGCCTTGATTTATGATATCTAACATCCCTGAGCTTAAACTTTACATTAACCTTCAAACATCACTGCATTATATATCATCACATGCTCTGCCTGAGAAGATTGTTTTTCCTGCTAAGCTCCAAGAACTCCTCCTCAGCACGCCACCTTCACTGGTGGCTTAGACATGTAATGTGAATAGGTGCAAACATTTACTGTATCACCCTGCAGGAACCATAAACCTTCATTTACCTCAAAGGATTAAGTCATATTTGTATGCTTCTTTATTATGTCACATTAAGATAAGTACATTCCATCATCCAATCCTTTTTCCTTATGTCATGTTTATCTTCTTCATGTCTTGGAAAAAACTATTACTATGCAACTCAATTCAAACAATTTAAAGATCCTCTGCAAACACAGTTAGCGACGACTGAGAGGGAAATGATAATTCATTTAGTAAAGCTCTCTGGCAGAAATGCAGCCTATGCATCCCATCGAGTCCTGGGAGGGAAAATGAATATGTAATTGGAATCTTAAACTGACTGTGTTTTTTGGGGGGGCTTTTTGTGGAGAATGTCCCCAAAGGGCACAATAGAAAAGTCGATTATCCTATTCGAGTTGCTCACAGTGGACATATGCTTTCAGGCTCAAGGCTTCTCTTTCATACTCCAGTAGCCAACACGTCTAGCCATATTTATCCTTCCTGTCCATGTATCAACTCAAAAAGTCTAATTTGGGTGTTGTTTAATGGTATGGATATTTATCTGTGTTATAATGAACCATTATAGCATTCATGAAAATTTTGAATTAGATTTTATCTTTATATTTTCTGTTTTTATTTAAGTTTAGTTTACGTTTTAGTCATTTTGTTATGTGCTATAGTCATTTTTATTAGTTAGTTAGTTCTTAAGGCAACGTTTAAGTTTTTATTTTAGTATTTAAACCCCTGGTTGCACAGACAAAGCTTTAAGTAATTGTTCACTTCAAAATAAAAATTCTGTCAACATTGTTTCAAACCTGTATGAATTTCTTTCTTCTGCTGAACACAATAGAAGATATTTTGAAGAATGTCTCTAACCAAACATACTTCCATAGTAGGAAAGAAATACTATGGAAGTCAATGAGGTTCAACTGTTCAACGCATTCTCATCCTAGGGCCAGTGTTGGGTGTAACTAATTACTTAGTTACTGTAATGTAATTACTTTTCCTTTGAAAATGTAAAGTAAGGGATTACTCTTCATTTATCTGTAATTTAATTACAGTTACTTCTGATGTAATTGAGGTAAATACTGTGTATAGATCAATCCGATCTCACAGCAAATCGTATGCATTTTATGAGGTGTCTAAATTGTACGACCTCACTCGTACAAATTCGAATGAATTATTGTAAAATATGTCAGAAAAAAGTGTGAAATGTCATGAGATAAGACATAAAACAATAGTGGGTTTAACATCAAAATGTATTGTCTGATGTTAAAACGTATGTTTTTATAATGTAACCTTCCCCACCTTGGTCTGTTTAAGGATAATTCATGGAATTTTATAGTATTTATTTGAAAGAGTTAAAACAGATTCATGTCTATCCTTGTATTATTCAGCTGGTTGAGATTGATATGGGATTTTGAAAGTAATTAGTAATTAAAGTAATTAAATACTTTTTAGAGAGAGTAATTAGTACAGTAATTTAATTACACTGTTGAAGAGGTAATTAGTATCAAGTAATTAATTGCTTTTTTCAGAGGAACTTACCCAACACTGCCTATAGGGCGTCATCTAACTGACACTTTTGACCATAAGTCTAAATCCGACGCACATGGCAACCTTTAGCGTCAGTTAGATTACGCGGGTAGGTTTAGGTATGAGGTAGGGTTAGACCACTAGGGGGCGCGTCTCGTATTGACTCTAAAAGGTGACATGTGCGTCGGATGTTGACGCATGGTCAAAAGCGTCAGTTAGATGACGCCTTGGGATGAGAATGGGCTGAACTGTTTGAACTTTTGTGTTCAGTTAAACTAGCAAAAGTGGATTCGGACAAGCAAGCACACTTGTGCCGTGTGCTTTAGACCATCTGCTTAGATCGTTAAAATAGGGCGCTTGATGTCAAACTCGTTTTTAGTAGTTTTTTTGAAATCTCAGTTTGAATTAGCATGGTACTTTTATCTATCTACTGGTCTGACAGCATGAAGTCATGGCCTTTTATTGCTATTTTTATCATTGTAATGATCATCAATAGCGACTGGCCATTGAAAGAGAGAGCACAGGCTGGCAAGAGGGTCCAATTAAATTAGCCAGTGTTTGATCTGAACCGTACACCACATAAAACCGTCTGATCTAATTAACGTGATTAAAATAATATATGGCAAAGCTTTGTCTGTTCCCTGTCATAGGAAGAATGGGAAAGAGAGTGAGACAGAGAATATAATGCTCGGGGAGCGAGAGAGGAGCGTAATTTTCTCAAAGGTTTGGGATGTGTCTCAGAGGATAAGATGATGTAACGTTTTTTTTTTTAAACAAATGAAAATGCATCACTCAAACAGTGTCCAGATGTGGTTGATTAAGAGTTAGATGGAGGAGTTAATGAATTGCACCAGCTTATAGCACCGTTATTTTGCATGTGCTTTTTGAATTGTTTCAGCACACAGTTCACTAAAGGAATTATGCAAATCATGTAACTGTAAACGCACCCACAAAATCTGGGCTGAACGCATTTTACTCACCACAATTGCCAATCTTCAGGGGTTGGTTCTGATATCTGTAGGTTTTTGGAAATGCCTGATTAAACTGGATTGCAGATGGTTTGTAAACAAGAAATACAGCACAAATTCTCCTTGTTTAGTGCTTCCCCCCAAATACGTATTCTACACACACACACACACATATGTAAATATATAAATACATATATAAACAGAAATTCAAGGGGGTAAAAATAATTTCTTTCTTTCTCAAAACTAAATTTTGATTTCCATGTGATCAAATTATGTATAAGTGTTTTCGCACATGATCATTGGGTGTAGGCCATCAGTCAATGAGTGTAGAGTGTAGTGGCATGTAGAGAACTGTGTTTGGAGTTTTGAGTGTAAAGTGTATATTGTCCTTACAGTTTTGCCTTACTCGGTCTGAAGATTAGATGCATGAGTAAATGGTTTCACTGAGTGGGGCTCAAGTTCCACTTTTAGTGTGCAAGCAATTGTAAAATCTGTAATATTATCCAGCAAGGATGCATTCAGTTGATTAAAAGCGACAGTAAAAGCCTTTTATATTGTTACAATATCTGTTCTTTTGAACTTTCAGACTGATCTCATGAAGTAGCGTGTGTATGACACGCCAATTCGTATTTCCATTTTTGGCGTGCTATCAAGACGCATAATCGCTTTTCAGCGTGTTTATGAATGCCGTTGACTTAACGTTATTACTGTATATATAAATATATGACCTACCCCAACCCAGTCCCTAAACCTACCCGTCACTGGGGTTAATAGCATTTATGAGTCTTCCCCTACCATCCTAGGAAAAAAAATATCGTTCCCCAGATGTAGATCTACATTTTGCTTCGTTTCGCTCGGACATTTGACGGAGTGTACATAGGCGCGGAATCACTCCGACGTTAATGCCGTAGACATACACGCAGATACACGCGGATAGCTCAAAATGCGTAGAGATAACACGCCACTTGAGTCGAAAGTGGCATGTATGTTTATGCAAAAGTCATGATGTCATGTTGGAACAGCGCAGTCTCATCCCAAGACGTCATATAACTGACGTCTTGGGACGTCTTTTGACCATACGTCAAGATCCGCCTTTTTAGGGTACCCTTAAACGTCGGTTAGATGACGTTATCAGATCCTAACCCTACCCCAGACCTAAACCTACCCTGTCACCTAACCGACGTTAAAGGTATAGCGTCAGTTGTATGACGGCCCGAGATCGTCATGTAACCAACGTTTAAGGCTACCCTAAAAAGGCGGATGTTGACGTATGGTCAAAAGACGTCCCAAGACGTCAGTTATATGACTTCTTGGGATGAGACTGTGTTAGTTGGAACTTTCTATTTAACAAGGAAAAAAGGGTATCACAGTGTCCACAAAATATTTGAGCAGCACAACAGTTTTCAACACTGATAATAATAAGAAATGTTTTTTGACAACCAAATCCCCATATTACAATGATTTCTGAAGGATCATCTGACAGGGAAGATTGATGACAGCTGAAAATTCAGCTTTACCATACCAGAAATAAATTACATTTTACAATATATTACAGCAGTCATTTTAAATTATAATCATATTTCAAAATATTACTGTTTTTACTGTATTTTGATCAAATAAATCCAGCCTTGATGAACATAAAAGACTTCTCTCCAAAATATTAAAAATGTATTACCAACAATAAACTTTTGAACACTGGTAACCATATTGTCATAACACTGAGTTTGGTTTGGTAAAATTACATACATTATTTACACACTGTAAAAAAAAAATTGTTGGTTTACCTTAAAAAATGAAGTAACCCAGTTGCCTTAAAACTTTAAGTTCATTGAAATTGAAAAATTGAGTTAATACAATGGAGATTATTGATTTAATAATCAGAAACTCAAACTATTATGTTATCTGAACCCCCTAAATTATCTAAGTTGATTTGACAGAAGAAAACACGTTATGATAACAAATCATGATTTTTTTTTTTTTTACAGTGAGCAGCAAATTTTTATCTTTTGTTGATTTTAATTTGTATTTTATGTTAATTTAATAATTGTTTAGACTGAGATATATTATATTATCTAATATTTTCTTCCTGGCTTTATCTCCTTACAGTTGCACTGCCACCATCTTTGTTCTGCATGTATTTTTTGACCTTGATGCCACTTCTCCAGTCCGCTTAATTACGGCTGAAAAAAAAAAGTGGAACTCAGTAATGACAATCCCTCCCTCTCGGCATGAGTTAAATGTGTTTCTGTCAGGGCTCTTCAACAATCATCATTTCATCAACATGGCGCCTGAGTCCAAAGAGAGTCTGATTTGTTTTACTAATGTTCTAAAGGAGCTCTGCAGGAAGACGTGCAGGAACGTGACCTGCATGCCACTGACCTACCGTCCCTTCAATCATATGAAATCACTCCTGCTAGTAAGCAAAGAAGGTCGAATCTAAACAGTAAAAGAGACCATTTTTATTGAGGACATCTTACATAAATGCTATTATTTATTCAGTGACCCTGTCGTCCAGAAGCAAGCGTAAAAACAGAGGTTAGCTATATGAAAGAAGCCACTGAAATGCATTACATCGACTCTTATGCAGAGCTGAATATTAAATCTTTAAAAAAAAAAAAATACCTTGCTAAAAAACGTGTGCTATATGTATCTTTTCTTTAAAAATGCCCTATTGTGCTTTTTACCTTTTCAGCTTTCTTTAGTGTGTACTGTTGCTGTTTGAGCATGAAAAATGTCTGCAAAGTTCACCCCAAAGAGAGTTATTCTCTATATCAGTAAGCACTGATTCTGAACTCCCCGAAACACCTCAATTTTAGTCTGGAGTTTTCTTCCGGGAATGAACACAATATTTCATTTAAATAAATCCCGGCCATGGTATATGCAGAAAAAGGGACAATGCCTGGTTGGGCGTGACATTTCCCAAACATGCTCAAAGCAGTTGACCAATCACAACACACTCATTCAGGCAACCAATCAGAGCACATTACACTTTCGGAAGGAGGGGCTTCATAGAGACCGGAACTATGGTCGCAAATTTCAGTTGAACTCTATTGGTAACGACAGAACTTGTGACCGTAGTTGGCTAACGATGCTTTCGGGAAACGCATCGTTAGCCATGTTCGAGTCAGTGTTTCCCGAAACCATCGTTTCAATGAAAATTTGCAAACAGCATCGCAAAGTTGTGTGGTTGACAGCTCTCTACCTGTGGTTAGAGGCATAGTTTCTTGTTTGTATGACATGTGGACTCAATAAATACTTATCTTGAGCAAAATAAGCAAGCTGACATTCCAACGCATTCTCATCCTTTAACGTCATATAGAGCGCTATATGACAAAACGGCGCTATACTACGCTAAAGGCACCCGTTATCGTTAATATAACACGTGCTGTGAGGGCTAAGTTTAGGTGTGGGGTAGGGTGTACGTGTCATATTCACGCTAAAGGATTTATAACGTCTTGGGTTCGCGTGTTATATTAACGATAACGGGTGCCATGTGCGTAGTATAGCGCCGTTTTGTCATATAGCGCTCTATATGACGTTAAAGGATGAGAACGGGCTGGACATTCAGTACAACCAGTGTCTTTATTTAGAATACATACAAATGTCATTTACGTCTTTGAATTTGTCAAGAGATTTAAAGCATCGTTTTTGAAAAGTGTGCATGTGTGTACATGCTCTAGTATAAAAAGAGTGAACTGAGAAATGAACTGAGAAAAATTTGAAATGTTCCTAAGATGCCATGTCCGTAATTTATATCAAAACATCTAGCGTTAATTAGATCTCAAACAGTTTCATTAAAATAAGTTATTACTCCACCACCTGCGTGACATCATTAATCAACGTGGTTGAACGACCAATTTGCGACAATACAGTTTTGGGAAGCAGTCGTGAGCTAGCTGATTTCTTCAACAAAGCATCGTGCTATGGTAGACAGTTAAGCAGAGTTGCGTCGTTGTACGGGAGTGTTTCCAACAGACTGGAAAGATTGGTGCTTCAATAATGTAAAAAATGATGTTTTTTGAACATTCAAGCATAACAATCAAGACTTTGTAAAAGGGCATAATGTGGCCTCTTTAATGTATTAATGTTTTTCTCCTTGAAACGGGAAAGTTGCAGTGGGTCATTTAAAGCTTGAGCCTTTCTTGACAACAGACGAAAGCAATAAAGGCAATAGGCAAATCATAATTTGATGTTCTGATTCAGACGAAGGTAATCTTTATTTAAAGGGAATGCAACATTCTCATTCTAAAAGCTTTTAATCTGACAAAAAAATAATAATAATACGCCTCTCCAAACAAGTTATTCGTTTATTTATTTTTTGTTTCAATAAAAATAGTCTGCTAAAAAATTATTTTGTTAACATTTAGGAGTGCATTAGCATATAGATAACCTTAATGCGAACTCCTATTTTGATGGTTTTTATCTTAGAATTGTAATGTAGGTCCTTTTGACTTCCTTCTCAGAGAAAGGGCAGTCTCTTTACACAACTCCAATCCAAACAGTGAGGGCTAACAAGTTAATTTGTTGTCTTTTGTCTGTTCTGTAACTGAAAATTGAGCTTGAACAAAGCATACAATGAAGTATTCATTGTAGAGAGAGAGCAGGAAAAAGCTAGACCTACAGCTTGTCGTCTGGCAGTAAGAACATAACAGGATTCTACTACTCTGAGATTGATTTTGTACACCAAGGTTGCACTATGGATCAGTGGTGTTGAAGTTGAAAGTATTTCCACAGCTAATGAAAGTCAGTGAATGCATAGCTAGTTCCATTAATGTCACGGTTAGTGGAAGACAGAGGACCGCAAGCTCTCAAAGCGAAGGAGTGCAGAAGAGATGTAGTGCACTTCCACTATAGTATTTCTCAATCGGAAAGTCACCAAAGATGCAAATACAGTTCAAAACAACTTTTTTCTGAGAAAAAAAAGCATACTATTTAACCGATTTACTCCTAATTTTGGTTTTGTTTCGAGTTTTTTCCTATTTTCTCACTTGATTAGTTCTAGGTGTTCCTTCGTTATTTCTGTGTATTTGTGCATGTACAGTAAGTTGTTTTCCCTTTATTTGTCTAGTTTCTTTTAATCAAACGTATTGATTTAGTGAATTCTCTCCAATTAGTTCTAGTTCTACAGATAACTAATTTATATTATAGATGTTTGTCCATTTTACTCTTAAATATTTATATTAATCTCTTAAAACTCTTAATATCTTTACTGTCAATTTTCCTACATTTAATGTGTCCTTACTGAAAAAAAAAGTATCAATTTCTACTTACTGACCCTAAACCTTTGAACAGTAGCATATGTCATATAGACGTCATTTACATATAAAACTTGTAAACTTTTCAGGACAAAACATCATGATTGATTCGAATGGCCATAATGAGGGTAGAACATTTTTTTTATTTTAAACTTTCAATGTTTTTGGTGCAATAACCTTGTGCTAAGTGCTAAAAAGTGTAGTGGTCTTTTCAGGTCTAGTAGAGCTGCTATTTTTGTTTTACAATGATTCATTTCTGTTTTAAAGCACAATGATGCCATACCCAGTACTGTAATGTTAACGGCCAATTATTAATTTGTTCGTTTGTAAGAAGCCGGCCTCTCGGGTCAGCATATCTTCTGTATCTATGCTCCAACAGAAAAGCAGTTTCAGCAACGTTTCCTTGAACTTTCTTGTGCCCCTGTCATCACTGAAGATGCAGGCTGGCTCTGGATTATAATGGCCCAATTTACAAAGTTATCAATACAAATTTCATTAAAGTCTCCCTGCAGTCAATCATTTCGTCACTTAAAACTCATCTTTGATCACCAAAATTATATATATATATATATATATTTATTTTATGTTTTTTTTCCTTGAAGAAAATCTTCATGCATTAAAATAGCTTGAATGTAACTCAACACACTTGCCTGATTTAGTATATTCATTTCTATGAATATGCAAATTATTGGATCATGATTGGTTACAAGGTAGTTTGTGAAGTTAGAACCACCAGTGATTTCTAACCACGTTTTTGACGCTGTCTTTGGTTCACTGCGGTTTTAAGGAGAAAATATTCATGTTGACTTTCCACATGGTTTGTCTTGAATTTCCACATGGTTTATCTTGACAGAATGGCCACGACGGTCATTTTGACCGTTTTGAATTTTATATCTCCAATAACTTTGTTGAAAAAAATTATAAAATCCTGCTGGTACCTGACTTTTCCTGTGTGTTTGTATTTTCGTTTAAAATATTTTTTAATATAAATTACAAATGAGGCAATTTATTATTATTATTATTTTTTTACCTATTTCGGCCATATTGACCGCAGTGGATTCCGCGGTGTTCTTTTCTTACATTTCCCGTGGTTGACCTTTTGTCTGTTAGGAAATAGTCAGAATTGCAAAATGACAGATATGTTTATTGAGAGCTGGTCAGATGCTGGGAGAGATAAGGTGTGCAAATGTCCGGTATGAAGCCCTTGGCAGCAGAGGGACGCTGCGTGTAGAACCAGGAGTGCTGAACACGGATGGATGACACACGGAAAACGGATACAGGCAGGGAACAAACACGCAGGAAACATCCACGACGGTCTGACAAAGACTAGGCGACAACAACAGTGACACTAAAAAGGGTTCGCTGAACAGAAGCGCGTTGATCAGAAGCAGCGGGCGTACTACGCACACACACACGCATACTCACACGAGAAAGGAGACAGCGAATTCATAAACACTGACATTGTCCTCTCTCACTGTCAAAAGAATGCCTAAATAAGATACTTTGGTAACACTTTACAATACGGGTGCACTAATATCCATTAATTCATGCTTAACTAATGCACAGATAATCACGAGTTAATGCATAACTAATGAAGAACTAAACCATTAATTAATGATTACTGCATCAGCAACTAATAAAGAGTCTATATGATTAATAGATTAAGTAATACATAAATTGCTATTAATTCAATGTGTCATTGTGTATTAATTCCTTAATAACATATTTTATTAACTAATAGTGTAAATTAATGTATTAATTACGACAATTAGTCAAAGCTATGCACTTCAACTTCCAGTTGTCTGCTTTAATTAATCATTAGCTAATGATTTGCAAATGTATCATTATGTTATGACTTTACTTGTTGGGGCACATCATTATTAACTAGTCATTTAGTAATTGTAGTAATTTGCACATGAATTTGCACTAACGAATTTGTATTAACGCATATTTGTGTACCTGTCATCTTATCTGTAGGTTGAAATACAAGAATTTGGCTCATTCTGGTAATTAACATATTAATTAACACTATTAGTTAAAAAAATGTGTTATTATGGAATAATCCACAATTACATATTTAATTAAAAACAATTCATTTATGAACTAATACATTAACCCTACAGACTCTTAATTAGTTCCTAATGTGGTAATCATTAATGAATAGCTTAGACAATCATTAGTTAGACATTAATTCAGTATTATCTGTGCATTAGTTAAGCATGAATTAATGCTTATTAGTGCACCCGTATTATAAAGTGTTACCGATACTTTTAGTTGTTATCTTGTTCTGAGTTATGTTGAATGGATATGGAATATATAGCCTATCTGTTGTGAATGAGATAATTACGGCTAGCCTAATGTTATTATTATTTATAAATGTATAATTATTAAACTTGTTTAAATGTACAGTTTGGTGTTGTTTTGTTTTTAAAAGATATCCTAATACAATAAATACATTAATCTCTCAATTGGATATTTAAAGATATAGAGTTTGCAATCTAAAGGCCCGTACACACCGGGATGAATATCAGCGCGCGTTATTCGCCAGCGTTTTTCAACTCGTTTTTTGTGTTCACATCCAAGCGATTTTCGCTGATGGTGAACCGAGTGAACATGCAAATTCATTCCCAGACATTAGATTGCGCTTAATGTAAAACAGAAATAATAGTATACTATACTATTATTACAGAAATACTAATATGAATATTATCATATAGCTCTTTATGCTCCGAGACCAGCTGCTCAACATTCATCTTGCCCATAGATATCTTCCTCGTCTTCCACCAGTGTAGACGGTGGCGTATATATCTTCTTCGCCGTTACGTATGTGTGCTCGGTAAGACCGTTTTGTGTTTGAGCGCCCCCAAGTTGTGTTTTACTGTAACTTCAGAAGCACCAGACACGTGAGCAAAAGCGGCAATCTCATTAGTCGGATGGTTTTTGATGAGGCGCTTCAAACCAAAAAAACGAACCTGAGACGTTTTTTTTTTAAATGACGCTTTTACGCGTATCGTTTTTCGCGTTGGTGTGAACACTCCCATTTGCACCCTTCGTTTAGTCACGAGGAGTTAAACGTCGCAAATATCGCGTGCGAAATTCGTCCCGGTGTGAAAAGGCCTTAAACCACTTGTGGCAATTCTAGTGTTAAAGCCAACCCGATCTCACGACCAAGTCGTCGAATTCGACGAATGATTAAAAAATGGCTAATTCGTAACAATTCATACGACCTCACTCGTACGAATTAATACGATTTTGCTAAATCGTACATATTTTACGAATTGGCCAATTCGTATGAATTCGTACGAATGACCTAGCCCTTACCCCGCCCCTAAACCCTAACCATCACGTGGGTTTAGACAAATCGTACGAATTAGTACGAGTGAGGTCGTACGAATTAGTACGAATTAGACACTTTTTAATCATGCGTCGAATTCGTACGAATTGGTCGTGAGATAGTGTTCGTTAAAGCATATTAAAAAACACCACAGACATAAACAACATTAAAAGATGGATTTTCACCAGGGGGTCTTTTAAGTTAATACAACTTAATTAAAAAACACACTTAAATTAGTGTTTAAATGCACAATATTAAGTTAATGTAGGTCAACAGAGCTTAAAAACTGTTTGCAACTTAAAAGGTTTAATTAGATCAGTAAATTCAAATTTTTAAGTTCCAAATGCATTTGTATAAGTTGTGGTAACAGGTCATCTGTATTACTTTTTAGAGTGTGCATTTACTGCCTGATTTTTCATATATTTTTATGATGTGGTTTAGGCAGACAGAGTCAGCATATTAGTGTGACTGGTGGGTCTCAGGGGAAGAACATATTTGCACTCGATCTTCCACACATTCATTTATCATCCCCTGTTTCTCTCATCTCTGCTCAAACTAATGGCCCTTAACACTTAATTGCTGTATCAAGCAAGATCACACACTTTCTATTATAAAGGGGGCAAACCCCATTGGGCAAGTAGGCATCTCAAATAAAAAGCAGACAATTTTGAGCACAAAGTGATGTTTGGGCTAGAATGTTTAGATGGCAATACATTTGACTTCTTTCATTTGCTGTTCACGGCACATCATTTGTTATAGTAATATGCTCACACTGTCACAATCTGGACTGGACTTCTCAGAAAGTCAATACGGGTATATTGTGAATTACATTACCATTTAAAATAACTTGTTTTTCTAAGTGAATATATTTTGCAATGGAATTTAGTTATGTAATGGAAAAGCTGTATTTTTCATCATTACTCCAGTTTTCAGTGTCACATGAAATCATTATAATATGTTAATTTAGTGCTCAGTTATTATCAATTAGTGTTATTATTATTGGTTCATATTATTATCAATGTTAAATACAGTTTTTGCTGCTTAAAATTTGTGGTGAAACTATGATTATTAATTAAATTTGCGTTGAAACTATGAATATTGAACATTACATTATTGAACAGGCAGTACAAGTTTTGTCAACATTGATAATAATAAGAAATGTTTCTTGAGCTCCAAATTAGCATGTTCTGAAGAATAATGTAAAACACAAATAAGTTATTTTAAATTGTAATAACATTTCACAATAATTTCTATTTTTACTGTATTTTTCAGCAAATAAAAGCAGCCTTCTTTCAAAAGTATTCTTTCAAAAAAATTGAATCATTCTTAAAGGGATAGTTCACTTTGAAATACATTTTTGGTATGTTTTAGCTTACCTCAAGGGCATTCAAGATGTAGGTGTCTTTGTTTCCACAGTATTTTCAATTTTGATATTTTTAGGTCAAACCGTTCTTGTCTGTCAGTCATATAATGCAGGTCTATGGTCACCACCTCAAAGAGCATGCACAGAGAAGTCCAAATTAAACATGATTCAATGACTCGTAAATGTAAGTACACATTGATGGCCTAAGGCATGAAACGAGTGGTTTCTGTGAGAAAACCAACGTTTTTACCTCTTGTAACCACAGCCACAAAGCGTCCGCGCCCTCAGATCACTAGGACATGGCTGTGGTTAAGAAGTAAAAACGATATCGAAAACCGCTCGTTTCGTGTCATAGGCCATCAATGTGTACTTACATATACGAGTCATTAAATCATGTTTAATTTGGACTTCTCTGTGCATGCTCTTTGAGGTGGTGACCATAGACCTCTATTATATGACTGATAGACACGAACGGTTTGACCTAAAAATATCAAAATTGAAACTACTGCGGAAACAAAGACACCTACATCTTGGATGCCCTTGAGGTAAGCTAAAACATACCAAAAATTAATTTCAAAGTAAACTATCCCTTTAATTATTACACACTTTTGACTGACTGTATAACTACCTTTATGAATCAATGGGCATCTTAGCATCAATTTGCACATGCTTGAAACTTTTGTTCACACAATAGTAAACGAAAAAGAAAAAATGTATTTACTCTCTCTATCGCAGGTGTGGCAGTGTGGCGGCAGTATGGAGGTTCTTCCATGTGCCAGAGTAGCGCACATTGAACGCACAAAGAAACCATACAACAATGACATCGACTACTATGCCAAGAGAAACGCGTTGCGGGCAGCAGAGGTCTGGATGGATGAGTTTAAGTCCCACGTCTATATGGCCTGGAATATCCCCATGAATGTGAGTGAACGTTTTAGTAATCACCCTCACCCAACCTAATTTGTGTGAGTCTAGGCAGCCAATGGTTAATGGAAAATGATTGCTGTGATTAATTTTGTCCTGATTCATTTACTTGCGTGTCTTCTGTGCAAGGCACAGTACACAGAACAAGATTGTAGATTAAGTTTGGCTGCTTGTCAGAGTCAGTTTCAATGTCGTCCTTAACGAACAGTTTCAAATGTTACAGGTTTCATGCTGCAAATACATTAATAAAGCATTAAAATAATAAAATATACATTTAACTGAATTAATTATGATTTGTAAACACAGGCCATTCTTCTTCCTGATGTGAAAAACTGTACTGAAGAGATAATTCAACCAGAGCCAGCACTTAAGTTATTAAAAGGTTTAATTGCATTGAAGTGTTTCAGGAGTGGTCTTGGTCAATAAATGCAATGAGATACTTCACCTCTTAACCGTTATATCAGACGAATTTTAAAATGGAAAGCAAGTTCATAATAGCCAAGTATACATTATTAATAGTTATTCATAATGCAGTAGTGTTCAATTCCACATGGTGCATTCCTGTCTATTACAAAAGTGCCCTCACTAAGCTTGTAACTGGTCTTCAGTACTCAATGATAGTGATAGTCATTTATAAAACACTTATCATAGTCAATATAAAATTTAGGCCTGTTTCACACAGCACTTAAACAGTACAGAAGCAAAGCAGCGACGTACTGCAAATGCAACAGATTTCATGCTTACAATGTTTCTGTTGTGTATCCAAATTACAGATTTATACTGAAAATAAAAAAAAATACGAATCTATTCTATATGAATGTTTCCTTTATATAATGCCTGCAATTTATAAAATGGTTATCTGTACTCTTTTTTTTTTTTTTTTTTTTTCATTATTTTATGGTGCTATATAAAAGCCTTTATTGAAAAAGATTGTATTGATAAAGTTAAACTTTTAGGTTAAATCTTTTATTTTTTATTTTTTTATTTTATTTCCCAGCATTAAATCATAAAATATGCATTTAATTGGATGAATGTAATTATTTTATTTTATTTTTCAGCATTATTTTACATTCTTCTAATTATTATATTTATTTATTATTTTTTATTGTATATTCATTATTTTTATTTATTTATTTATTTGATTATTTTAGCAACTGCAGTGCTGCAGCCCTGCCAGGTCACAACTACAAGTCATAGTATGATCGCAGCTGTGTGTATAACAATGTTATTGCTTGACTAAATTAACTGCTAAAAGGCATTTGAAATGCAGTCACTTTCATTTTTGCTTACTGATGTATGACTTCATTGCTTCTGTTGTAAACATGAATTAAATTTAATGTCATAATAAATTGTTACCCATCATTACACACCTATCAATTTAGCTTCTACGTGTGTAAATATTTCCTCACATTGTAAGTGCTTTGTATTTTAGACACTTAAATTAACTCGGCATCAAAACCAGTGGAAAATATGGATGAATATTGAAGGCTTCTCAACTGTTGGGTGCAAGCCTCTCAAATACGGTACAAACTGCATTCGGTATGCATTGAACATAGTTCTGTTTCCTGAACAACAGAACGATTTTTGTATTATATAGGATGGTTGGCAAGCCTACTCCTATTAGTACTTCCACTGAGAATCAGATATTGAGTTTTAGATTCTGAGCGTGTTTTTGAATACCATTAGAAGTTCTTCGCTTCAGTTCACTGAGCAGTTCTCCGTGCTTACTTGAGCCCACTCGCTAGCGCTGGTAATTAAACAGATGATTAGCATGTTAGCGGCTCCTAATGAATGAACAATTGCAGTCTCCCATGACTGACATAAACGCAAACGCGCACTCCTCCTGTTCTCCCTGACAATTTTCAGACGGATTAAACTTTTGTTTATGTGCGATGGTCTGATGAGTGAACACGGTGAATACAAAATTCAAATGATAAATACAAACTACCAGAACCGAATGTCATAAAAGGTACCGAACTAGTCCATAAAAAGCTTGAACAGTCAGGGAAGTTAACAGTATGTAATACCATTAAATATGTAAATATGGAATATGTAATACCATTATATTAATAAATGAGCAGTTCTTTAATTAGCGGGCTAAATTCATAACACCATTTATTATTAGTGTGACAATAAATCCTAACAACACTTCACTTGCGGTAGTTGATTTGACTTTTTCCAGCATTATATATATATATATATATATATATATATATACATATATATATATATATATATATATATATATATATATATATATATATATGAAGAGTTCAGATGCAAAAGCCACTAAATGCCATTTGAAATTTTCTTCTTTAATGATGATTTTTATCAAACTTGTATATTTAAGTTCAGTAATTTCACTTAAATAACAATTAATAGGTAATCATCATTGCCATTTAAGTGAAATCACTGAACTTAAATATACAAGCTTGATAAAAATGATCATTCTAGAAGAAAATTTCAAATGGCACTTAGAGGCTTTTGCATCTGAATTCTTCATATATTAATTAACTATGTATGACACTTAACGTTCTGTTGTTCCAGAACCCAGGAGTGGATTTTGGAGACGTGTCGGAGCGCGTAGCACTGAGGACGAAAATGAACTGCAGGAGCTTTCGCTGGTACCTTGAGCATGTCTATCCCGAGATGAGAATTTACAATAACACCATCACTTATGGAGAGGTAATAAAGACAAACCAACCCCTTTATGCACCTCTCATACACTGTTAGTTGAATGCCTCTGTACTCCTGTGAAGAATCCATCATTCTGTTACACTTCTGTTTCTGTTTTTGGCAGGTTTTAAAGTAAAAATGTCACTTCAGCAGCCAATATACTAAGCACATGTGAAGAAAGGATACAAGTTGATATTAGTTTATTTGACTAAATCTTTCTAAAGTAAATAACATTTTATCCTATAGTATATTGCCATTTCCATATGATTACATTACTAATGCACTGCAAGTTGTATTTTTGGACTGAATGGTAAAAACTGCATAAATACAACAGAAATTTAAAGGTAATTGGTTTCCATAGCAACAGTGTACAAAGCATTGGGATTAGCTCCATTTTCCTCATAATGAGATTTAATGAGGCCCCTATTAACTATAGAGTGTGTATGGGTTGAGGATGGGAGGTGTGTGTGTGTGTGTGTCTGTGTGTGTGTACTGGAAATCTTTGACCTTGTGGGGACATTTTTTGGTCTCCATGAGGAAAACCACTTATAAATCATAAAGAACAGTTTTTTTTTATGTAAAAATGCTGAAACTTTTATATGTGAGGGTTGTGTTTAGGGTTACATCATTATGTCTATGAAAAGTCTCAATAAACCATGGAAACCCAACATGTGTGTATTAGAATTCAACAGGCCTAGATCTCAATAGAAGAGAAATCTAACAGCGTTTTCAATTTGTTGAAGAAAAAAATGAGACCTGCATTTCTACATTGATCTCTGGAACTGCAGGGGAGGAAAATCTATAGCTGTATTGGAATAGTTTGTCTCTGAAAATATCCCCGCTAGATCACAGATTCCACATATCTCATCCTCTGCCCAGCATTAGGTTTTATGGACGGTCAATGTTGTCATCTCCCAAACAGATTTGACAAAGCATGTGTATGTGCAATTATATTCAACCTTCAGAGCAGCACAAATGCTATAGGTTTAATTGGGTTACTTAATTGTACACTGTGCTTATGCACTGAAAAAAATAATATGCTTTATCTAATCAATAAAATTGTGGCAACATATTACAAGCAATATTATTAATTAAATTGTACAAATTAGAATTAATTAGAATATTAATTTGATTAACTATTACTCAATTCAAATTTGTTCAATTTAATGAATAATATTGCTTGTAATCTGTTGCCACAATTTTATTGATTAGATAAAGCATATTCATTTTTACAGTGTGCCTCATGTGTGATGATTTAAATGTCTGTGTGTATTATTGTTTATTCATTTTTCAGGTGCGAAACAGTAAAGCCAGTGGATACTGCCTTGACCAGGGGTCAGAGGAGGATGACAGGGCCATACTTTACCCATGCCATGGCATGTCATCACAGGTAAGTGTTTTCTTCTTGTTGTTGTTTGTTAATTTTTGCATTGGTCAGTATTAAGTTGATCAAAAGCGACAGTTAAGACTTTTAAAAATTAAAGTGCATAATACATTTTTTATATTAATAAATCAATATTGATAAAATTTGAAATTTGCAGTCTCTGAATAATTCTTATATTTCCATATGTTGATATGTAATAGTCTTCACTTAGTAGTGATATATTAACACCCATGAGTAGGACATGTTTAGTATATTAGTGGTCGTCTGATTTTTTTTTTTTTTTTTACTTTCCCCTCAATCAATCTTCATGTGGTTACATCATTGCATTCACATTACATTTATGCCCTGAACAGACAGCAAAAATCTTGTTACTGGCAAATGCACGGACAGGGAGCCAAGAATATGCCACATTTGCAAAGATAAATCACTATATCAATTTTGACATATGCAGCGGTCTGGAGAGGGAAAAAATTCACAATTTTCACCAGCACATATTGATGCGAATTGCAAAACTTAAATGAAATTTATAATTGAAACATCTTGTCAACCTCAATGTACTCTTATTTGACATTGCCTGGAGACAGAGAGCCTTTTAGGTTGAAATTACCTGTTGATTGTATCTCGATTTCTGTGTCCTGTCCTTTCATAACTGCCTCCCTTGCAAAGCAGCAGTTATAAGTCATTGGTTTATGTGACTTTGACATCTGACATTTTTATTCATTCGGATTAAATGGATGTGGAATAATCAAACAGTTTTCCTACCAGGCTATGACCTTTGACTGTGTGATGTGACCTTTTCACTGTCATCCATGCGCAAGAGAGATATGATCCTTTGAACAATTTAAAATACAATCTATCTCTCTCTACTCCTCTCTCTCTCTCTCTTTTTTTTCCTCCCCCCTAAATCTTGTAAGGGAAAATGACAGCTTTAGTCCATAATCCAGGCCTAAGGAAAATAAAGCAATTGAAGTATATTCACATTGTATCTTCAAATTACAATAAAGTCTAGTTTTACATGATACAGCTAAGCTTATTTTTTCCCCAGGTTTTTTCATTTCCTTCGTCATTTAAACTACTTTTAATCCCAAATTCGTAGTTAATATTGGTTGTAGCATTACAAATTGAATCAGAAACATTTTTCAAAGTGTTTTATGGTGTCTGGTATGAATATTTGATTGTATTATTTGATCTCTAAGATTCTTGGAGAAAAAATAAACGTTGATCATTTTCCCCTTTCATCGTTTTGATTGTCAAACATTTTCAAACAGCGTGCCGTCTCATCCTTTTAATGAAAAATCCTTTGTTACTTTGTCCTCTGTGAGTGCTTCTGCTCCATGTGGTACATAATCGGGTTACAGTACGCATGAAGATGAGCTTACTCTATTGTCCTAGTACTGTTTTCACCTTGGTCACTGGGCAATTACCCTCGGTTCTATAGATTAACTTTACTCAATAGAGCGAGCTTGATTTTCAATGAATGTCAGCTTGTACTTCATTGTGATGTGCCGACCTTGGGATCTGATGTCTGAGAGATTGACTTTCAGCTGAATTATTGACCTGTGTTATTCAGTGCAGTGTACTTACCGTAATAGATAGCTGCTATCTCGACTTCCATCTCTCTGGGTAGTTAGTGTAAACTTCAGAATGATGGTGGTTTTAATCATACAGCTAAGCACTGCTCATACCTGGAGTTTTCATAAAGGAACAGATCAGCTTGTGATGTACTTGAGAGGTTTTAAACGAATTACATGATGCTTATGGTTATGTGTTGATACTGTATATGTCCAACATGGGCAGAAAAAAACATGCTTCCTCTGGATTCCAATAGATAATTAGCATGCACTATTTTTAATGACGTTCCAGCTGATGAGGGTAAAACATTGTCTGTCTGTTCGCTTCATTTCACTGAGGTTTGTTTTGTAAACAAGACTGGATTTGCAGACCGATTAAGATTAAAGAACGGTGCTGTTCCGTCTTGGATCTGACACGAATGGTGCAACACACGGACACTCTGGGTCGAACATGTATGGGAGAATCATTCCGGTTGCCATTTTACAACATCGGACGTTTTCAGAACAATTTCCCCCTCATCTTTATCTACTATAAAATATGATTTATTTATTTATTTATTTATTTTTTCTTAAAAGAAATGGTTAATTTTAGTTATTCTACAGCCTGTTAATGGGTGGTGGGACATTTTTTTCCCTATCACATATTTTAGTAATCATAAATTAGGTATCATTCGAAAGCATGTAATTTTAAAACCTTTTACCTCATTTTTTGTGATATCAGCTTTAAATTTGAAACACAACTTGATTAGACATGGTTTTTAGAGTTCAAATTATTTTTAATAATATATTTTGTATGAAATAAAAATTTGCTTTAGAGTGCAGTGTCTTTTATTTTATTTATTTTTTATTTTTACAACCTTACAGTATGTCTGTATTCTAAAGCGTTCATGAATAACAACAATTTATGCACAAAAATAAAATGACATACATTTTCTCACCTTCATGTTGTTCCAAACATTGACTTTCTTTCTTCTGCAGAACAGAAAATAAGATATTTTGAAGAAACTGTGAAAAAATCCCTGGAACCCAGTGACTATGATTGTATGGATAAAAAGTCGTTTTTTAATCTTTTTTTGTGCTCCACAGAAAGTCATTGAAACAACACGAATGTGAGAAAATGTAATTCTCATTTGTGGGTGAACTATAAACTGAATCTAGGATCTTCATTTTCATTTTATACATTGCATATAGGCCTTTTCTGAGCATATATAATATATATTTATTTATTTATTTTCGCATTGTCTTGATATTTCATTTCAGCTGGCAAGGTACACCACCGAGGGCTTATTGCAGTTAGGACCCTTGGGGTCGACTACGTTTCTGCCTGACACAAAATGCCTGGTGGATGATGGAAGAGGAAGGACTCCCAGCTTGAAAAAATGTGATTCTGTCACCCGGTCCTCCCAGAGGCTGTGGGATTTTACTCAGGTAAGAGAATGCACTCATACAAAACAATTTATTCATAAGCTTGCTGAACGCTTTATATTAATATTTTATTTTCCACTTGAGACATAAGTATTTGATTTCCCTAAATGAAGATTGTTGTTTTGTTGAAGAAAAGCATCAAGTGTTGGATATTAGATTCTTAAAATATACTGTATATTTTATTATAGCATACATGCGTTGAAAATTTTGGGGTCTGGGAGATTTTTATAATGTTTTTTAAAGACGTTTCTTATGTTCACCAAGTCTATATTTATTTGATAAAATAAATTAAAACAGCAGTATTTTGTTAATATAAATTCCTAGTAATAATTTGGCTTAATAAAGACAGAAAACTAATAAAAAGGGAAAAATCACACAACAAAACTGCTAAAACTTTAACTAAAATTCAAATGAATCCTGAAAAAATCATGGGTCAAAAATCAAAAATCATTCTAATATGCTGATTTGTTGCTCAAGAAACATTTCTTATTAGAAATGTTGAAAACAGTTGTGCTGCTTAGTATTTTTTGAAAACTGTATAAAAAAAATGATGACCATAAATTTGCATTTATTTGAAATAGAAATATTTTGTAACATGTTTACATTTTCTTTAAAAAAAATAAAAATAAATCTTACTGTCCTCAAATTTTTGTAGGAGTGTGTGATGCCAGATATATTTACAGTGTTTTGGAATATTTGTTTCTTAGAATGGGCCCATCATAAGTCGAGACACGGGACGTTGTCTGGAAGTTGAAATGTCAAAAGATGCGAACTTTGGCTTGCGGCTGGTCGTCCAGCGCTGCTCAGGGCAGAAATGGATGATTCGGAACTGGATAAAACACCCCAGACACTGAGGACCATCCAACCTCCCTGGGCTGAAGAGCAGCCATAGACAAACCCTGGAGTCTAGGGTTGAGACAGAGGAGATGAACTCGCGTGCAAGATACTCTCTTTCAGGGTAAAATGCTTTTAATATAGACGTCCAAAGGTGGAATATAATCTTTGGACGAATTTACCGTTGAACGAGCAGCTAAATCAGAAGACCGTCATCACAGGAGAATTGCAAGTCTACTGTTCAGACTCCCAGTGTACTGAGGCATTATTCTGATGAGCTGTTATAGTGAAATTTCAAGAGGAAAATTCGAAAGAGTTGCTGATAAACGGAGAGAGGAAACAAAAGTCTTGAGTTTTACTTCTTATCAATTGCCATATCAACACTTATTTCTTCAGGCTATGAATTGCTTTGGATAATTGATTATCCACATTGAAACTTTAATCCCAAGTGCTACACAACAACAAAAAAGTATAGACTTTAATCTGACACAATAGTTTCAGCTATTTTCTCTATTGAGTATTTTCTTTCCTTACTTATTTGCTGATGCACAACAAAAACCATGTGTTCACTCATGAACTCATGTGCCTTTCTCCATCTTTATGCCATCAGAACAGGGAATGTTCCTCCCTAAGCATGTACAAAATGTTTGATTTTTAAATTAATTAAATCATGAATATAATGTTAAGAGGTCTTATTGTAGAAAAACGTTGTAAAATACTCAAAACATAATAATTCTGGAAGATCAAAACAATAAAAACAAGTTTTCTTTTCTTTTGTACAATGTTGTATGATGCATTTTATGTGAAAATCAGTGCAGTGAAATGTCAGTTGTTTCATATTGTAGTATAGGTGACATCACATCTGGAAGCGGTAAGGCCACATTCATACAGCAGCAGAATATGGTTGTCAGTCCAGTATTTATGTCCTTAATACGGTTAAATTCGGTTAAATAATACGGAAAAACTGCACCGTGTGATTGGAACTAGTTGCCTGTCACAAACAGTGCGAGAGACGCTCTGTGCGCTGCACAAATGCGTGTCTACAATGTGTCATGCGTTTTCATGTGTGGTTTCTGTAACTTACAGCAACAGAGATATGAGCCGTGTGTCATCTGAAGGTTGTAAATCCAGTCCAAAGCTGCTCCCGTCAGTTGTGTTCTGCAATGGAGGACAGGTTCGAATCCCACTCGGAGCAGGTTGAGTAACAAGTAGGATCAGTTACATTTGGTGCCGTGACCCGGATGGGGGGTGAGTGTTACGCCCTCTGCCCAGATATAAAAGCTGCATATATATATTCTCGGCTCTCGTGTCAAAAGTGAAAGATTTTTCAGTTTTATGGACCTCGCCATTTTTGCTATTACTTTGGTCACAGTCGCTATGGTTACTGGTAAGAGAATATAGGCTTGACTACACAGTATTCGAAATGCTATTGTAAGTTGCGGTGTGAAGGGACATTTGAGATTACTTACACCTGTAAGTAAATGTGGTTGTCAATACCAAAAACTATACAAGGATTTGATTTTAGTACATGTTTATGAAATTTTTGACTTTTCACTGATAAATCGATCAAAGTGAGACCATAAACGTGTGCTAAAAAGTGAATTTTGATTTCCTGTTGAGTTGTTTTGCCTCCTTTGTTTTCTCTAAAAGCTTGGCGATGTGAAACTAGTTAGATGACACAGAAAAGGCAACTAAAGTAAAGCCTTTCATTTACACACACTTTCCCCACAGGATGTGCAGTCTAATCATTACAAACCACACAACACAAAATCGGAGCGCTGAGCACTTTTCAAAGGGATCAATCTCAGCGCGCACATTCTTTTTTTCCTCTTAATCAAACTCAAAAACTCGCGAAAATAAATGTTTCTGCTTTACATTGATGTATGCACTCTTTTTTTTCCTTTCTCATCTTCTGTGAAAGCCACTCGATTACTTTCCTCTCAGGTATTTATTGTAGTCCTGAAAGAGAGCACAATGTCTGACTACTGCAGAAAGAAGCCATCCAACTGTAAGCACTTCTTAAATGACCACCTGTGTGTTCTCTAGGCATTTTTGTTGTTTTCCAGAGTGTTTAGGGTTGGGAATCAGAAAAAAAAATGTATTCAAATTCTGGAATCGGATACCTAATGTCAGAAATTGTATACATGTAATAAAATAAAAATTTCGATCCCGCTTATCAATTCCTGTGTGCGCATATTAATGTAATAGCACAAGAAGACGCTCAATTCGGCTATACTGTTTTCTTTACACACACATCCAAAGTCTGCCTCTTATAGGTAAAGGCTTGTTCACACAGAACGCGTTTTTGCTTAGAAAAATTGATTTGAACCTGAGCGTCACGTTTTTAGAATGCCGTGTCATGCGCAAGACCCTGCAAAAGATGCAAGACGTGAGTGCAATGAATATACACGTCTGTCTAGCGCGTGTTTACATATAAAAACAATGGAAAGTAAAGCATTGGAATGTAAAAATGCGTTCTGTGTGAACAGCCCCTAATGCTGCCTTTACATGCTATTGGAAATTTCCTACTTCCCACTTCCGAAGAGCTCATTGCATTAAAATTTTGACTTGCGAGAGCGTTCATGTCCATTTTTGAACTAAGAAACTAGTGTTTACAATAATTCTGATTGCAAGACAAGGCAGCTTTAGTAACAGTATATTGGATCCTGTATGAGCTCTTAAAGTGACAGCAGGCTGTTAAACCAACGCATTCTCATCCCAAGGCGTCATATACGACGCATTTGCCAAAGCGTAGACATGGCACCCTTTAGCGTCACATGAGATGCTTCGGTTATAGGTTTAGGTATGGGGTAGGGTTAGGGTTAGACCACTAGGAGGCGCCTTCTGCCCCATATATATATATATATATATATATATATATATATATATCTGCGTCTCATTTTACTCTAATGTGCTTTGGATGTCTACACTTTGGCAAAAGCGTCGTATTCGACGCCTTGGGATGAGAACGGACTCATTAAACCTGCTGCAGTCTGTCATTAATGTTAATCAAAGAACAAAACAAAACTTGATCTTGACTGAATAACTTTTGCAACTTTAATGAGGATTGATCTATATGTTATTTATAAAATGAAAACTATTCAGTGGTATTTTACATTTGATTACAACTTTGTTAAGTTGTATTTATATGTGCTATTGCTAATTTGTTTATTTGTTCTTTAATAATGATTGAAATATATAAATCGGTTAATCCAGTTGTTTTTGCTGTGGTATTTTTGTGTTCTTTAGGCTGCTGATTTTTTTGTAGGTTGCGGATTTTTGTTCATGGAAATCAGTGGCAACAAAACATTTGCCAAAAGACACAGAATAAAGATGTTTGATATACTGTAAATATGGCTAAATGTTTGTACCTTAGTGGAATCAAAAATGGGAATCAAAAAGAACCGGAATCAATTGGCAGAATCCGAAAGTCTAAGATTCTAACAATTCCCAACCCTTGTGTTTACCAAGAGAAATTGCAGAAACCTGCTATGCCAGACTTCAGCTGTTCAGCTTGAGTGGTTTCTCTTCTCCCTCCACTCATCTACAAGAAGAGGATCTTATTTAAAACCACACTGGAGACCCAACAAACACTGTCGCTGCAAATGTGCCCATTGCAGGCATGTGGTGCAATGAAACAAATGGGAGAAATATATAACCAGGCTGGGGCGCTTGTGTTTTTCCTCATGCTTTTTACACATGATGCAGTTCAGCGATGAAGTCATAGGGGGAAACGCACAGTGAGCACGCACCAATGAATCATTCCACAATCTGCTTCCTTTAGGATGACCAAATAATGCAGTAGACCTGCTGAGTCCTGCACTCTAAGCCAGTAGTGTGAAAAACACAATTTTGTTGTTAAATAGAATATGTCCTTTTTTATTCAACAAGTAAAATAAAATGTATGAATAAAATGCTATTATTATTATATACTCTTTGCTATTATTGATTTTCTTGTGCCACATCTCATAATTACCTGCTTGTGTTAAAAAAAAATAATAAAACAAAAAATAATTTTACTGTATTTTTATTTAAATACATATAAAAACACAAGCCAACACATTGAAAGATTTTCCTATTTCTTCGGGAATATAAATCTCGGTGGTTTCACAACCAGAAGCTGCATGTGCAATGTTGTAGCATCATTGATGCTTATTGTTCCAAGATGGTGGACTCATCGACGTGTCTGAAGTGGTGGAATGTGAAATCTACGTAAACATGGTTTGCTGAGCAAAAGGTGGATAGCAGTGAAATTTGGTTATTCTGGTTATGATAAACTTTGCTGTGGGGTGATTTTACTACACTCACGCGATACTGACATTCCCTGAGATTAACCAAAAAAATGTTTTTTCAAGGTTTGTAGGTTTCTAAAACACCATATACTGTCCCTTCCACTTGCCCCCCCTTTCTGCAGGCATGTGAAAAAGTTATAATTGTTCTACCCAAAGCTAACGCCATTGGATGATCAATAAGTTGACATGTGGGAGCCCTAAACAAGCACAGCATGTTTTGAAATCTCCATGGAGTCACAGTGTTTACAGCCTTTGGGAAATTAGCCTACAGAAGGCTTACTTTTGTTTCTGCACATTAAACTGTAACAGGAGAAGTTATTTAATAGGTGCTTTTGAATACCATGCATAAAATATCCCTCTGCCTGACAGATATCACTGAAATAAGTGTCCTGAGAATTCACACTAGTCTCTGTGACAGCCATAGGCTTTGTAAACAACACAATATCGGGTGGCCACTGCCAGCACATCTCCCTCCCCCCTACCGCCAGCTAATTAAAAACTTGCCAAACAGAAGACATTCTTTATATCTCTTCCCTTAATGCCTTCAAGTTTGTAAAAAGAGTTTAGCTCCTTAAGTGCAAAAGGGGGCAGAATTTGTCTGGTGAGAGTAACTACATCATGTGGTTCCAAGCATTTTTCTACTTTGATGCATGTTCGGAAATATGCATATTTTGTCTAGATCACACTTTTTTGATTATATTATAGTATTTACAATAGCTGCTTTAACAATAATCTGTATTTATTCAAATATACTAACCTAAAGGATTATTAGGAACACCTGTTCAATTTCTCATTAAGGCAATGATCTAATCAACCAATCACATAGCAGTTGCTTCAGTGCATTTAGGGGTGTGGTCCTGCTCAAGAGAATCTGAGCTGATAGAAGAGCAAATTTAACTGAAATAACCACTCGTTACAACCGAGGAATGCAGCAAAGCATTTGTGAAGCCACAACACGCACAACCTTGAGGCGGATGGGCTACAACAGCAAAACACCCCACCGGGTACCACTCATCTCCACTACAGGGAAAAGAAGCTACAATTTTCAAGAGCTCACCAAAATTGGACAGTTGAAGACTGGAAAAATGTTGCCTGGTCTGACGAGTCTTGATTTCTGTTGAGATATGCAGATGGTAGAGTCAGAATTTGGCGTAAGCAGAATGAGAACATAGATCCATCATGCTTTGTTATCACTGTGCAGGCTGCTGGTGGTGGTGTAATGGTGTGGGGGATGTTTTATTGGCACACTTTAGGCCCCTTAGTGCCAATTGGGCATTGTTTAAATGCCACGGCCTACCTGAGCATTGTTTCTGACCATGTCCATTCCTTTATGGCCACCACTCATCCTCTGATGGCTGCTTCCAGCAGGATAATGCACCATGTCACAAAGCTCGAATCATTTCAAATTGGTTTCTTGAACATGACAATGAGTTCACTGTACTAAAATGGCCCCCACAGTCACCAGATCTCAACCCAATAGAGCATCTTTGGGATGTGGTGAAATGGGAGCTTCGTGCCCTGGATGTGCATCCCACAAATCTCTGTCAACTGCAAGATGCTATCCTATCAATATAGGTCAACATTTCTAAAGAATGCTTTCAGCACCTTGTTGAATCAATGCCACATAGAATTAAGGCAGTTCTGAAGACGAAGGGGGGTCAAACACACTATTAGTGTGTGTTCCTAAAAATCATTTAGGTGAGTATATATATATATATATATATATATATTAACAATTACTTATTTATTTAAAAATTACACACACATGATCGTTCACAATAAGATCTACCATATAACACACATTTTCAAAATACATAGGGTGAATTTTCCCTTGATGTTGTCTATATTATTTATTTTTTCATACTATGGAGGTTAATGGGGTCCATTACCAGCATTCTTCAAATATCTTCACACAGGTTTGGAACAGGTTTGGGTGAACTATCCCTTAAGTCTTATGTCTAAAACCACAATAAGTCTCTACTTTTATCTCCACTCTGTCAGAAGAGATATTATGATGTAAATGTCTTAAAACAACTAGCATCTCCATAACAGTATCTCTTTCATGTTAACGGGAGAGACAAAATAAATGTGTTGTGTAGTCTGGCCTTGCAGGATAAAAGCAGAAGTTGTGAAATGTTAATGTTTTCACTCCCAGGGCTGTTAAACACTCAGGGGACACAAAAGGAGAGAGACAGCTTTCAATTTACCCAAAGAGGACAGTTACAGGTTCACGCCTTTGACAAGGGCAGCTCCCCTCACAACACAGGAGAGTGGAAACTGATGTATGGCTCACATTATCCGTTCCATTCTTTCCTCTGACACTCAGGATGGATGGTGGACAAAGTAATAGGGAGCTTTGAAGAGGAAGGCAGGATGGGAATGAGAAGAAGTAGAGAAGCAGGTTACAAGGACACCATACCAAGAATACTTTCACTGAGGGAAGTGAAAGTGGAGCATTTTTATGTTTTTTTTTTAATGTTTTTTTCCCCTGTGGTGCTATAACTTCCACAATAACATGCTTTTATTTATTCAGATTTTCTGTCACTTTATTTTTTATTTTACATTATTGTATTTTCCATATTTTAAACCTCTTGGTAATGATGCTGAGCTGGAGCCTAAAATTGTGTCTCAAACAAGTCAGGCATCATTTTATGTGATCTCTTATTTATAAAGAGGAAATTACATCACAGTCAGAAACATTTGAGCAAGTACAGAATGCTTAATTTTATTTTATTCTATTTTATTTTAAGGCTAAACCAGTGTCTTAGACCTAATTTTATATATTGTTTTTATATATTGTTTATTTTGTGTTACACTATCAAATACACTATCCTGGAATATGGGCCTGTTCAATCGCCCTGGTGTGTAATACATTTTTGTATTAATACATGTGTTAATTCAGTTATAAATAGTAAGGTGTTTAAATCAGTTGAAATATCCTCCTTTTTAAGTAACCTCTGAACCCTCTGTCATTTTTTTTCGTATTGGATGGCCAGGTGTCAGTTTCATTAGTTACCCAATCAGTGCCATCCAGAGAGCAGTTGACAGCCTACCGGATTGTTGATGGGCGGGGCTTAAAAAATGCGAGACGGCGAAAGTACGGGGAAGAGAAACAGAGAGATAGCTACGAGCTAGTCGCAAAGTCTGTATGAGTGATACATTACTGTTCATCAAAGTTAAGAACCAGTGGGCTGTTTTTGAGTTTTGTAAATGTGTAACCATGTTAAAACAGTAGAGTGAGCTTTGTTTTGGAGTTGGTTAAATCTGCAATGGAGATTCTACTGAAGTGAAATTACTGTATGGCATGTGCGAACTGCGACGCCATCTTTGTCACCGAGTTTTGAGTGAGTATGGACATTGTGAACTAAAATGAAATTGACATCTTTGGACAATATATAATTAAGCTCATTCTGTGAACTTTTGTCTAGTGTGCGTCAGATGCTGCCATCCGTTGCTGCAATAGATGTGCTCGGGATTCGCGTTGTAGGCCGGAGATGTCGGTGTTATGCACACAGACGGACAGAGTTTCAGGACGGGTTTTCTCCAATGTGGATTTCACCGATGGACCGAACGGTTTGGATAGACGGTCATTATAATCTTTCTGTCACCGAGGAACCGTGAGTAACCTTACAAACAATTGCTGTGTCCGAAATCTCCACTAAAACCACTACTCCCTACCCCTTATGTAGGGGGTAGGGAGTAGAGCACTATATAGTGAGCTCACCAGCATAATAGAAACACCACTTTTGGACACTACTTGATCATCTCTCGGCGTCGTTGATTACACCATCTGTCAGCTGGTGCCGAGCCGGCTCTTGGCTAAATAGATTTTTTAAAATAAATACATTACATTATATTGAGCTTATTTCTCCAAAATTTAAAAACTGAAAGTCATTTCTGTCCATTTCTGTTATAATGCGGCTACTCCACACATGATTATAACTTATTTTTACGATCAGCACAATGCATGATGGTATGTAGGGGTTGAGGTAGTGACCATCGGTTGTACACTACTTTTCAAAATGCATTTTGGGATACATTGAGTGGACTATATAGGGTATAATAATCATCACTATACATTCGGACAGCACTACAAAATGGCGAGCTCACTATATAGTCCACTATATAGTAAGTAGTGGGTGATTTCGGACAGAGCACATATTTTTTTTTCAACTGAGCTCCAACAAACCCTGGGGTATTGTTCATTGTCATCTCATTTGGAACTTGAGGACATTTTGAAAGGTTCCCTCACCTAGTTCTAAAAAAATATAAATGCATGTCGAGTATAACTTTCAATCTTTGTGGTCTAATTTCTAAGTGTGTGTGATCGGAGTGACGTTATTTATTTTTTATTTATTTTCCCAAACAAGGGTTATAGTTGCTATGTATATGTGCATTGGAGTTTTATGCTCCCAGTAAACAAACAAAAGACACAGTATAGCTATATTTAAGCTAACCAGGCCTCTGCAATCTAGACAGAGTTTCATGCCGAAGTTTTAATTTTTGTGTTTAAATCCTGATTTAAAATTCTAGTAACCTTTCACCAATTAATTTCCCCTTGCGTATGATAAATCCAGTAAAAAGTGGAGTTGTGTAGGAGGGTTACATATACACACACACACACACACACATACATATATATATATATATATATATATATATATATATATATATAATGTATTTATTTTATATTTGATAACTCTATATATTCATGGCATTTCATATTTTGGCTTTCAACACTATTAAGTTAGTCTTTCTCTATAATTACTCTATAATATTCTTTAGTACCTTGTCAATATAAACAACACTACATGAAAATGTCAATCATTCAGTACCACTGTCTATGTCAAAGCTTTTTTTGTAGTATTACCATCTGAAACCCCACAGTGCCATAGTATTATTTTGTAAGGGCTGGCTTTAGAAGTCTGAGGAACCAGTGGGAATAAAACTCTAGTGAGAAGCTGTTGTTGGCAAAACAGGAAGTGAATCAAGTGATATCTTGGAAATGTTACTGGCGGTAAGTACATATTTGTCATTTTCATTAGATGTGTATATAATAAAAATAAATATGAAAAAAGGTGTGGCTGTGCCTCTAAACACTGATCTCGAACGAGCACTTTCAACATAATTTTAAACACAGTAGGTGGTCCACCGCAACCGTTCTCAGATCAGTGTGCAAAGCCGTGTTATAATGATGAGCATGCGACAACCGCTGAGGTGAACAGCTTGCAGAAACTGTAATGAGATCTCCAGAGGAGAGAGAGAAAGATGCAGCTCCAAGACACAATTAAAACCAGACCCTGCATGACTGTATTTGTATGCAAATATACCTGAAAGAGCTTTGACAATTATAATAAAGTATAGCCACAGCAATCATTTATTTTTAAAGCTGTCTACCGCATGGATATACTAAAATGCATAGAAAATCTCATTTGAGAGATTTGTGAGTTTGTTTTGGTATTTGTAGATTTTGTTCAATTTCTCTCGTGGGGGGTTCATGAAGCCTATTGTTTGAAAAAAAAAAAAGTCATAATTTTTGACTTGACTTCAGGGGAACATAAATTTAAAGTTGAATTTTTTCCTTTAAAGGTGCAGTGTGTGACTTTAAGCAATATTTAGCGGTTCAGTTGCGAGTTTAGACTAAGGGCTCGGCCCACTGCTCACCCCTCCCTTTCAATAATATCCAGAGTAAGCCAAGAGTGTGTAACATTGTCACTGTTTCTGTACCACAATCCATTATAAACCACATCATGCATAAAGTTTACAAAGCCATAGTCAGATGAGGATCAAGGGTCTTAAAAATAATAGTATCAGCTGATTGTCTCAAACGTAACCAGCACATTTCTCCCCCCATAGCAAACCCATAATACAGCGAGGGAGAAGAACCACATGAAACTATGCAACTATATATTTGTTTCTAACAGGGTAGTAAAAGCTTAGCTGGCTTACTATGAGCTGTTGCCGTGGCTGAGCTGTTTAAAGCGTAAAGCCTTGTTTAAACTCGACACATGAGCCCAAAGGTGCGGGCGGCAAAAATGATATGATTGTAACAGCGTGTGCACTTCCGCATCACTCAGACAACATTGGAAGTACGTCTTTTAGTAGGGATACGGCTCTTCCGGTTTACTTTTTACAATGGTGGAGTACGATAGATACCGCTTTACCAAATGTCTCCGCAACCTGCCTGCAGTCACATAGGACGATGTGGTTCGGATGGTAAATGAAAACTCTCAAGTGGGAATGCGTGAAAGCTGAGGTATGGCTGTCTACGTCCTGATGCAGAGCAACCCGGTACACAACAACAACAGCCGCAGGTAGCTCTAGCCGTTCGCCAGTAAGGTAAACGTTTCTATGGTAACAGTGAGTTGGACCAATCAGCCAGAAGTTAAAGCCTCGCGGGAGCCACCATTGTGGCAGAATTTCACCTGCTGTTAGCATTCCATTGACTCTAACTTTACATCTGAGGCGTCCAAAGACTTCATTTGTCCATTGCTTATTTCTAAAGAAACACTACAATGTATAAAAGGCTCCATTTAAAGTATAGATTAACAGTCATGGTAAGAGAAAAAAAATGCTCTCACTTGTCAAATATTACTTCCAGCTCCTGCCGCTGTGTCCCACAATATACACGCACCGAGGTTATTGCAACTTATTCCTTTCTGGTCTGACTGCATCAACATTGAGAATACCCCTCTTGACTTGCATTAAGCATTCATAAATTTCCACAACATATTTGCCACGCAGCTGCCAGGAGTCATTTCAAGACACTTTGTGGTCTTCAATTCAATCAATGACTTGTTCTCACAAACTATACACGTCAACTCGACTGCTTTGATCAGATGCGGCTGGTCACTCCCTTCTCATTTGCCTATTGAAATCTGGTCTAGTGCAATATGTAGACACCTCAATGTGACTTTCATATATTCACGTGCACACACACACACCCGTCAGGACCACTATTGTCAAATGTTTGACGATTAGCATACAGTTTGGATTAGTGGTATGTTTCTGTTCTGGACAAGAACTCCCAGAGGATCCATGCAGCCTAGGACACTCCCATAGACCTCTGTTGTAAAAAATGGCGGCGCTTTTAACCACCTACTTCTGGGATTTCAAGATCTTATTGATTCCAAACACTGTCATTTGGGCGTTGGACATTCACTTACATTGCTGCGCATCGAGTTGCTCCAGAGGTAAGTTGCTGAAATATCGACCTCTTTTGAATTGTCAACTGTCTATATTGTATCGGAGGCCCTTTGTGATGCTTATACTAGTCTTCATTTTTTAAATGCACAGCGTAATTATTTATATTTTATCTTGGTTGTTTCAACTAATTTTCAAGCAATGCCTGCTAGCTAGTTAGCTAGCGTGACTTCGTCAGCTGTGACAGTAAGAGTTCGGTAATGAATCGCTACCACCTTTATAGCAACTTTTGTATTCAGATGAATTAAATGGAAAAGTTAAGTGAAAAAAAAAATTGATGTCATAAACCGATCGGTCTGTGCATCACTGTTTCAAGTCGAACAAGCCTTTTCTCTCTATGGCTCTGGGTTGACCTGGATCAGCTGAGAGTCAGCTGATGCAAATTTGACTAACGCGACCTGCCAGAACTAACGCAACACTTGCTGTATACAACCTTCCTGTAAAATGTTGTCCAATATTTAGGTTGAAACAAAAAAAATATGGATTTGAGTAAACTGGATCGAGGGTGAATCTCCAACCCGATCATACGAATTTCACGAGGTGGCTAATTTGTACAAATTCATACAACCTCTTGTATAAATTTGTATGATTTTTGCTAAATCGTTGGCTACTAATTTTACGAATTGCCCAGATTGTACGAATTTGTACAAATGACACCCCTGACCCCACCCCTAAACCTACGCGTCACTGGGGTTTAGACAAATCGTATGAATTTGTACGAGTGAGGTCGTACGAATTCATACAAATCAGTCACATTTTACTCACTCGTACGAGTTCATACGAATTGGTCATGAGCGTTGGACCGTCATGTTTAGTTCGTTTAGTGTCGGTTTAATTCTTAGATTTTTGACACCTGAAATAAAAAATAAAAACTGAAAATTAATTCTTAGATTTTTGACACCTGAAATAAAAAATAAAAACTGAAAAACCATCATCTTTGAATTGACTTCTAAGTTGATTCAGTGAATGTCTATGATTCCCAGGATTCCTCTGTGTCTATTGCTACCCTTGATTTAGAAATGTGCTGAACACTCAACCTCTTGCGCCCATATCAGTGCATCTAACCTCCGATTGGCTGATGCTGCCTTCTGCCTGCCGGTCACAGCAGGCCACTGGTCTCATGTCTGTTTTTCTTTTATTATTATTTGATATGTGGGACCGTCTTTGGCTGAGACGTCAAGGTCACTGACTAAGATTCTGGCTGAATTGCAGCACAACTGCATGGTCATTTTAAGTGAGGTGCATTTAAGTGCTCTCGAATATGATTCTGAGTCTGCACTCCTCATTTTTTCTAATAAAGCTGTAGCACTCGTTCTCTAATGTGATCTTTGCAAGGTCCTGTACTTTTTCTTCAGACTTTCAAACTGTCGCTGTTGATTTTCTATCCACAGCACTGCCTTAAATGTGTGTCATTGGAACAATTTTAAAATCATACAAAAATGGTCATGCTTTTACTGTAATTAAAAAGCTTCAACCAGCCTAAGGTCATAGTCTTAGAATTTTTTCCCAGCCCAGTAAGACTAGTCTGTTTAAGTCTGCTATTTTTAACAGGGTTTTTAGACTTTTGAAATCATTAACCAGTTGAATGTCGGCTAGGAGACCAGCTAGACCATCTTAAAAAATAGCATTTTATGATAGTGTACATTTCATCTGGGCATTGGTCTGCTGGTATGATTTGCTTAACTCATACTGTACCCAATATAAATGACATAAACTCTCAGAAAATTCTCAGCATGCCCATATATATGATGCACTGAATTCAACAAAGACTGAAAAGCATCAGAAAAGTTTTCACTTAAAGCCCGAGGAATGCAACATCTTTTGTGCTAAAGCAATTCTGCCAGTCTCTTTTGATAAAATGTCGATTTAAATGTAAATCTCTATTGTAGGAATGTAAGGATTTGTTTGGACCAAGATTGAAAAATCTAATTAAAAGCTGTACAATTACTCGAAAGGAAGGACTATCACACCTACTCACAAAAATGTGAGATTTATTGTGAAAGCCTTTGATTTAATTATGAGGTTATTATGCTAAATATTTACTGCACAGATGCATTCATCTGTCTCTTTCCCCCTTCTCTGTATGCAATTCACAAACTCTTTAATGATCTTGCATGAAGCTATGCGGCAACATACACAATACTCAAATAATTGCATTTCTACTTTTAAAGACCAATAAAGGACAAATTCGCCGCATAAGATCAGCATCAGTGAGCACTCTGCAAAGTCATAAGTTTAGACTGAAAGCTGCAGATCTCATAATATCTGAAGCTCTCCAGCAAATCACTAACTGCGTCTATATCTTTGAGTGTTTGTGTGTCTGAGAGGGGGAAAGGGTGTGTGTGTGTGTTTTTCCCAAAATCCAAGCTGCATTTTCACGTCTTAACTGAGAATGGCACACTGGTAGGAGTGGTGGGGTGCTGAGGGTTATGCAAATTAGTTCTGCCAAGGTCATCCAATCGGCTCAGAGTCCTTTATGCATCATGAGAAGTGACAGTTATAATGGTTGCCTCTTAGAAGACTGAAAAAACAGAAGAGCTCTCTGATGTGATCCTGGAGGATGTGATTCCCATATTTTATTTGATAGTGCATTTGAGGTCCCTCTCCAGAAGATATATATATATATATATATATATATATATATAATTTTTTGGGACAGTGTTTTATATCCATACTGGCAGAAAGTCGTGTCTAAATCTAATATATGAAATTAATAATAGAGTTCAAAATGTCAGTAGAAAGAATAAAAGTCCAACCTTTCCAGTTAAAAGAACCGATTACCATTAAGTTAATCTAAAGAAGCAAAATGTGACAACTATGTTGTCTTATTTTATTTATTCCTTGTTTGAAATATGTTTTTTGAAATATGCAAATATTATTGTTATTTTTTAAGTTTGGTTATTAATTTTACCCACAAAACAAATAATAATAATACTTTTTTTAGAGCACACACACAGTAGCTGGTGTTTCATCAGTGAGAAAAAAATAGACACAGCTGTTACCATTGTTCCTTGAGAAGAGAACAAGGGAGCAAAAGAGAGACCTTCCAATACAACGGCGGCCGATACACTCATGCTGACTGCAGACTGCAGCACCACAGAGGAACCGTGTCATCAATGGATTCCTCCCCAAAGACTCACCACCCAAAGGTGTGTTGGAAGCCACTATGGCTGCCACGTAAACCTTTGAAGTAGAGGGGGATAAGTTCTGTTCAGGAACTCTAGCACTGTACCAACCAGGCATTTTTCTGAGTCCAGCTGTTGATTCTCGCACCGTGAATTGATACTCTCCACTTCAGGGTATAAAGTTTCCCCCTCAGAGGCCAAACCCACGGCTTTAACAACTCTGGGTGAGAGTGAAATACTAAACCTCACACCTGAAACAGTAGGTCCCTCCTGATTGAAATCTCCCAAGGAAAGGACAGAAGGTCCAAGAACCAAACGCAGGCCAGCCAGATCAGGGCTGCTAGCAACAGACAGGCCATGTACCGATGAACTCTCTCCAGAAATTGGTCATGTCTGCAATGAAAGCGGAGCTGAATGTGTCATGGACAGTGTGTCATTTCTTGACAGGACAGTGTGTCATTTCTTCAGGAGCCTCCATCCCCTGTGCTTCAGCCCCTGCCTTAGGTTTTGGTGCCCAGGGATGTGGACTGCTCTCAGGGTCCCACGATACTGATCTGGTGTGCCAGTTTGTCGAGTGGGCATGACGACAGACCCTCCTGGTGATTATAAACGATGTGCTGTCTGTGCGGACAAGCACGAGATGAGCCAGTAGGTCTGTGCGGAAATGTTTCAGACCTAGAAAAACAGATTTCATTTCCAGGCAGTTTATGTGCCATGAAAGATGGCGGTCCCTCCACAGACCCTGTGCTAAGAGACCACTCATGATCACTCCTCAGCCCATGAGAGATGCTTCTGTTGTAAGTGTGATGCAACAACAAGGAGCTCCCAGAAGGGAGCCTTGGGACAAGAATCAAGGTACTTTCTACATAACCAAGGTACAAAGACTTGTGTGTGGTCTTAATCATGCAAAGCGGATTCCCGCTCATGGAAAACCCCTTTTTCTTGAGCCTCCTACTGCATCATGTACAAAAGACCAAGCAGCCCCAGAGGTGGCGAATCCTGCTCCCGCCCAGCAGCCCCAGAGACCTGAGCATTGAAATGCTGCCGCTTGCTTTTTAGTCACCCAACAGAGTCGCCAAAGAGGAAAGAAGGCAATAGTGGAGCATCCAACAAAAAGGATTTATCTTTTTCCTTTAATCCAGATAAATTGTGGCAGAAATGTCTCTCCGTATAGCCACCAGGACTGCCATAGAATGATAATTGTTGTGGCTGTCTCCTTGGCATCCCAGAGAGACGAATCTACGGTCCAGTGCAATTCTCGAAACCCCCAATCTTCATCTAGATCTCAAAGCAGTTTAGCAGTGACATAGTATGCAGACACACATTGACCTGCTGCCGTATAAATCTTACACACCAAAGCCAACATTGTTCTGTAATGTCGGGGCCTCAAGGGACGATGCCATTTTAGGAGACAGATAGCTGGCAAGTATCTGTTCCACTTTAGGCCCCATACCTGCTTAAATTATAATAATTCATTACTTGGGGACTGTAAAGCCAGACTGAAGAGGGTTTCTCCCAATTTCTCGACATCTCAGTATGGAGATGAAAAAACGGCAGGGACCGACGCGGATTTTTCGATTTTATTGGCTGGAAACGTTTTTCCAGTTTGCTCTTGGGACAGACATACTGCCTCTTGGCCAGCCAAATGATGTTTAACTTAACCACGGCATGAGTTATAATCACCACCAGCTACTTGTAGGCAGGAGAGTGAGGTGGCAAATCCTCAACCTCTCCTGCATTGATATTGAGCACATCAAACTCCCCAGAGCCTTGATAGCTGAAGCAATGGGCTCTCATTTGAATAAATTACTCACTCATAAAGCAAGTTACTTATGTCCTGAATGAACAAATCATTTTAAGGAATGATTCAGTGACTCACAAAGGCAATCACATGCCACCACCTACTGGTAAATATGTAACCTGCAGAAAAGGTCGCCACAACAGTCTGAAAATTGAGTGCAAAAACATTTGTACACAGACAAGAACACACAATATTTAAATGGCAATCACATTTTATAATTATAATTTGATGAATGGCTCATTTAACAAACACACATTAATAGCTATTTAAAAATGTTTTCTGAAAATATTTGTTGTTGCAAAACTAACATGGAATTTCAACACACACCTTTACAATGGTGAGTGCACCTGAGCACAGCAGCATACAAAAAAAAACGCAGAGACTTCGTCATTCTGCCTCTAGCAACAGAAGAACAATTTGATAATGAAGTCAGAAATACACTGGTAAATTAGCACTTGAGGCAAATCCCTCTCTGCTAAGGACAATTAGCAGAAAAATGACTTCATTTCACAATTAAGCTGTACTGCACACGCTCAAGTGCCACGGAAAAATGCGGTTCCAAAAAGAATAAAATGTTCTTTCAAATAAAATTAAATGAGGACATCATACAATACGTCTTATTTCATTGTACATATGGATTTCTTCTCAGCTCACTGCCTTCCATTAGTACAGTTCTAGTTAGTCTGATGAATAGCTGCTCGAGCTGCCTAAATGGATTTTAACTCTCTAACACTCAGGCAAATGACACCATCATTTTGTTGCAGCTTCAGTGCGGACAAGCAGGTCAGCTGGCCACGGAATGGCTACTGGATGATTTAATTGAATTGTCAGAGTTGGCGTCCTCTTATTGGGCATCGTCCAGCCCTGTGATGATACACTGCAGCAGAGTGCTCCATCTTCCCTGACATCAGTGGCGTTATGAAGTGTGTTATGAAGTGTGTTGATGGAGCAACATGACATCATGACTTTTGCGTAAACATATACGCCACTTTCGAGTCAGATGGCGTGTTATCTCCACGCATTTTGTGCTATCCGCGTGTATGCGTATATGTCTATGCCATTAACGTCCGCGTCATTCCGCGTGTCTGAACACGCAAGCAAATCTCCAGTCATAAATGCCATTAACCCCAGTGACGGTTAAGTTTAGGGATGGGGTTGAGGTAAGTCATATATTTATATAACGTTAAGTCAACGGCGTTCATAAACGCGCTGAAAGGCGATTATGCGTCTTGATAGCACGCCAAAAATGGAAATACGAATTGGCGTGTCATACACACGTTACTTCATGAGATCAGTCTGGATGGAGTCTGAAATTACCTACATGTAGCACACACTCAATGATAGACTCATAAACAAAAGTATGAAATTGTTGAGGACAATTTGGCTTTAATAAAGACTGGATAAATGGATAAATTATTGACAGGAAGGAAGTGTAACAATATGTAGGAATGCGAAGTACTCGGAGCGTATACTGCAAAAGGGAAGAATGCATCGTTTTCAAGCATCTTTGTGACCTCACTGAAATACATTTTCAGTACACTAACGGTATTAACTAGCTGTTAGCTGTTTTCAGCTGTTTTCAAAACTGCAGGTTGAAGTCAGCATGAACTAAAATTGAGGGTTTTTTTATTTTCTTGGAATTTTGTATTTTGAATTTTCACTCATTAGTATTAGTGATGCAACTATCATGATTTTTCATGAATGTTTCTGATATTTTCACAAGCAAATTGGCCATTCTGGTACCGGTTGACTTTTTTTTCTTTTTTCTTTCTTTGTTTCTTTGTTGGTTATTTGCAAAGAACATGCTTAACATGCAAACTGGCTTTAAAATAGCAGTAAACATGAAAAATCATGAAAAAATGGTAGATACCTCAGTTTGTTTTCATGCCAAAAGTTCAAAAGATAGAATCCATTCAATTATTTTGGAAAAAAAAGGTCTGAAAAGTTTGAAATATCAAGAAAAAAATAATAAATTCACCATTTGTGACGTGGCAGCTAGTGTTTCTTAGAGGTTCAATTCATATCAAAATCTGCCAAACTTCCCATGCTACTTCTGAATAGGATCTCTACTTCAGAAATTGTATGAAAATTGTGAAAATAATGGTTCATATCACTCAAAACACGAATGGAAATGCAGATGCCCTTATATGGGCAGTAATGGAGTCTGATTGTGCCCTAGTGAAAAAGTTTGGTACTGCGCTCAAACAAAATCTTACTGAAAGCTCATTTTTTGAGATATCAACCTAAAATTTGAAACACAACTTGTTCAGATTTTTGGCTTTGATCTTTCTGCCATTTTAGAGTAGCCCAGGTTTTGAAAATATATATTTTATGTAAAATATGAATAATTAATATTTTTTAAATTGTACATTTCTATAAACTCAAACTTCTATAACTTTTTTTCTGTTTCACTTTCTTAATTTATTTCACTTCTACAAAAATCTGCCAAATGTCTTCTTTAAAACAAGACCAATCATATGTCTATATTCCAAAGCATTCTTGAATTACAACCATTTAAGTTCGAAATGTGCATTTTCATGTCTATTCAAAAAGGGGGGGGGGGGTGACAGTTAACAGGTTAAACAAACAAACAAAAATATCTGTTTGCTAGCAGGAATAAAGATCCTTCCCTAGGCACTTCCTCTTGGCAGAATCCCCTCCTCCATTCTGAAGTATGTTAAATTTTGTCAATTGGGCAAGGGTAAAAGTGCTCGTCGGGAATTAATCTCATTTAATTTACCCTCACCCCTCACAACTCTAGTGTATGATATTGGAGATATTTTAACATTTAACCGCATAATACCTGTAGCTACCTTATGACTGTTTTTACACTTTTTATATTTTTTTTTCCAACAGCCCAAGCATAGACCTATAGAATGGTGAGTAGAACAAATTAATAAGGAAAAAGTAAATAAATAATAAGTAAGCACCATTGTGGATTCCAAGTGATCAAGGTCTTAGGGTGTTCCATTAAACACATTGCAAGGGTTCCACCAGTAGTAGGCTCTCATGCAACATATATGTAATGATGTGCATCCAAGTGAACAAGAAGGAGAAAAGGTAGCTAGGGAATGGCGTAAAAACTGGGGTGGTTCTCATTTCTTATGTGGGCATTCTCGTTTTCTTCCCTCGCTTCCTTTCCCTGCATCTTAGCTCCACAGTAGGATGTTTGGGAAGGATACACCCATGCATCCTCGCTCATGACTCCTCAGGAAGCTTCCTCACTCCTCATTCCTTGCCGCCTCACAGTGCAATTAGAGAATTGAGATTTCCTTTAAGACAGCTGAGTTTGATTTCCTGGTCACGGGCGCGAGGACGTAATGAGGAAGCATCAATTTGAATATTGAGAAGCTCCCATGGACTTACAGTAAAAGCAGCCTGTGTTTAATTCACCACCAGGAAGTGAAGAACTACAATGTTGAGATTGTAGAGAACTTCATTGTAAATATGTGGCTTAAAGCAAAATTGCTAATTCTTATTTTGCCATTTAGTTAAAAAGCAATAAGATCATTTATTACACAGAAAGCATACCATATCACCCCTAAAACATTGAGGATATTGCGTTCAGATGGCTCGTTTTATCAGTCCTGAGCTGATTTCAGGGATAGGGGGATGTAAAATTTCATCCGCCGCTCCAATGATGGAAAATCAACATTTAATCACCATTTCCAAGCTTCTTGTAGAAGAAGATTATCATCAATATAAAAAGAGGTTCAACACAAGGAAGACTTCAGGCTATAATGTGTGCAAATTCATTTTTTGCTAATATGGCAAGAAATAGTCAAGCACTCACAGAGAATATGCAATAAAATCAGTCACGGTCTACTGGATTTACCAGAAATAGCTTTAGTTGAATCAGAGCAAATGAGTTAGCTGAAAATTGGGTTACATTTTTTGTTAAAAAACTGCTGTACTGAAAATAGAGAGTCCAATGTTGATAATAAATTGAAAGAAAGAAAGAAAGAAAGGAAGAAAGAAAGAAAGAAAGAAAGAAAGAAAGGAAGGAAGAAAGAAAGAAAGAAAGAAAGAAAGAAAGAAAGAAAGAAAGAAAGAAAGAAAGAAAGAAAGAAAGAAAGAAAGAAAGAAAGAAAGAAACTGCATTCACAGACAAGTTGAAATTATTCGTATTCTCGTTAACAAGGCCAATAGTGCAGAGAATAGCAGTCCAATCCCTCTGTCCTCAATAGAGCCAGTATGCATTCATAAGAGAACCTTTGATGGTAAGGCTTTTTTGCCATGAAAAGCGTTGCAAATTCATTCCTTTCGATTCATTTCAAGAAGCCCTCTTGTCTTTAAAGATCAAGGCACATTTGTTCCTAAGAATACATCAATACCGAGAAAAGTTTTGGGCTCTCTTCTATCACACACGATTGACTTTTCAACAAAAACCTGAATGTCTTCTGAAAACCATTTGTCAAACAAGTTAGTCCCCTGCAGTCTTTTCTTATTGGAAAAGCAATTATGCATAGAAATATAATGCAGTACTGTACAATCTCTGGCATCATGTTGTTAGCACTAAATTATCAGGTTGAAACTTTTAAGAAAACTTAGTGTAAAACTTTGGGGACTTTAGATATGCATGATTAAATGCAATGCGGTTTCACATTTTCAATGCTTTTCTATACGTGTACACACATATGTGAATATGAATCCAAAGAGAACAACATCTGCAATCTGATTAAAAATTAAATGTATGGAAAATGCATGTCTACTTTGTGATACAAAACATCTTCTCGGATTTGAATAAATCAGAGAAACATATTATAGGAATTTGGTCAATTAAATTCAAATGACTATTTTTTTAATTAAAATTATGGTAACACTTTAGGGTCCAATTCTTACTGGTTGCTTATTATCATGCATATTACATTTACATTTAGCTGACGCTTTTATCCAAAGCGACTTACAATTTCTATATATGTCAAAGGTCGAACGCCTCTGGAGCAATTAGGGGGTTAAGTGTCTTGCTCAGTGGATTCGAACCCCGGTCTCTCACACCAAAGGCATGTGTCTTATCCACTGCACCATCACCACCCCTATTAATATTGGCTGCTTATTAGAACTTATAAAGCACATACTAATGCCTTATTCTGCATGACCATATTTACCCAAAATCTAATCTTCACAACTACTAACTATTAATAAGCGATAATTAGTAGTTTATTGAGGTAAAAGTTAAGTTATTAGTGAAAATTGGACCCTAATCTAAATCATGACCTCAATTAATAATATTAATTTTAAATTAAAGTTTAACATTCATATGTTATTAGGATCTCTGGGACTCCAAATAGAAAGATAAAATAAAAACTCTTAAATGTATCTGGGTGACGTAAAAAAAACAAATTGTTTTGATCTTAAAAAGGTTATTTGGAGAAAGCGTCAGTCGTGTGCTTGACTAGTCATGTCTTCTGGAGGCGTCTGTGCTGAACGCTATACAACATTCTCTATTGACAGGCATTAAATTGTTTTCTGAGTTTGATTGATGACACGGATAAAGTGTCCCTCCCTCCAGCTTTATAAGGTCATATTTCCTCAGTTAGAATAACAGCTTTGAGTGAACACCAGAATCTCTCTGAACTGTCTTCAGGGTTTTGCTTCACAGATATAATTTGTCCTCCATTTGAAGTTAAAAGTGTGGCTCTAAACTTTAATCTATTCTTTTATTTTATACGATTTCACCTCACATTTGCCGTCTCCTGTATAAAAGTTCTGGTGATGTGTTGTCCCAACATAGGGGAATTGGCCAGAAATGATAGCCCTTCTCAACTCCATTCTAATCTCGTGAAATAACCTTTCATCGTGGCTTTTCTTTATATTGAAAGTGGATTTCACTTATTTATTCAGCTTTTAAACCTTTCCATTCATGCTGATGGCATTTTCATTAAATCGGTCTTTGTTGTACCCTACTGTCTGAAAAGCAGAATTTAACAGCAATTCGGTGACAGGCTCGCCAATGGTTGAATGACACAATGGCAGTGTTGTGTTTTTCTATCTCACTCTGTTTCCAAATGCAGCATCAACTTCATGCAGAATAAGCAAAAGTCAAAACTCTCACGACCAGAGCCCATTAATCATAATCACGCAGTTTGCATTCAGAGATAAAAGCTATATTCTGTACCTGATGCCAGACTCTTGTAATCAATTACCTCCTGTCAAATCATTTTGTACTACAACAACTTTTTAAGTGATACACAAGTGTATGCTCATTAATCTTTCCTGCTTCATTCCAACTGTACTACTTTGCATTTCTTCTACTCATTAAGTACATTTTACTAACATACGCCATTTTGTTTATGCAAGACAGCATGAGTGGGCATTTTGAGGCACTAGTATTGTGTTACTGACAATTGTTTACATCCCAAACATACTAAAGATGAAATTTGTGGTGGTGGTGAAAACTGAGGCTTCCATTTGAGGAAGGAGCTAAAGGATGCCTCCGGTTGTTTCAGAACAATATCAATTCCCAAATCTTCACATGAAGTGAACTGGACCTCTAGTTCTTTTCACAGTCTAACCAAACAAACAAAACATTGACTTCCCACTGGCATGCCTTCATCCAATTTCTCAGCAAAGTGACCTTGATAGTCTGGAGAGAAACTAAACTGTTTGTTTAATGATTCACTGTTGTACACTTAGTATACTACGGTGGCCGAGAGGTGCAAAACAAATCACAATTATGAAAACAAAAAAACAAGTCAGAAAACACAACGACAATTCAGAAAACAAAATAACAATTCAGAAAACACAACAACAAATCTGAAAACAAATTAACAAATCAGAAAACACAAAAACAAATCTGAAAACAAATAAACAAGTCAGAAAACACAACGACAAATCTGAAAACAAATTAACAAGTCAGAAAACACAACGACAAGTCAGACAAAACGGAAAAGGTAGGTATATGTGGCGAATGGAATACTGATTGGACGAGACATCTGTCAATCAAGACATACAGAAAGTACAGCAGACTGCGCCTGCGGCAGAAGAAAGATTGATTCGCATGTGTATGTGTAAATATTAGCTGTCTATTTAGCCGGCTAATTTAGTGATATTATGGACACAACTTTTCAAATTAAAATCTTCCTACCACTATTAGTAAACGCAACTCCTTTAAGCTTGCGTTCGGTTATCCACTGGACCGCGCTGCCTAGTTCGAAGTAAACTAGTGAAACAACTGAAACCAGCGCTATTTTGTTCTCTATTTGTTCTTACTGACCGAGAAACAGCTTCAAATGATTCAGTGACAGAACGGTCCGAACGAATCCGAATCGTTTCCTACTGTTATGCATGCGTTTGGCCAATTCGTGAAAAGGAGATAGGAATCGAACCAACGAATGATTAATATCGCTGGTTCAGTCGACAGAAATACGGGACACACATATTAACTGCTGAAATATTCGGACTAGTAATAGTCGGAGCGCTCGTGGTACACACACAGTGCTTATACAGCTGCACGCGCCACTGCGGCCACGCGCATATCAAACCAAATTTAGCCGCACCACCAGAAAATAGGAGGGGGAGGATTGCTCTTGGATTGCTCTCGGGCCGCATGGAGATGATTGGCGGGCCGCCAATTGAATAGCCCTAGCCTAGACGATAAAGCTAATATTTACACATGCACACGCGAATCGATCTTTCTTCTGCCTGTATGTCTTGATTGACAGATGTCTCGTCCAATCAGCGATCAGTATTCCATTCGCCACATACCTTTTCCGTTTTGTCTGACTTGTCGTTGTGTTTTCTGACTTGTTAATTTGTTTTTCAGATTTGTCGTTGTGTTTTCTGACTTGTTAATTTGTTTTCAGATTTGTTTTTGTGTTTTCTGATTTGTTAATTTGTTTTCAGATTTGTTGTTGTGTTTTCTGAATTGTTATTTTGTTTTCTGAATTGTCGTTGTGTTTTCTGACTTGTTTTTTTGTTTTCATAATTGTGATTTGTTTTGCACCTCTCGGCCACCGTAGTATACACTGTGACTGCTCAAAAACAATGGTTAAAAACAGGAATCCTAATTTGCATCATAAATAGTCTCATTGGTCTAAAAGTCTGCTCTAAATAGCTGTACATTAAACATGGAATATTTTCTGATTGTATATTCTGGTTAACTCTTTGAAAACTTTTGATATACAGTATATTTTTCATTTTGACATTTTTATTATTTGTTGGTTTGGATGCTACTTTGTACTAAACTCAGACTGACATGTTTTAGGCCTTCTCACGAAATTATGTTTTAAATCAAATAGCTTCTATAGCATCATAGTCCGTGATAGCCGAAGAAGCAGGACAATTTATGTTCGTTGCGGTGCACATCTTGCTTACCCTCACCATGAACCCTGTGTTTGTAGTGTATCATAGCCCATAAATGTGACAGCAATCAGGATGTATTATTCATCAGACTGATACTGATATTCTTGTTGAAGGGGACGGGCCAGTTTGTGGTTGCATAACCTTGTGGGAAAGAACATTGTAAGGGTAACTAAACCTCATTCTTTTCTGACAAAAAAAAAAATGTATACATGCAGGAAGGATGATAAAAGATAGTCTTAAAAGAAGAGTAGATGAGAAGATGAAATGAGTAATGCAGTTATATGTAGCCACACAATCAACAGTCAGTCAGAGTTATTTTGTTTTCGCACTCAGTGGGCAGATTTATCTGAAATGGATTCAATTACAGTAACAGATTTGTGTAAAAAAAAATTGCGCAGCCTATAACCCAGCAAACGGATATTATCAGAACTTTGGATCTCTCAAAGTTATGAACAACCTTTCTTCCAGTAACGTTATTAGACAATTCGTTCAGAGTTATCTGCTCTTTAATAATTGATGATCTTTATAATGTAACTGAATCAACACTGACTTAAGCTGAACAATGACAATTTTCTTTTAGAGCTGGTGGTACAGTCGAAATGAAATGTTTGCATTATAGAATCATTTTCCAGTTATCACTGTGCAGTTGCTTTGAAACTATCTGTATTGAAGCGCTGTATAAATAGAGATGACTTGACTTGACTTGACTAATACAGTTTTTCTGAATTGCTAAAACACATTTCTGAACCATGACTCACTTTCTCAAAACCTTAAAAACAAAAACAAATTTTATTCACATCACGGACAATGTCATCTCTGCAGGCAACTGGAAAAACCCTAAAGCTGTCACGTTGGTTTATGTTCCCTGGTGTCCACTAGAGATCCTGTGTCATTCACATTAGGAACTGCATTCCCCACAATCCTTGTCTGCACTCATCACTGTTCATTGCACTCAGCTGTTCCCCATCATGATTGTTAGATTCTGTGTATAAAATACCCTGCCTGTTTAGTGTTTGTTACGGAGTCCTTGTTATATCACACTACTTTTGGAGTCTTGCCTGTTCTTGTTTTATTTCTGTCTTGAATTGCTTTATGGATTTTGACCCTTGCCTGGACTGTTGTGAGTACAGATCCCCCTAATAAATTACTGCTCTTGGATCTACCTGTTTTAACGTGACAAAAGCCAGATCCAGCTTTGACAATCACACATCCTCTTCCTCCTTGTTCACTTCATCCTCTGCCTCCTTTAACTCATACTCTTCCTCCTCTCCCTCTTATATTGTTTCCATCATTCAGTGCAACATTTTTCAGGAAACGATCGCAAATGCGATTAAGAAAAGAGTAGACAAAACGTTCCCAGATTAGTACTATTTTCGGCGAGATTCTGAGATGTGCGTATGATGGATACTTTACCATGAGGCCACAGGAGAGAGTTTGTGAATGGCAGTGAAGCGACGCAACTAACGCCGATGGGTCACATGATAAAGACAATAGGCAGATATATGTCTGGTTTACAGTCATGGATGGATCAGTGGTGTTGAGCGTACACTCATGGTTCTATATAGAACCTTAAAAGGTTCTATCAGCGCTACGTATTTGGAACCCCTAAAAGGTTCTATACACTCTTAAAAAAGGGTCCCTCTGGGTTCTATATAGAACCCTGGGGTTCCATACTTGACCAGTGGATAGCAGGGGATGGAACCATTTCTGGTTCTAAATAGAACCATTTCTTCTAAGAGTGTATCAGTGTTGAATGAAGATCACTTGTCTCCACCTACTGGTGTATCTATGTGACCTTCAGAAACGGCTACTTGATTCCCATCACTATGCACAAGATTGTTTTAGATTTGCTTATACTTTGTTTGGCTGAATAGTTATAACTCAAACATTTTTTCGTAGGCCATCTGTTGCTGAAGAGTCTATAGGAGGAATGAGCACAGTTGGGAATGCAATGAATTCAGGAACAGATGAAGAATGAGGCTGAGGTTGAGAAAGAGGACAAGGGGTCAGAGCTGCAGGAAGAGGCTTTTGATGAGAGAGAGAGAGATTGAAAATGGGGCACTGTGAAAGTCTTAGGGAGAAAGATTAAAAAGTGAAGAGAAGACCTTCTGTTGCAAGGTGCTCATTCAGTCCCTCCTTCATATTGGAAAATGTCTTCACAATATCTTTTTGAGCTACATTGCAGAAATCATTACCATGGTATGCGCAAGTCTTGCATCAGAACAGAAAAGTTGCCATGGGCCTACAGGTCCCGGAGCACATTCATTATGATACAGAGATAGTGCCAGGAATTTATTCAAAGCAGACAACATTTGAAACATTTGACTTTTGAGAGTGCATAGAGGAGACCAGGGCAAGTTGTCACACTGGACTCTATTTAAAAATCCAAAATTACAAATGCTTAATTTTAGTATGTGTAGGTTATCTTGTACTTTTTGATATTTTATGAATAATTTATTTTATAATTTTAAGGAAAACCCTCTGAATATTGGCTGGTTTGCATTGTGCAAAACTTAGTGTGACTACATGGCCTGTTCTTGGTGCATGTTGTCTTGTCACAAAAGGTCAAGGTGTGTTAAATGAACTGCATCTTTTTTTCCTCTAAATGTTCTATATATTTTATTTTAGCAAGGACTTTAAGGTATGTGCCAATACAGGAAGCTTTAAAAAGAAAACCATTAAAAGTATTCACTTCAACAGTTGTGTTTATTTGGGAAAACCTTAAACAAGAAAAATAATATATTTTTCAAATCTGTAAAAAAAAAAAAAGATTATTAGATTAAGAAAATACTATTTCCATCTACTGCCAAATTTCAGTTTAATTAATTAACTTTTTCACTTTTTACTAGTTTTGAACGAATATTCTTGCCTAAATGTGTTGAACTATTAAAATAAAGAATTTGACACTGCATTTGTTTTAAAGATTGTTTTAAAGATTTTATTGTCATTTTATGTAGAATATATACACAACAAACAGGAGGCCAGCACAACAGCATAATGCTGTCTAAAAGAAAATGAGTGACAGTTTAAGCTTGTTGCAAACTGGGTAATGATTATAACAAGCCAAGACGTAGTATTTAGTATTAATCCATTTTGTTCTTGTGAGGTCAGTAACAAATCTATGTAATGAATTCAGACATCAGATCTGTCACTATGGCAGAATTGTGTCACTGAATTCATTATTTAGGGCCCTATTATCCTGTCCAACATAACTCACAACCACAACGCCAGCTCTCATTTCTCACAGCAATATATAAAGTCACACTTCATAAAGCCATTTTTTTCCTACTTTTCATTGTGCTCCATGTAATGGGGATCTGGTTTGTGGTTTTTACAACTGTGGAACCTATGTATGGCTTTATCAAAATGCCAACTTTTGTAAACCGTTGCTAAAACTTGTCACTTTAGGCCACCTTTCAATGAAAAAGACTACCTTCTTATCTAAACATCAATTGTGTGCTTTAAAGCTGTTCAACAGAACAGGCTTGATGAAAGAATCATTCCTTGACAGCTCCATTTGACTCAAGCTGACAAGCACAGTGTTTCCTAATGGATAGAAAATTGATATTTTTATAGACAAGGCAAGTACATGTTGCACTTTTTTTTTTTTTACATTCTGACAGATTTTTTTTAAAGAGGAAAAAGGAGGCAGTGTTATTTATTGGAGAACAGAAAGGTTTTCCAATTACGGTGTGCTTTTTGAATGGGCCTTAACAAGAGACTGTCAAGGCAGGGTTTTTTTTTCTTCTTCATGAGAACAGCAAGCAAAAAACAAACATCAATATGTTATTTAAGAGGAAAACTTGATCATTAAGCATTTAACATGTCTGTATAGCTACTTAACATATGCATTCAACTCCAATAACATGTCAAGAATGAGAAATGTTTTCATGTTGAATATCAACGGATAACTAATGTGCAATAAATCTTGGTGATTTACGTCTTTTGTGGGACCTTTTAATGGTTTGAATTGGCCTAGATTCTAATACTGTGAAAATTTAATTAAAATGGTCAGTATAGTGTTCAATGTCAAGGTCCCATCTAATTGAATAGGATAATCTAGCGGTGAGCTGCACAGACAGTTCCCTTCATTGCATTCAGTAACTGGTTCGGTGCACACTCTGAAGAGCTAGACCACAAACTTGCATCAGCCTCGCTGGGAAATGAACAATGCATTTGGGTGTAATACCGAAGACCCTCAGCAATGGTCTGGTGTCAATAGAAAGTCAATATTAATTTTCTCTGGGCCAAAAACCCATTTAAGAGCTTTGGAGAGAGACTGGCCATTGGAGATAAGAAAAGTAGCTAATAGAAACTCAACCCTGTTTTACAGTTCAGAGCCACTATAGTGACTCTAAAAAGCACCTGCATATAAATATAAAGCTAATTATTAGAGTAAATAAAAGCCTATCTAAATACTCTTTGTGTCAATAATCCGTAGTGCTTAGGCTAAATCACCCTCTTAAATGTCTCACCCCCAAGGCGTCACTTAACTGACGCCTTGGGAAGCATTTGCTTCAATATCTGACGCTTTAGGCGCCCTTTAGCGTCAGTTAGATGACGCCCTAGGATCGCGTGTACCCTACCCCCACCCCACACCTAAACCTAACCGCGTCCTCTAACTGACGCTTTCCTTTAGCGTCAGTTAGATGACGCCGTAGGATCGCGTCATGTAAGTGACGCTAAAGGGCGCCTAAAACGTCAAATATTGAAGCATGGTCAAAGGTGACGCCTTGGGGTGAGAATGCGTTGGGTATGATTGAAACCTGAATGGCTGACTAGACAAAAAATATAGATGTGTAGCTCAGTTACTGAATGAATCCCTTTTATATGAACCAATTATTTTTAGTGAATCAAAAGCAGTTCATCGAACCAATTTAGTTCCATTCCTAAATGTGAGCTGGGTCTTCATAGTTCCAGCATAACCAGTGTAGTCCGATTACTGAACGAATGACTGTTACATGGTGACCAGTGGTCCCATTCGCGAATGTCAGCCAGATTTTCTTAATGAATCAAAGACTTACAGTGTAGCTTTCTTTGTTGGGGAAAGTTGCTTTTAAAAGTAATGCATTACAACATTGCGTTACTCCCTAAAGCAGTGACTTAAGTAATACAGTATTAATTAATCATATCTTATGCATATATGAACTGAAAAGTGACTGTATGGGAAAAATTGGCTATGGAAGTCAATGGGGTCCATCGACTGTTTGGTTACCGACGTTCTTCAAAATACCTTCTTTTATGTTCAGCAAAAGAAATAAAAGAATGCATGTTTGGAACAACTTGGAGGGGAAGTGATGACAGAATTTTCATTTTTAAGTGAACTATCCCTTTAATGCACACTGGTCAACATTAATGGAAAGTAGGTTACTGAGAGTTTCTAAGAGTGGGAACGTTTTCTAAGGAATGAAACTGACCATTGCCGAAGGCACCTGAGTTATTTTGACATCTTTTAAATCTATTACAGATAGTGTTGTCTTTTCCGCACCCGAAAGACCTAGAGGTGTGACAGTGATGTGTTGGGTTGCATTAGCAGTGGTGCCTTGAAGGGGGACTAGGGACCTTTGCTTTGATGAAATCTCCTTGTTTGAGACCCTTCCCCCTTCTCAAAGTCTCAGAAACATCGGTCTCCCATTGAAAAGAAATATGATGTGGAAAATGGCCATTGGGTGATGGAGATTGATTCAGAAGAAACATGAACAGTGATCAATACGGCGGCTTGTTCGCTGGAGAGAGACACTTATTGGTGTTAGTTCAGCCACCTGGTGGATTCTGGGAGGAAAGCGGTCGACAGGGAATGCCAGGCATGTAATTTATGATGGAAGTGTCACGCCAAGAGTGATGCTGCTCAGATAAAGGATCCCATGTGATAATGAAAATAACTTTTTCTGGACCAAGAATAAAACAAATGTAGCATGGTATGAAATTTAATCCAGCTGGTCAACATTTTCAGGAATCAAATTCATTTATTTGCAGATTCATTTAATTTAGAAAGCATGTCCTCTCCTGCATTATCTTGTAAGCGAATGTGAAGTTCAATAGAGATTGGACCAATAATGAACAGATTCATTTTTCATTAGCATGTACAATGTTGATGTTGACCAATCTGCCATGAATACACAATTTTTATGGGTTGCTATGGTAACAGAATTGAGGGTGGCACAGGGGGATATAATAATCAATAAAACGATGGAGGTCAGAGCTCTAGAGGCAAACCAGCACAGCGTGAAAAGGTATTTTTGGAAGGTCAGACTGAACTCAAATAGAAGTAATTTTTTACTATTTCAAGTAGCTGTGTATGATGTGCTTATAGCAAACTGTTTACAGTGTCAAAAAAGTTAATTTCTTATAAAATAAAATATAGTTTTCATTTTTATAATATTTTTTAATGCATATTGAAAAGTAGCTTGGCATTTTAATTTGTAAAACGCCATAGGAAAGACGGTTACTTCAAAATGCTAAAATTAATCTAAACTGAAATGAAAATGTTTCCCCAATATTATAATATTGGATAAAAATATTCACTATGTTTTCCAGATAATGTTTTAATTTGTTTTTACTTTAGCACAATGGCAAATAAAATGAAATTATTTATTTTAAAAAACAATATAATATTATGCATTCAATTTGTTCTATATAAAACCGTTTTAAAACGAGTTTTTCCTCATTTTTTTTTTTAAATAAAGCCTTTTTACAAGAGGAGTGCTTTGCAAGGGTTTCATCATTTATGGGGGTCCTTAGTTTGAAGTTTTAAAACCCCTGTTTTTTTGTGCATTCAAGTTGATGCATTGTAAAAGACAGACCGCCAAACATTCTGTTTCCCTTGCGTCAGAGTTGTCTCCATGAGCCAGGAATAATCTGCAACCTAAATGTGTTCTCTCTATTTATCCTTTGATTTCCACCAGACAAGCACTGTCACACTGACGAATGGGAGCTGGAAGGAGCCAATTGTATTTGTTCAGTAAAGGGCCTTCATTCCCTTGAAACCCAAATGTCCCTCACAAAGAAAGCGATAACCCTCTCCCGACATTACCATAAGTCTCTAAAGAAACTCATCTGGGAAATAAAATGTTTATTACCGGATTCTTGCACGAGGAGCCAAATCAGCTACACCATTATGTTCTTGATTGGGCAGCTCGCTTTACTGGTGTGCTTTGTGCACATCTGTCTGGCAAAAACATAATTCTGCAAATTTATTTCCAGTTGCACTAATAGACAATTCTATCTCTTCATCAAACAGAAATTAGTTTTCATGAGATATCTGCAATAGAAAATGTTGAAGCAAGTGGCCTGCTTATGAATATCAAGTTTTGACATGATTAATGCAGGTGACTGAAGTCATTACACTGGAAAAACTCTTTGTGGCTTAGCAATTGACAATTAACAGTACCAATTAAAAACCAAGAATGAAGGCATGATTGAATACCATTTTGCATAGTTTTGCTCTCACCCACAGTAAACAGCATTTAAGTGATGTCACAGAAAAACGTCTCGGCTACGAATGTAACCCTCGTTCCCTAAGTAGGGAATGGAGACGTTCCATCGGATGACGAGGAATGGGGATTTCGCTTAGAAAGCCTATCAACTTCAATCAAAATAAAACGAGCCAATGGCAAAGAAATGCCATGGGTCTGCGGAATTTAGCGTATGTCACCCTTACCTCGTGAGTATAAAAGGACGCCGGCAGAATACAGACATGTTTATTTGCTGAGGAGCCGAGACTGAACTCAGGTGATCCCCGCGGTACAGCGGAAATTGGCAAGAAGACGGAACATCTCCATTCCCTACTCAGGGAACAAGGGTTACATCCGTAACCGAGACGTTCCCTTTCGTTGTCACTCTGAGTTGACGATGAATGGGGATATCAGTCTAATCACGCCACCTTCTCAGCTGTCTTCCAGTGCCCTGCGTAAATCTGAGATCCCTGTTGTGAGACTGGCACAGACGAAGGACTCCCCTGGGGAGAATATCCCACAGCTTAGAGGAAATATGCAATTATTTCCAACCCAGAGAGGGGGGTATTTAGAGAATACACATATGACCTGAAGGATGCATATAGAGAACACTTATTTTCATATAAAAGCAACAGAACTTAAATTACATCCAGTTTATTAGCAATGCACGAGCGTGAATCCCGTCAATCCCGCAATATCTAGTCTTTGATCTCACTGGTGTCTGACCCACTGCGAGAAGGAGATCTGTCCGGCTTGACTGCGCTTTTTTCACTCCTCCTCCCACTGCAGCCGCCTACTCTCGCATACATTTCAGGCGAGGCAAGGCGCATCTCAAACAAGCCTTAACTTTCAGAGCAAATCTAAATTTTCCGGAAGTTGTCTGGGTTTTTCCAAGGGGGAAATCCATTGACCGAAAGTTGAAGCCTCGCGGTAGAAACTTCACTTGCGTTAGCATTTCCATTGACTCCCATTCATTTTGGCGTCACTTTGACAGCGAATAACTTTACATCTAACACAGTCTCATCCCAAGACGTCATACAACTGACGCTTTACCTTTAACGTCAGTTAGGTGACGGGGTAGGTTTAGGTCTGGGTTGGGATTAGATAACGTCATCTAACCGACGTTTAAGGGTACCCTAAAACGGCGGATGTTGATGTATGGTCAAAAGCGTCAATTGTACAGTATGACGTCTTGGGATGAGACTGCGCTGTTACATCTGAGGCGTTTGAAGACCCCATTTGTCCATTATTTATTTCTAAAGAAACACGACAATGTATAAAATGCTCCATTACCTTGTAGCTTATGTTGTGGCCCCGTAGAAGCAGTTTTTTGTCAAGTAGGCTAACGATTGCGTCATAACCAAGCGACTCTCTGTCACACAGGAGAGAGATTAGCATATGGACAGGAGGAGAAGCTCCCGCACAATCGGGGAAACGTGGAGGCAAAACGACAAAATAATTAATCAGAATACCTAGCAAAAGTTTCTCCTGCTCCTAGCTCATTGACAGCTCCTACTCACACCCTCTACCTCTGCAAGTTTGGGAAGGGAATGATTCAGATTTCTCATGCCACAGCCTCTAGAAGACAGACGGGTTGCTCACGTCACATCTACGTCATCAAGCTCTGTTTGAGTCGGTTTGAGTCTGCGCGTCAGGAACGGAAGTGCTAAAAAATCGCCAAAAACGGGCTTGACTTGTCTCAATGGAGTTCCAATGATATGGCTCTGTCCACTTCTTTTACTGTCTATGGGTTTTCCCAGGCTAATGTCTCCCCATAGAAAGAGAAAATGTGTAATAAATGGCATTCAAACATGTTTTTTTTGTTTGTTTCTTACTTTCACAATGTCAATGACCAATAATGTCCTGAGACTGTAATTAGATTTTGGTGTGTTTATGCCATGATCTGGAGTTTGCGTCCTTGTCTATAAGCCAATAAAGAGCTAGGCACATGCATCCAAGGCTCCCCATGGTCACACCTTGAGGCTTGAGACTCAGTATAAAGAGTGCAAGAGATCTGTCAGCATTACATCATGTGAAGGGTTTGGTGAACAGGGTTGTCACTGACAACCAGGAACTTACTTTACGTTTGCAATAGAGATACTGCACACAGAAAGAACAGATTGAGTCTGCATATACAGTTCTATTTTTTTTCTCAGCTCTTATTTGGCACAATTTTTTTCCAACTTTTATTGTACTATCTTCTATTGCCCATATTGACTGCTTATTGTCAATGCTTCAAAACAAATATAAATAAAAACAGATGAATAAACATAATTTTGATTCAAAATGTATAAACATTATATGCTTTTTTATTTTATGCTTTACCCTAAAAAGCTTTGTTATAATTAAAGAAATAAAAGTTCTGTCATTTTTCAATTGCATTTTTATGTTAAGAGAACTGAATCTTTAAAGTCGCCATAAAACATATCTGAGTGAAACAGCTTTTCGGCCAGGACAAAAATGTAGGGCGGGACTGGACTTGATTTTGTCCATTTGGATTTGATTAGATCATGACCTCACGTAAGTAAACATGTCATCAGAGAAGAGAAGATGTTTATTGCAAGAGGGAGGGGAAGCTATTTTGATTCAAGATTATGAGGGCATGGGAATTTGAAAAAAAAAAGGTGTGGATGGAAAAATCATTTATAATACATTCAATAAGAACTATCTTTTTTAATTTCATGGTGACTTTAAATTGAAATTTCAAACTATTAATAAAGAATACCCGCCCATTCTCACATTTGGGCTTCAATATCTGACGCTTTAGGCGCCCTTTAGCGTCAGTTAGATGACGCCCTAGGATCGCGTGTACCCTACCCCCAACCCACACCTAAACCTAACCGCGTCCTCTAACTGACGCTTTCCTTTAGCGTCAGTTAGAGCGTCAGTTAGATGACGCCGTAGGATCGCGTCATGTAAGTGACGCTAAAGGGCGCCTAAAACGTCAAATATTGAAGCATGGTCAAAGGTGACGCCTTGGGGTGAGAATGCGTTGAGAATACCCTCTCTCTTTATTAAAAAGCAAAAAACATTTGGATGACTCAAACATGTTTTCAGACTTGTTTTTTAGTCTAAATAGCAGATAAACATTACATATTTACTTTAATTAATTTAATGGATTTAATCAAATAAAAATAAACATGAATCTGTGACAGACCTGCTTTTAATTTGCTTTACTTTAAATGAAAATGGAATCATCTGCATCTCTGCACCACTTTTCTCACCGTGCAGTTTGATTAGCTTTTTAATTACAGTGGCAAAAAAAAAAAAAAAGTTGGCCTCATTTCTCAGCATAATAAAAGATTAGATTCTGGGTGCTCTGGGAATCCAGCTCCCTCTAAAGTGTACACCGCTGTCATAGCTTGTGTTTGCTTTCAACAGAGGGGAGTGGGGTGACAGGAACAATCACCATAACAATTTCCCCAAGGAACTACTTGATTCTTTTAAGTCTAAGTCACGTACAATACAATGGTGACTTGAAGTCGGGGAAGGAGAGGCTTTTAGTCTCGGAGGAGTTAGGGGAGTCGAGCTGAGGTTACTGAGAAGTGAGCAGGTCTCGTTGCACTGTAGTGGTACACTTCACCGCCAGACACATCATTATGTGATGCGGCAGTTGCACTGTAAAAAAAATATTTTCAAGATTTGTTCTTTTGTCAAATCAACTTAAATAATTTATTTAGTTCAGATAACTTATTATTTTGAGTTTCTGATGATTAAATCAATATCCTTCATTGTATTAACTCACTTTTTCCAGTTCAATCAGGTTGTTGAAGTGGGAATCCCTGAAGTGCTTCAGGTCACTACATCCAAAAACCGAACATTTTGACTTGCCCTCTCGTAACTTCTGCATCATTGAGCTCGGACTACAAAATCGGAGCGAGAAATAATAATGGCAGATTGCTCAAGTGTTGGGCCGGTAGTCGATGTCTTTATTTGGCAGTTCCGCTGCAAATATGGTGACGTTGTAGTTCAAAAAACGTCATAGACAACAAAAAAATCTGAACAGGTTGAAAAATATGACCAAAACAGAATATAAAGATATAAACGAAGCACCTGAAGACAATAATTTCATCTTTTCTGTACTTATAAACACTCCAAATAGACAACAAAATTCATTTAAGGGCTAAAAAAGTGGATTTCGCATGATATGTCCCCTTTAAAGCAACCAGGTTACTTATTTTTTTAAGTTAAACCAACAATATTTTTTTTACAGTGTGTGTTTCTGAATCAGCTGTATTTTAATCTGTTGTATTTAATTTAATAAAATGATTTGTTCAACATTAAATTATTACAATACAAGTTGTCAGTGAATATCCTGTTTCATTAGAAAACAATTCACAATAAACAATTTTATTTAAAGTCGACGTGAAACGGATGTTATAGTATTTTCTTCCCTATGTGATGTACAGTGAAACTGCTTCTCAAACAAGAAAAAATGTAAGGCGGGACTTAATTTTGTTCTTTGGGAATTGATTGGATCGTTGGTTTGCTATTGCTGTGATGTCATGTGAGGGACAGGTCATCAGATCATCAGATAAGAGAAAAGGTGTCGCTACAAGAGTAAGTTATTTTGATTAGAACACAAATTATAATGATGTGCATAAAAAGATACTGCAATATTCGTATTCTTAAAATAAGAATGGGCAATTTTGATTTCATTGTAGGCTATAAATTAAAATGGGTTGGGGATACAGTTCCATGCTTTCTTACAAATACATTTCAAATGGTTAATGTACCCTCTTCTTTAGCTTAGAAAATGCTGAATAAAAAAAAATAAAAAGAGAATAATTTCAAACATGTTATTAGCAGCCAATAGCAACACTCTGCTAGCAGGAACGTCTAAAAATGAACTGATTAAAACAAAATGTTGCTTATGTGTGAGGGTCACCAGAATTCACATTTGCTGTGCTGTCTAAGTGCACATTGTTTCCTCCACTAATTGAAAGATTGAAGAAATTAGATGAATGCATCTCCCAGTTTACATCCATCACAAGAAGATGAGCTCCATGGCAACTAATCAAACACAGCAATTCTTAGCTTAGTAACTGGCTTGCAGCCAAAACCAGTCCCTGTTCTTTAAGATAATGACTCCTTGATGCCAGCAATAATCCATTCTCCAGTTTAATTAACCTTCAATATATTACATGCATCCATGTTTCTGGCTTGTTATGGAGGCTGATCCAATCAAAAGTGTTCAGTCTTACTGTCTGACACTAGTTTATTTGAATATGCCAAGTTTGCCCTCATGTGGTCTGTAAAGGAACTGATGGCTGGATTGGTACAGGACGTAGCTACATAATGGTCTACAATTTATGATAGTCATGAAGTATATTATAATAACCAGACACTGTATCTGAATAGGACTTATGCATCCTTTAACGGACTTAGATATTTTGATAGGCTATGTCAAGCAAGTTCAATCAGTGTATTTTTATTTATGTATTTTTGTCTTGGATTTGATTTGGTGTTGAGCCTTCCATGTCAGTTTCTTGTTGGAAATATAGTATTCATACCATTTTGCATTCAAAAAATATATTTTTATTTATTTTTATTTTTTAACTAGAGAGGGGAACCTGTGCTTAGAGTAATCTTTTCCGGACGGCGAGTTTAGAGCGGCTGCACAAGTCGACCGTCAAGGATTTCAGTTAGTGATGATGCAGTGAAATGTGAGTGAGTTTTATAAAATATACTTGTTATAATGGTGTTAATCTATTTTATGAGACTGATTCCACACTCGACTGTGGTTTCCGTGATCTCGGTCCCTGAAATAATCTCTTTTATCGCACGTCTATTTTTATCTCTCAGGATATGGCTTACTCATGCATTGGAATTAAAATATTTAATTTTAAAGATAACAATATTATTTTCTGACGTCGTTATATAATTCATTTTATCTGTCAAGAAACATGACAGTGGTTTTAATTAAATGCACATTATTTATACTGTGCTGTATTCTAGATCAACACACCCAGTTTGTTCTTCTTGCCCAATGGGCTGACAGCGGGGGCGGGCCAAGATGTTGAGTGACATTCCTCGGGACGCCCTTCTTCGCCCACTCACCCGGAATGAGGTGGTGGGGATGTTGGTTAGACTGACCATTTTTGGAGCTGCAACATATTACAGCATCAAATGGGTGGTGGATGCTTTTGACCCAACACAAAAACAAAAATCCCAAGCCAAGAAAAGGGTAAAGTTTTTTTTTTTACCCTTTAAACGACCACCTGCAACTGGTTGTGTGCTGCATTTGATTATAAGTGTTACAGTGAATATAAAACTTAATTTACAGATCATCATATTTCATGCAACCCTGTAGCTCAAAGTGCCTAGGGATTTTTGTCATCGTGGCTTATTATTGATTCATCCCAGTGACTCAAATCTTTTAATTATTTTCACCAAAAAACACTAATGATAATAGCTTGAAATTATTATGTTGTATATTTTAATGATTGTTTTTTTTTATTGACTCCCGCACTCTCCTCAGGCAGAGCAATTGATGAAGCAGATAGGCGTAGAAGGAGTCAGTCTGACGGAGTATGAGATGAACATCGCCACTCATCTTGTTGATCCTCGCTGCATCAAAGTAAACACCAATACTGTTGTAAATGTAATCAATGGAAACCTATCATCAAATCACACTGCGTGCATCTCATTACATCAGTGATTTTGAAGAAAGGACATGCTCTTAAAGACATGTTTTATTTATGTTATTGATTGTCATTTTGCTCTGTTCATATTATTCAAACTGATTTAGAATATACTGTATGTCAATTGTGTTGACAGATTGGACATTTTTACTGAAGGTGCAAACCTGTAATCATTGTTACCATATCCCAGGGGTTCTCAACTCTGGCCCTCGAGATCCACTTTACTGCAGAGTTTAGCTCAAACCCTGATCAAACACACCTGAACAAGCTGATCAAGATCTTCAGGATCACTTATGTGCTTCTCAAATGGAAAGCTGTATCTGAGTGAGGCTGTGTGTGTATTATATCATTATATATATTATATGTTCCCACCCCCATGATTGCTGCCACAAAAATACTTAATTGTGGAAAAATACTTTGTATTATAAATCATTAACTGGGTCCATTAATGGAATACAGTGAATGACAAACATCTGTGGCTTACATAATTGGCTGTTTAGTTTAGTTCACCCAAAAAATGAAAAACAAATGCCAACAGTTACTCACAGGTTTGGAACGACATGAGGGTAAGACTTATGGAACATGAGCAGGTGAGTTTGATCAAGGTTGGAGTTGAAGTGGACTTGGTTTAGAAACCCTGCCATAGACCTTTGTCAGGGTAGCGCCATATTTCTTTTTTTTTTTTTTTTTTTTGACAGGAATTTGACAACATCTTTCTGGATAAAAACTCCATAAAACAGTTATAAAAGTTGTGAAAAGGACATAATCCAGAACCTTTCTACAGTCTGTGCCAATGTAAAGACTGAAAGTCTTTTCCATCACAGCCACGTTTTCATCAGCATGAAATTCAGAATGACGTCTAACCTGACTAAGGTCTATTGGCCAGACGGCCTCCTCCAAGTCAGTATTGGCCTATTTGATTGAATATCTTTTTCCTTTCCTTGATCTTCTTCCTTTCCTTGAAGGTGACATGGAGAGATGTTGCTGGGCTAGATGAGGTCATCTCAGAGCTGCAAGACACTGTAATTTTGCCTTTTCAGAAACGTCATCTATTCTGTGGTTCTAAACTCTTGCAACCTCCCAAAGGTGAGTCATGGAAATAGCGAATGGGCCCTGACCTTGTCAGTGCATTTGGAGTTTGTGTTTTCAATCCTATATTTATCATACTTGCAGGTAGGAGTATATGCGAAATATCAAAGTGAAGTATGTTATTCATAATTGTTTTATATTTACGATTCCCAGGTGTACTTTTGTATGGGCCACCGGGATGTGGAAAGACTTTAATTGCCAAAGCAACAGCGAAAGCGTCTGGATGCCGCTTCATTAATCTACAGGCCTCCACTTTGACTGACAAGTGGTACGGCGAATCGCAAAAGCTCACTGCTGCTGTATTCTCATTGGCGGTCAAGATTCAGCCCTGCATAATTTTCATTGATGAAATAGGTAACCGCTGAATGTGCTCTAAAAATGTACAGATATTCCAGATTCCAGAAAGTTAGGATAAATATTACAAGGCCAACTTGTTTAACATGCCAAATACATTCTAGCACTCCTTGAGTGATAAGCTTGTCTGTAATCACTATGGATATACAGGTGTTTATTATTCATGGGTTTTATGGAAAACATGGTACATGTACATTTGCATAATGACTGCAATGTTTTCGGCTGTATTTTCAATGCTGATGACATTTGAATAATATGGTACTGTGACCCATCATCTGTGAAAATGAAGAATCTGGACGCTGCACACAGAGTCTGTCAGGCGTTTTATCATACTGTACTTGCTGAACAGTCAGTAAATGTTAATTATATTAAATAGTTACTCTTCTTTTAAAGCCGGTTCTGCTTATTAAATTGCACATGCTGAAAAAGCTAAATTGTTGAAATAATGGCTGCAAAAAAGTTGTTGCTTTAATTTCGTGTTTAAAATGTACAAATTATATAGTTGTTTTTTTATCTATATAATTGCACTGTATATAATTTTACATGACTGTAAATTATAAATATGTTTAAGTACTAATTAAATATTTTATATAGACTACCATTTAACAGTTTGGGGTCAGTGAGATTTTTTAAAGAAATAATGTTTTTAAATTGCATTAAATTGAATATAATGTTACTAGTTGTCTAATTTAAATGAATGCTGTTTTTTCTTGAAATATCAAAAATATTTTAGTTTTTTTTTTTAGTTTTTTTTTTAGGATGTATGAATAGAGTTTTCACAAAAATATTACGCAACACAACTGTATTCAACATGTTTATTAATTACAAGAAGTGTTTCTTGAGCACCAAATCATATTATTAGAATGATTTCTGAAGGATCACGTGACACTCAAGACTGGAGTAATGGCACTAAAAAAATTCAGCTTTGCCATCAAAGGAATATATTGCATTTTAAAATATAGTTTATTGAAATAAAAAACATTTCACAATATTACTATTTTTATTTAACTTTGTCTTTAATAAAATAAATTGACTTTTTGAGCATTAAAGGTCTCCTTTCAAAAACACTCTGACTGACCCCAAACCTTTTAACGATTCTATGTAGTTCTACACTAAATGTAGATTGTGTATTGGTTTCATAATGTGTATTAAGAAATGTATAACTTCATAAAATCTATCTCTTGTCTCAGATTCATTCCTGAGGAATCGTTCCAGTATGGACCATGAGGCCACCGCTATGATGAAGGCCCAGTTCATGAGTCTGTGGGATGGATTAGACACAGCACAAAACAGTCAGGTAACACGTCACGCACATGTAGGTTTCATTGGTCATTGGATTTCTTTAAAAGTGTTAGGAACAACACTTTCTATTATATAAAATGTGACAGAAAGTAAAAGTGTATGTCAATGTCCAGGTAATGGTGATGGGGGCTACTAACAGACCACAGGATGTGGATGCAGCAATACTACGCAGAATGCCTACTGCCTTTCATGTAGGCCTGCCTGTGAGCATGGTCAACACACACACCTTTATATTCTGTTGCCCATCTTAATCAGGACAAAACTGAATTATTTTTGGTCTATCTTCAGAATGCAGCTGAAAGAGAAGAAATCCTTAGACTAATTCTGTCTGGTGAAAACGTAAGACATGAAGCTCTTCTCTTTTGCACAAAAATCCATTCACAAAATATTTTTTGTCTGTTTAAATGTGTTGTTTATTATAAAGGTGAGGTGGCATATATTTACCTATACAAAAAAAAGAAGAAAAAAAAGAAATGAGCCTTAACTACAAATTATTGGTCAGGAAATTAACAAAGTTTAAGCAAATGCACTACTTAAAAAGCCATTGCTATCTCAGAAAATCATCAAAGCCTGAATGAAGTTTTTAGCAGAATATGGGAAGTTGTGTGTGGAGTGATGAATCATAATGAAACACTTACATAGTGATGCTTCAGAGCAGTGTCTTCAAAAGAAAGCGTCTGATAAATATAATAATAAATGCATATCTACCACAGTGAAGAATGGAGGAAGAGTGTCATTGTGTGGGAAGCCTTTTAAGCTGCTGGTATTGATGAGCTACTTCACTGTGAAAAGACATTTCATGCTTTGGAGATCAGGAGAATATTGCTAGCTTTCTTTCCACAAAGGAAAAGTCGTTATTTAAAGAGGAATGATCAGATGTAATTTTTCAACAAGACAATGCTCCTGCCAAAATTGGCAAAAAGACAACCAAGAAGTGGCTTGAGAACAAGTCGATCAGGCTCATGTTTTGATCTGGTCCAAGTGAGTATTATAGTGATTAATTTATAGGGATAGTGAGTATTTGGTCTCACATTAAACTCAAACTGTAAGACATTTTTCAACTACTCATAAACATGCTCGAAGCCATTAACACTGAGTAGAACACTGAATCTTCTTCCTGTAAAAAAAAAAATGTCTACACGTTCACCCACACAGCTTAAGCATTTAAAGAAAACAAAGGCTCAGCTAATTGTGTGCTAAATTACTTAAAGCAACACTAAATAAGATTTTTTACCTGCAATAATGTTTTTAAAATCGTTTCAGTGATTCATCAAGTCGTGATATGGTGAATTGCACTTATGCCACCGGGTCGCATTTCTGTAGTTCGTATGAGACATAAGAAAACTACAAATTTGGAGCGTACTCGACAGTGTACGTCATGTAAGATACCTAGCAGCCGAGAAGCTTTTGAATTGTCATCATGATTAAATAAACAGAGAGCATGTGCGTGTATGCGCGTGCAACAGTAGGATGCGGTAAGCTAAATTATTCACAACAGCAGTAATGGACAATTCCGCTTCCAACCTGTAGGGCGACCGCAGAGGAAAAGTTACTTGGTGTTGCTTTAATCTACTGTATTTGTGAAATGTTTTGCTTATTTCCTGACCAGTGATTTGTGATTTAAAATGAATAAGACCATTAAAAGACCACCAAATATTTAGCCATTTTAGGCTTGGCTCCATTTTTAAAATTTCAATGCTAATCAAAAGTTGTTAACATTAGTAAATGAACTGTGAACTAACATGAACATTAATAAAGGTTAATAAATGTTATAAAGATATGTATTGCTCACTGCTAGATCAGGTTAGTTTGATAAGAAAGGTAACAGATGAGACCTTATTATAATGTTACAGAAGTATTTTATGCTCATCAAGGCTGCATTTATTTCATCAAAATGTCACACACATGTTCCTTCAGAAATCATTCTAATATGATTTTGATGCTCAAGAAGCAATTCTTATTATTTTCAATGTTGAAAAAAAGTTGTGCAGCTTAATTTTTGTAGAAACCGTGACATTTTTTGATTGTTTCTTTGATGAATAAAAAAGTTATTATAAATGTCTTTACTGCCACTTTTGATCAATTTAATACACCCTTGCTTAATAAAAAACTGACTGCAATAGTTTTGAATGGTTATATATATATATATATATATATATATAATTTGACTTGAATCTCTATTTTTCATCAGTTAAGTAACGTGATTAACCTAAAGGAAATAGCGGGGCAAACTGAGGGCTACTCCGGCAGTGATCTGAAAGAGCTGTGCAGGGACGCCGCCATGTACCGCGTCAGAGACTATGTCCGCAAACTGCAGATGAAACAGATCGCACAACAGTTCCAGCTGGATGAAGAGGAAGAGTATGTCTAAGATGCTTTTTATAATACACACACAATGTTAGCATTTTATTTTTGGTGTGGACGAAATGCAGCTCTCACATCACGTCCTAACCAAAGAGGTCTATAATCTCTATCTGAAATCTATCCCATTAATCTCAAGTAGCTGGTTCATTACCCTGTTTTGTTAGAAGTTAAAAAAAAAACTAAAAAAAAAAAAAAACAAGGTATTCTGGTGTGTTTTGAGATGCTGTGTAAATGTGTTAAATATAATGTAATTTAAAGATGGCTTGAAAAGGATGTTGCGGTAGTCCCTATTATATTATATATACAGTATATATATATATATATATATATATATATATATATGAAGAGTTCAGATGCAAAAGCCTCTAAGTGCCATTTGAAATTTTCTTCTAGAATGATAATTTTTATCAAGCTTGTATTTTTAAATTCAATGGTTTCACTTAAATAGCAATGATAATTACCTATTAATTGTTATTTAAGTGAAATTACTGAACTTAAATATACAAGTTTGATAAAAATCATCATTAAAGAAGAAAATTTCAAATGGCATTTAGAGGCTTTTGCATCTGAACTCTTTATATATATATATATATATATATATATATATACTTTATTTATATATTTACATGAGTGAAACGGCTTCTCGAACAAGAACAAATGTAGGATGGGACTTGATTTTGTTCTTCGGGAATTGATTGGATCGTTAGATGGTTGTGGTTTGCTGTTGGTGGATCTCATGTGAGTGACAAGTTGTCCCGCCCTCACGCCAGTATACATTTCATCAGAGAAGAGATGAAGCTGCAAGTATTGATTAAAGTTATGTTACGGAAAGTTATGTTGATTAAAGATTAAGAGGGCATGAGAATAAATAAAAAAAAAACAGATAAATAATCTATAATAAATACTGGAAGATTCCATAAAAAAAAAGAATTGTGCATTATGATTTCATGGTGAATTTAAATATTATTTCACTTTGTATATTGCCGTAAAATAAATACTGAAAATGATTTGACATGAAAATAATGTCACAATTCAAAAAAGTCATAAACAGTGTAGTTGCTCAGCTGGTTCATCTTCAAGTTTTGTTTGAAGAGAAACCATTCAAGATATTCTTCAGAGTTTTGAAGTGCTATGTATATATAGGAGTGAATGTGAATGTATATTACTCACTAAATTCTAGCAAAACTCATGTCACTGATTTTGTCCCTGGTGTCCTCTGGTGTGTCCTCAGGCATTTGGACGGCACGCAGCTGAGGCCCGTGACTCAACTGGACCTGCTGTTTGGCCTAGATAAGATGAGAGAGTCCAAACAGGCCACAGTTACAGCTGACCCAACAAATCTGAGAGAGGTGCCTCTGGACTGAAAACATCTCGCTTTACACCTTCATACACTCATTTCCCCTCTCTCACTTATTTCTTCCTGCCTCATTCTTTCTCTCCTTTTTACAAATCTGTTGTATTTCAAACATTACTACTTTGCACTTTAAGGAATTTACTGTCACACACTCAACACAACAACCATGTTTATGTGTTGTAACAATAGTATACACGCATACATAACATTTCAGATATGATTATCTCTTGGTTGCATATTGTAGAAGCAGATATTGAACCACTTTTGGGATTTGAGAGAGAAAAAAATAAAAAATAAACAATCTTCACTTAGTCTATAAATGTTTTAGTAATCGGGACCAGATTTCCTGAAACACCAAGTGTAGTCTAACTGTCTTATTAGGATGCATGAGTGTTAAAGTTATACTGAATGATGCATGTGTGAGTTTCGTTAACACCAATTTAGCCATGATGAGATTAATTTGTGCAAAGGGCATGTCTGGGTCATATTTTAACCCAAAATCAAAAGAAAATAAATTTGCATAAGGAAAATTAGTTTCTTTTCAATGTGAATTATTTTCATGTCAATTAATTATCAATTTATACAGTAGTGTGATATATTGATATATATTATTTGCATTTTCTATTATTTTAAATATTTAACTTATACTTTACAATTATATAGGACCAAAAATCAAATTTCGTTGATTAAATTTGAATAAAAATAATTTTGATCGTATTATAATACTGTGTATTTATTACAGTGCATGTTTATATTACAAATTAAGAGAATTTGAGGAGAATTTGAGAATAATTTCCTTTTTTTTTTATCTTTTGGTTTTGGGTTGAAATATTTTTTTGTGAGATCCAAGTGACCAGATATTTATCATTTGTTTGTCTTAGTGTACAAAAGTTTTATTTGTAGGAATAAAAAAAAAAAAAAGTGTGATATCCCGCACATAAAGCGATGGCTCTCTAGGTATAGACGGCTCTGTATCCACATGAACCAAGGGACAAATGGTGCTACATGTATCTACTTAGAATTAAGTAATTTCTCACTTTGGTTATTGAAAGATGTTTACATCTGTCATATATTGATGTTCAGATTAGTCAGAGTGTGTTTAGAAGTAGGTTTCGCTTGAAAAATAACTCGTATTTCACTCATTGTGTCAAACCAGCATCATGATACTCATTTATCAGAAAATAATATGGGCACAAAGGTCACTACCAGTTTTGTCCGTCCTCACTGAAGTTTCTGGCCTTTCACCAGCTCTAAATGCAAAATTTTTGCTCTTGCCAAACCATTCCAAAGATTTAAGCAATTGTTTCCCCATTGGCTAAATATGTTATAAGGTAGCCGTATGTCTCCATGTGTTACTTTGATAATGGGCATTGTGTTGGGAAACACAAACATGTCTGGCAGCTTAATTAACTGTCTGTCACACATTGCTTATTGAAATGGCAAATACACTTATTTAGATTTCTTTTATCGTGTCATGTATATTTCCAAATGATTTGACTATATGAAATATTTAACATGTAAATGAAGCAAATGTGCTTGTTTGGCAAAGTATTCCCACAGTAGTTCCGTGTTTGCAAAGAGATTTGGCTTCCTTTAGGCATCAGATGACACTTTTAATGCTTTGAATGTCTGCGTTTCTGCTTTGGTAATCACATACCTGGTTGTGTTATAAAGAGAGGGAGAAATGAACTCAGATCTCCTTCTTGCTTTTCGTTGCTACAATCACCTTCTGTTGTCACATAAAATTTGGTATTAATGTTGGGATGGTTTTGCTGAAAATACCTTTTGTCCAAAAAAAAGCAAACATTCTTTCATATTGTCTGGCTAAATTTAAGATAAAATTATTTTCTCACCAATAAATAATTGGTGTGACTGTTGCATTAAGTGTTTTCCCAACTTATAATAAACCCATCTGGAATGTATGTACTTGCAGTTCTTGATATGAAGATCATTCTTTGGTCTTTTCACCATCTCCACATATACTGAGCGTTCTGTTCTTTCAATATGATAACAAGAGGCAGACGTAAGAGAAGCTGTTGACATTCAGCTCTTTGCTGTACTTTGTGCATCAAAACTGCATAACCTTTGTTACAGCCATAAGTCAATTTTTTTTTAATCATGAAGCTCTCTCATCACCTCTTTCTCTCCTTTCCTTGGTAAACAGCCAAAAATAGAAACCGAAAGAAAATAGAAATAGAACTGATGTCAATCTGTTGCTTGGCAGTTTTCCTCTGTGATAATGATATATAACTCTGTTTAATTGGTAGTTATGAGCTTTTAAGTCCACAAGAGGGCAGTATTTGTATTGCAATATTTCTGAGACTTTTAAAAGGAATAATAGAAAACCCAAACTTCAGGAAAAGTTCAGAAAATTCTGCTTTTAGAACTCTATATTCTAAAAGTTCAAGTTTAAGATCTTATGTACTTGGTACAATGAAATTCTTCTTTTTGTAAGGAAATGTGACGTGTGCTAAATTGCAAGTCTTGTAAAGTCAAATTGCTTTATGTCTTGCATGGCCATGGACCCAAAATGAAGTTATTATTTACTGGAAATTTTGAAATCCTAGCTCTCTTTGTCATATGTGGGACAAGTAAAAATGTCGAGTTCACAAACTTATCATTTTGAATCTTTTTTTTTTTATGAATAATTTTATCCAGGTTGTTTACTTCCTCTTTCCAGTTTGAAAGTCAAAATAATTGTATAGAAATGAGTGGCCAGAATAATTATTCAAAATGTCTGCTTCTGTGTATCCATAGGGGGGAAAAAAGACGTATGGGTTTGGAACGACATGAGAGTGAGCAAATGATCACAGATTTGTCATTTTTGGGTGAGCTAATCCTTTAAATCCTGACTTAAGGCAGTTAACCAGATCCACTGCTGGAAAACACTTCCTTTAAAATGTACTAGATCTCCTGACTCAATTCTCAATTCTCAACTCTGGAGCATGTGAATGTATGAGTAAAAACATTTTTTTTGAAAGTCTCTTGTGCTCATAAAGATTGCAAATTGAAAATACAGTAACATTGTTAACTATTATTATTATTAGAATTTAAAATAACTGTTTTCTATTTTAAAATATTTTAAGATACAATTTATTCCAGTGATGCTTAATTTCTCCAATCTTTAGCCATCACATTATCCTTCACAAATATATATACTATATATACTGTGTGTATATATACAATGAATATATATATACAAATTCTGGATTGGCCCGAAACCGAGAACGCTTTTTAAAAATTATTTATCTCATATTTTAAATTAGAAATATATTTTCTCCTCAACTTTTCAGCCCGTGTTACCCTTTGGCCTATAATTTTCGGTTATATACAGTATATATTATAACTGACATTATTTTCTTCTGCCTGTAAACTGTTAGTGCCTCAAGGACTGTCCCACAGGTCCTGAAGAAGAGACATTTATATATTAAATATAGAATTAAATATAAAAACACCCCTACTTCAGGACCTGTGGGACAGTCCTTGAGGCACTAACAGTTTACAGGCGGAAGAAAATAATGTCACAGTTCTAATAGCTTTGGACATTAAAGAGACCATTCCACTGAAACACCATACTGACATATATGACATATATGAACATGTCATAGTCCCGCTACAGGAGGCATGAGGACAGCAGAGGTGGCCAGTGCAATAAACTGAAATGACCATAATGTAAGATGTCCAAGAGAGTGCAGGGAGACAGAAAGCTCATGGTGCTTGCTAGTGCTAAATCATGTGTAATCATATGTCCTCCCAGACGTTTTTGGGAGCTTGGTGGAAGAGTGGAGTAACAGCAAATACTAGCAAATCTGGCTCAGTCCTTGAAGACTAAATGCACTGCAGAACTTAAAGCATCTGATGGAAACACCACATACTGACTGCTACTTACTGACTTCTCTCTTCAGGGACTCTTTATTCAATTTCTGTTCATCTAATGTATGTGAAATTTGGTCCATCTATCTATTCGCTTTCATTAATATTGATGAGGTCTTGTCATTCTGCAGTTTCTAGTGAAGATCAGGAACTTTAATACTGTCATAACATGCAAATTGCGATTAATGCAACGTGTTGCATTTATTTCTTATCATTTTCACTGGCTGTTTTAGTATGCACATATTTATTATACAATTATAACAGTAAAACAAACAGCAGATGTCATCAGGATTGTAGATTGTTTAAATGAGTGTGTTTAAAGCCGAGAGCTGAGAGGCTGCGTGCTGTGGTGAATACCGCATTTTTAAATGTTAAGTAAAAATCAAGTTTAATGTACTTTTTGACTTGATTTCGTTACAGTAGTTTCATCTTTATACGGTTTTGTAACCGACTTGACAGTATAAACAGGAAAATAATGATCAGTGATGCAAACAGAATTCAATTCTGTGTAAAGGTTATTAATTATGAAATGAGTTCAATTCAGCCATAAGCAAAACTACAGAAGACAATAGTGTCACTATTCAGCTTAATTCAGTTGATTCCATTCAGTTTAATGACATTGTCAATGTCGCAAAAATCGTCAATTATGAAACAAAGCTGAGTCAGCTCTGCAGAAACCAGTGATGATGCCATCATTCAGCTCAATGCAGTTCAAGTTTCATTTTCATCTAATAGTGTCAGTGCAGTCGAATCAATAATAGTAGTGAAAATTAAAGGGTTAGTTCACCCAAAAATGAAAATTAAGTCATTAATTACTCACCCCCATGCTGTACCAACCCCGAAAGAACTTTGTTCGTCTTCGTAACACAAATGAAGATATTTTTGATTAAATTTGAGAGCTGGATCAATGCTACATAGGTTGCCTGAGGGATTGAAACTTGGCAGCCCAGAAAGTCATTGAAGAAAATGTTTAAATATTCCATGTGACAACAGTGGCTCAAGTATAAGTTTATCAAGCGACACAAATACTTTTTGTGCGAAAAAAACAAACAAAAATAACAACTTTATTCCACTATTCCTTTTTTTTCCTTGTAGGCCTGAGACTACACAAAGTATTTGCGTCGCTTGATAAACTTATAGTTGAGCCACTGTTGTCACATGGAATATTTAAACATTTTCTTCAATGACTTTCTGGGCCGTCAAGTTTCGATCATTAAACGTTTTCTTCAATGACTTTCTGGGCCGTCAAGTTTCGATCCCTTAGGCAGTCTATGTAGCAGTGATCCACCTCTCAAATTTAATCAAAAAATATCTTCATTTGTGTTCTGAAGATGAAAAAAAGGTCTTACGGGGTTGGTACAGCATGGGGGTGAGTAATTAATGACTTAATTTTAATTTTTGGGTTAACTATCCCTTTAAGTGTGCCCAACTAAGTAAGCCAAAGGCGACAGAGAAACCCAAACTCTTTCGCGACAGAAATGGAGAAAAAACCTGGGCTCCGTCAGGGGACCAGTTCTCCTCTGGACAAATAAACGAACATGGTGTGATTATAATTCAGGCAGAATCACTAGCCAGAATGTGGATATTATTCAGGGTATTTCATCCAGGTCCTTCTGCTTGAAGAACAGGATGCATCATGATGGCTCTATCATTTGACCATTTGTGTGCATATTAGAGGAAGGAGCACTGGTGTGCATCTTCATCTGACCCTCTGTTTCTTTTCTGTGGACCCTGATCTGCATCAATAAAGAAAAACAGAGCTGATGGGAAACACTTGAGGCTGTTTTCCAAGAATTATTCAGTGGCCCACTGTGATTTAATTGATGTGTTCACGAGATATTTTATGCATTTTAAGCGCCCGAGTGAACGTGTTGTCATCTCGCTGAAACCCAAGTGCTAATATTGCATTCAGTATGGAGATGTCCTCTGCAGTTTAGGCTCCTGCTGTCTACTACATGGAGCAGGGAACAGAATAATGAAGCAGAGGCATTTCTCACAGGCCTCGGGGAGTAAGCACAGCTGAATCCTGGAGAGGAACCCATTCTGGTTGTCTTCAGGAAATGTGCTAAAGTGGATGAATTGAGATGGAAGGGCATCTTAAGTGGCAGAAATTTGACTCTCTCAGCATTCCAATTGAGGATTACATTTTAAAAATGACAATGCAGCATTTTTTCCCCTGGTGCATTTATTTGATGTTTTTTTTTTTTTTTCATGTGTTTGCACTATAAATAGTTTCCTTTTCTCTCTCTTTCTCTTGAGATGTGCCCAAGATTTGCTGTGCATTTCTTTTAATAGTGTCATGTTCCCCCATCCTTCTGTTCTGAAGGGCATATTTGAATTTTCTGTTTGTATATGAAGTTCGATGTGTTAATATTCCTTTGATATAAAAAAAGAAACGACTTCTGGAGTGTAAAAGATCTTAGCAAAGAGCTCAGGGGAATTACTGCTTAAAGCATTTTTTCAGTAGCATGTGGTTCAAATCCCTCATCCGCCTTATTATTCCAATGAGGCATAACCTCCTGAGACTTATGCTTTCTTCCATCTCAGATAGAGCAGAACTGCAATGTATGTTGTGTTCAGAAATTAAGCCCTTTTCGATTACATAACCGTTTTATCATATTCCCAATCGCACAAATTAATCATGCTCCACAAGAAAGCCATGCATAAATACATACTGTATAACATATATATGTTTACATTGATGTTTGCCAGACTTTGTCACTGAATTAGGGCTTGTAAAGTAGACTAGACTCTCTTTAAAAAGAAAACTCCAAAAGGGGCAGCGATGCCATAAAATAACCATTTTTGGTTCCCCAAAGAACCTTTTCTTAAAGGGATACTCCACTTTTTTTGGAAATAGGCTTATTTTACCACTCTCCCAGAGTTAAACAGTTGGGTTTTACCGTTTTCGAATGTATTCAGCCGATTTAGAAGAATATCAGTAACCAGACATTTTCTGGTCTCATTGACTTCCATAGTATATTTTTTCTTATGGAAGTCAATGAGACCAGAAACTGTCTGGTTACTGATATTCTTCTAAATATCAGAAAATCGGCTGAATGGATTCAAAAATGGTTTAAAATGAGCCTATTTCCAAAAAAAAGTGGAGTATCCCTTTAAAAGAACCATTTTTCCCTTAGTGTTTATAACAGTTTAATAAATCATCTTTTTGGAACCATCAATGCCAATAAAGAACCTTTATTTTTACGAGTCTGTAAACATAGGCCCTAGTGTTTACACTTAGTATAGTCATTTTGTTGTGTTCAAGCACAGCTTTTTGGCCAATATGTAACCTTAGAGAAGCGATAATACTGTCAGCTTTTGTCGCCATTAGTTCTTTAACGTCAGCTTGGTGTGTCCGGGGCTAACCATTCCTGAATTATAAACCGTGTTCGGGGTTGTCTTGCAGCATTTTAAAAGTAATATGAAAGACTTTACTGTTAGTTTTGATCAATTGAATGCATCCTTGCTGAACAAAAGAATCCATATTCGGGTAGAACATACTTCAAGCAAACGTAAACACATTTTTGTGCTTGTGTAGAGCCTAGAAATTATTAATAAGTCATGTGAGTTAATGGATGACTTGTAAAAACCATAAAGGACTTCCCACGAAGCCATTTTTACCATGAAAGGAGAATTCTCTGGGAGTGATGACCTTTCTCACTGACAGGATGCAGCTCTTGGTTGTATCTCAGATCTAGATCTTAATATAAAAATGATTAGGATGTGCACCTCTCTCTCTCATCTGTCTTTCTCTCTCTTCTGCTGAGGAGAGCTGGAGTCGGGATAAAGGCCACCGTTCCATTACCACTGCTGATTGAGTCTAGGGGTGTTTTGAAAGGTTTTCAGATGAAAGTAGTGTGTAAAAAGAGGGTGTAAAAGTGGGATTTGAAAGACCCTTTAGACATCTGATAAAGGTGGCTATTGGAGAGTTTATAGAATTGTGTGTGAGCTTTTGGGTGTTTGTTTCAGTACCTGAAGCGCCGTCTTGAGTATGTTTGTTTGTGTGTGTGAGAGAGAGAGAGAAAGACTTATCCTTGATCTAAAACCTCTTTAATCCACCAAATCAAAGTAAAAGAGTGATGGATATCTGAACCCAGCTTCCTGCGTTTTTGTGTGAAAAGCCGAGAGTCAAATACTGATCCAACAAATACATTTGTGTCAAATGTTAATTAAAGGTGTTTTTGCAGTTAAAATGATTTCTCATATTTCCAGCTTGATGTACAGAGACAGCCAGTCATAAATGCATATTAAGTGGAATTTTCTAAACGTTTTGTCAGTGTTGTGCCTGAACGCGTTCATTGAATGATAGATAGTTCATGAACTCATTCATATTTTGGGTAAACATGAACTGAACGTACTGTTTACTGCCTGATGAACGTAACTGTGAACGCGTTCATTCTGTTGTCTGTGAACGCACGCTCTCTCATTTAACGTCGCACAATAGGGTGCCAGATTTCTATAAACCCTTCCAGGCGAAAACCCGGCTAAAACACATGTAAACAGGCCTTAATATGTAGCGAAAAAACACCCAATCTGGCAACACAAGCCACTAGTGTCGCACCTTGGCGCAATCTTGGAACAGGGGTGTTGTCACACTCTAAACAATGCTGGGTTGTTTGAACTCAAATTTGGGTAAAATATGGACAAACCCAAATATTGGGTTAAAAAATGTAATTTCAAATTAACCCAACTTCAACTGTAATTTTTTTAATTGCATTTTTATCCCAACATTTGGGTTTGTCCATATTTGACCCAAATTTGGGTTGAAACAACCCATCATTTTTTAGAGTGCATAGGAAGTAGAACAGTAGTAGTATTGGAACAGGGGTGTTGTCATAGGAAGTAGCTAGGTAATGCTGCTATCTTTGCCTTTTCTTTGAATTAATTGATGGTGGCGAACTTTTTTGCAGTGTATGATCACACGAATGAAATCTGAATTAGGAAGAATGTTTTTTTTTCTTCTTTCTGGAATCAATGATAAATACATGTCTGACTGTTGGAACAAACCACAAAAAAAAAAGGAGAAAATTGCATTTATGATGATTTATGGTGATTTTATTTCCGTTACACCTTTGTCTACATTGACGCTGATGCATTAAAGTGAAGGGACTCATCTGTCCCAAGATGGCGGCTCTATTGACGCATTTGTTCTAATGAACTGCCGTAGCCAAGGCGATGTCTAGTGTATATATCTATGGTAGTCGTATCATATGATCAGTTTTAAGACAAGGGCGGTGAGGATGGGGAAATCTTACATTTCTGTGCAAACTTTGCCCGCCGATAAAATAATTGCTGTATTGGTTGTATATTTTGTGGCAATAATAAAAAAATAAATAAAATAGCTCACAGCAACATATGGAAAAAAATAACTGAACTACTTCATTTTTTGAAACCGTGAACTTAGTTCAAAATTGAGATAAATCCAAACTATCTAATAAATTATTATAAATTCATAAATAACTCATTGCCACAATATTTCTACTTGGCCTGTTAAACACAAATAAAATAAAATGTTTACTCAGAGCCTCAAGTTTTTTCAACCTGATCTCAATTTTTTTACACGAGGTGATTATTTCATTGTTTACAATGTGATTTGTATGAAAACATTAGCATTTTAGGAAAAAAAAACTAACATTTAGTTCTCCTACACCCACCCCTGAACCTAACTGTCAGACAAGCAAAAGCAGACCACCTGTCCACCTGATTTTGCAATGCAGAAGTAAGCTATTTTTTCTGAATGTGTGAGATTTTCTATTCATTAGCCGCTACATAGATAACTTTAAGAATAACAAAAGAATACAATTATTTGTACTACAAACTGTTGTGTTTATGATTAATACATTAAAATAATATGACAGTTTGCAATATCAAGCCACATTACAAGCTGTTTTGTACAGCCATGCACATTCAAGTTACAAATGGCCTCTCACATTCAAATTGCCATGAGTGTGTTGGATCTTTATTTCTCCGTGGCACACAAACATTTTGTTATTGATTTTTGTTACATTTTTTTAAACTTTTTTAAGGAAAAAAGAAAGTTGTCCAAGGGGAATGTTTCTTTATTACAGTGGTTAATAATACAGTAGTGAAACACAATCTTGTGAAAGATTGTTTCTGTTTTAAAATTAAATGTAGTTTTCAACTGTAGGCTATATTACCTTTGTTGTCATTTGAGCCACACAGAGATCTGAACTTAAAAGTTGAGGGGTTTTTTTGTAATCAGTGTCATAGGATGTAAATGTATTTATTAGCTTATACTATAAACATAATATAATATATAAAAATAAATCTAAATGGTTGTGAAGGCTCAGAAATCACCTATACTACCCCTAACATGTTAGCAACCACATGCAACACTTTAAATAAAATATAATAAATAAATAAAATTACACACTTCACTTTAAAAACACCATGCAGCTCTAATTATATTGAGTGTATACTGTGATAATCGCTCCTGACTTCTTGTTTTAGATCTGTGTACGGATGACATCCCAATGTCGTTCATGCACATAACGTGGGGCAGTGCGGACCAAGCCATGTGTTAGTTTGATGGGCATGAGTCACTGTGACAGCTCTATTAGAGATGCTAATAGAACAGGACAAAAGCACAGCACCCACTCAGGAAGCAGGAGATGGAGTAATGATGCCTAATTAACTCACGGGGCCCTCTCCTTTTTCTCCTTTACAGGAAAGAAAATATGACTCACGACACTTTTGACCACCTGCTCATACAGTGAACCCAAGTAAAGATCAGCAATTTCTCCTTGGAAATTTAAACCTTGGCTTAATCGTATTTATTAGCAAATTACTCAATGAAATTGTTGAGGTGGTGTATTTGAAATCGAATTCTCGAATTTGAATTGTGGAGCGTGTTCTTTCCTTAATGTGGCGTTTGCCAGTTCTGCCTAGAGGCAAATGCTGACATAAATAGCCTTCACAACTTGCTAGTTGTGGATCCTCACCATTTGTATTAATGGGATAATAAATGAGGACTTTTGGGGTTTTTTTATGTAAAGGTGCTTTGAAACAATGCGAAAAGCTAATAAACTTGAAAATTGAGAAAATGGAATAAATGTTTTATTCGACTACGCATTACGGAGGAGAGCTTAAGTTACAACCCACTAGAACCGTAACGTCCTAAAGAACCTTTTATATGTTGAAATGGTTCCGTTTCGTTGTCCCTCCGAGTTACGTCTGATGACGACGAATGGGGTTTCGCTTATAAAGCTTATCGACTTTGAGTATACAAAACGAGCCAATGGCAAAGAAATGCCATGGGTCTGTGGAATTTAGCATAGAATATCTCCGCCTTACCTCGGGGGTATAAAGGAGGACGCCGGCAACATGTTTTGGCTTCGGAGCCAAGAGTATCTCTTCACTCCACAGCCATTTCTGACTTCGCTCTACGAGACAAGCCACTCTCTCCGGTGTTGGTGTGACGGCAATCTGCAGCGAGTTCACATTTTCTTCAGATCTGTGCAGTGATCTGCCAGTGAGTGCGTTTCTCCCTGCTCGCTTTTCTCGTCTCACAAAAGAGCTTTCACGCGGCACATCTATTTAAAGGTTGCGGTCGACTCATTTCCGATTTTGATGGGCACATTCTCTGCTCTCCATGCTTGGGCTTGAACACACCAGAGCAGCGTTTGTGGATGACTCACGTTGGGCCTTCAAGTCAACTGGGAAAAGAGTAAACTTTTCCCCGTGCAGAGGATCTCTTTTCTCGGTATTGGCTTGCCACTGCTGACTTGTCTGAGACAATCAAAGCGCAAGAGTGCGGTTCCACTGAAGTTTTTTCTGAGGCTCCTGGGGCATATAGCATCTGTAGCTGCAACGTAGCCACTTGGATTGCTCATATGAGACCGCTTCAGCTTTGGCTTCGCGACCGAGTCCCGAGGTGGGCATGGCAACCTGCCATCAGACCTTCACCCCGTGGTCGAACCTCAGTTTCTATAGGCTAGTGCCCCTGGAACGAGCTTCCGGGCAAGTTGTTCTCAACACTTGCCTCCACCACGGGTTGGGGCGTCATCCGCAATGGACACGCTGCCATCAGCTCCTGGACAGGACCTAGCACCCTTAGCATGTCTATTGCCTCGAGTTGCTGGCAGTATTCCTTGTTCTGCACTGCTCTTGATTGCGCAAAGTGATTGCTCTTGATTGCGCAACACCTACTACTGTAGCCCACTCTGACATTATGTTGACTCCATCCCCAGTCTGTTCAGCTGGTTTGGAATCAGTTTGGGATGCGTTTCCCCCAGTGAGCCTCCTTGTGCAGACCTTGCGCAAGGTCAGAGAGGACGAGGAGCAGGTAATTATGGTCGCGCCGCACTGGCCAACCCGGACCTGGTTCTCCGAACTTGTACTCCTTGCAACAGCACCTCCCTGGCCAAATCCTCTGAGGAAGGACCCCCTTACTCATGGGCGGGGCATCCTATGGCACCCTCATCCCAATCTTTAGCTACCACCAGCAGTGGTGGCTGCCATCACTTCCACTAGAGTATCGTCCACGAGACACCTCTACGTGTTGAAGTTCAAGACCCCCGGAGATGTTCAATCAGTGTTGTGCAGGTCAGTGGATTGAGAAGACTGAATCCTCCTCACCTCTCCTGTCGTTCCCTCTAGGGACCTCTCAATGCCCTGCAGAGTGCTCCCATTGAGCCTTGCAATCAGTGGAGCTAAAGAAAGTCTGTCATTTTTGCTACAATCTGCCATGTCAATATATACAAATACATAAAAATAATATATAAAATAATAGAAAAATAATAGTAATATTGATAATATAAAGCTACCAATATACTAATATAGTAAATATTGTTGAAAGGGTGATTTATAACACCATTAAGGTCATATAGCACTTTCAAAGCATGGTTCTTTAAGGAACGTTATAAAAAGGGTTTTATTTAGCACCAAAAAGGGTTCTGCTATTGTTACAAGCTGAAGAACCCTAATTTGGTACTGTTTAGAACCATTTTTCTTAGGAGTTAGTAGTTACTAAGCTTATGAAGCCAATTTTTTTTAATGAATGATCACTGTTTTGAATCAGGGGCTGGATCCAAAAATGTAGGCAGCTGACTTGTTCCCTCGCTGTCCTATCAGATAATGACTTTGCTTGCAGGCAGTGTTTGCTCACAAAGGCACCTCACAAAACTGATTTCTGACAGACTTCTGAGGCACGATAACAGTTTAATGATCTACGTCAAAAAAGAGAGAGCTTTGATGATAATCAGAAATGACATCAAAAGTGATATATGTTGATCAAAAAAGTATATTCACTCACAAACTGGCCAGCATCTGCAACTTTCAGATACCATAGCTTAACTGACACAGAACGGAACGCACAGGATTGTGGGATATCAAAAGCAGCGAAAGATGCAGCTATGCTGCCTTCTAAAACCGATCAGATGAGGGTCTCTAAAGAGACAGGAAGTTAAGCTAACACTGGATTCAGACGTGCCTTGATGCCTTCCTATCTTGAAATGCATCCTCTGAACGCAGCATTTTTAAGATTTCGGATGCAGCCAACGTTGAACTCTTCCCTAAATTGAATCCATCAGAGCGGTTGATGAATCATCTGACTCGCTGAACTGCATGCCATCGTTTTTTTCCTAGTGATGTCCATATGGAAATAAAACAAGTTTGTTTTGGCTTGCATTTGACTACTCAATAGGTAAATGTTTCCTAATGTTTTTTGTTGTTGTTTTGCGATACACTATATTTTTTTTAATTGCATTCAATACAGACTGCATGTAAACTCAGCTAAATGATATGCTGAAGATTCACCAGCGGTGGTATTAGAGGCGGGGGAGCGGTGCAGTAAACACTAGTAGAGGACAATGGTATTATCATCATCTGTACTTGCACAGTCACATATAAGCTATTTTGAGAAGCTTCTTTGGTGTGTGAATATGACAATGCTTTTCGTCCATATTTACATGCTGAATTTGTGGACTTGTTTATAATTTCCATCCTTTTCCATCAAAAGTGCTGTTTTCCTTCCCTACTGCTATTTGTGGTGTGATGTGATTTATGGGACTTGAATTGGATTAGGCACTGTTTTTGTTACAGGGTCACGCTATAGCAAGCCACAATTATTCCACCCTCGTGCCTGACATTGTGTACCTATTGTCAATGTTGTTTGGAGTGAGGAACTAATCTCCTGAATGTATCCCGCAGATAAGTACATTAATGCGTCCTGTTTGTTTATTTAAGTTGGGCTACTTGTGAAATTGCATTGGCCTACACAAATAAACATCCTTAAATGGCCATTTGACTGTACTACTAAATACATTGTGCAGATTAGTATAAATAAGTGCTGAACTGCTATTGAGAAATGGAAATGTTCTGATAGTCAGAATGTAATTTCAGTATTTTCTGGCCCAAGGGCACAAATGGTATGCAAATCCTCACCCTTCTTTAAATGTATTCCTGAGCCAAGAAAACTAACTCCCTGCACTCAGAAAATTTCATCCAGTATTCCTATTCTCTCTTTCTCTTTCTGACTGCAGGGACTCGTCTGTTGACTGTTTGAATGGTCCGATGGTTTGATGAATTTTGGGACCTTTTGATCTCTCTCTCTTATTATGGAAAACATCCAATTTGGTGCTAACATCAACTATATGATTTCAAGATTTTATGCTTGAATGCTTCACTCTAGGTAGACGCTCTCTCTGCAAACGTTCATATATTAACTCAAAATCAATCATTCAGTTGCGTATCCTTATGTGACTATTTTGGAAACCCTTGAATGCTATTTAGGTCATTCGTTCTGTATTGTCTTATAAATTCCAATATAATTTGAATTATAAGTTTGGACACTTATCAAAGAAGACATTTCTTAAATCAGGCAAAATACGAAAAACCCAATTCATCAATAAGTTTGCATTTACATTTTTTGGTTATACTTTATTTTAAGGTGACGTCATTGTTCCTACTGTAAGTACTGAGTGATATTAATTAACTGCATGTGCTTACTATAGGGTTACAGACAGTTAGGGTTTGGTTTAGGATTAGTTACTTGTAATTGTGCATAATTGACTCTTAGTTAAAGGGGGGGGGGGTTGACTGCTTTTTTTCTTTGCATGATTGTGTTTATGGGGTGCAATATAACATGTATTCGTGTTTTTTCTTTTTTTAAAAGTCTTATTTTTCATAAACTTCACCTTCATTGTCATCCGCGCTCTCCTCTGTCCTCGAATGAGCGGTTGACTTCCTGAGTCTATGAAACCACTCCCTCAGAAACAGGCAGTGGGCTCAGATTGGTTAGTTTGGGCCGGTGTGTTGTGATTGGCTAAACTGTCGCTCATGTTGTCCGGAAGGTTAACACCCATTACCTTTACGGGCGAAACTTGCATGTCATGAGCTCTGGTCCATATGTAAATAATGGGGTCGGTACTGCAGTATCAGTTTGAGGCAGAATCAGAACTAAATAGCGATAAGTCAAACCACGAACGTCGTGCTAAATGATCTGAACTGTATGAAGTTCAGCGAACTGTATGAACGCCGTTCGGGGATCGACTTATCGAGACTATTTTTTAAGATGCTCCTGTCTGTATACGTGAAGTGAACTGTCTTCATAAAGTATCTTCTTATTAAAGGGTCTGTACACTTACAAAGTTCTCAATGCTTCGTTTTGCTTGTATGGGGCCTTATTATGTTACTGCGTTAGTGTGGGGCTATTTTGAGCCTTGTTAGTGGTATAAACCAGCGATTTCTTATGTGAATTCACATTGTTACCTAGTTACCAACCGATGTTTTATTAGACCAAAGGTTCATTGTTCGCCGGAGTTCTCCTTTTAGGCAGAGAGAAGTACAGTGAAAGAGAATTGTTCTCAAGCTTGTTATGACTCACACACACTTTTTTTTTTACTTACAGTCTTTCGTCCCAGGGATCTTGTGAACCTAGCATGTTAAACCTCCTGTGGGACTATTAAATGTAATCTCATTGCTGTCTTTTAGGCAGTGTGTGAGACAGATGTGCTTATACAGGAGCATGGGACAATTTGTGGATACAGACCATATCTACAATGAGAAACGTGTCAAATTAACTACAAAGCGAGCTAAAGAAAAAGAAGGCAATTAAACCAAAAGGTTTATTCAATTTTTACATGTGAGTGGTGCAGGCTGGTGCTAGCTGGTAGGTCCTTTACATATATTCTGCAAACAAACAAAACTCAAGGACTGCTTTGTTTCAGCCCCCATTCTTGTTGCCCATGATCCCTCTCGTCAGTTTGTGGTGGAGGTTGAACGCGTCAGAGTTGGGGTAGGTGCGGTTCTCTCCCAGTGCTCCTCTGTGGCTGGCAAGGTACATCCGTGCGCTTATCTTTCTCATCGTTTGTCACTCACCAAACACATTTACGACATTGGTAGTAGAGAATTGTTGGCAGTCAAGTTAGCCTTGGAGGAGTGGCGTCATTGGTTGGAGGGCTCGGGGTATCTTTCATTGTTTGGACCGACCAGAAGAACCTTGAATACATCAGGTCCACTAAGCGACTTAACTCTAGCCACTTTTTTTTGGTCGATTCGATTTTTTTTAGCTCCTACCGTCCAGGTTTCAAAAACATCAAGCCTAACGCATTGTCCCATATTATTTAACAATCAGAATGCCCATCGTTCCACAGAGATGTGTGGTTTCAATGCTAACTTGGGAGATTGAATCGAAGGTCCGCATGACCTTACATGGGGTAGTGCTTCCGCCCGGATGCCCAGCGGGTCGGTTATTCGTGCCAGAGAGATTACCGTCCAACGTTATTCGGTGGGGTCATTGTTCAATGGTAGCTTATCATCCAGGAGTAGATCGTACTATTTTTCTCATTAAGCAATAGTGGCAAAATATGGCTTGTCGTTTTGAATGGGCCTACTCAACCTCCTGCAGGGCTCCTTCAACTGTGGTCAGTTCCTTCAAGACCCTAGTCACATATTGCACTAGATTTTGCCCCTGCCTCACATGGTTACACAGTGGTTTTAACCGTGGTGGATAGGTTCTCGAAGGCTACTCATTTCATCCCTCTGCCCAAATTACTTTCTGCCATAGAGACAGCGTTTGGTGTCATAGACAATGTTTTTCGTATTCATGGCCTCCTGACAGATATGGTCTCTGACAGGGGTCCCCAGTTTATATCCAAATTTTGGAGAGAGTTTTGTCGATTGCTGGGGGCGAATGTCAGCCTTTCATCGGGGTTACATACCCAGAGCAACGGTCAGACGGAGAGGGCCAACCAAGAATTGGAACGAGGGTTGCAATGTTTGGCGCCACAGAATCCATCCTCTTGGAGTAAGCATATCTCATTTGAGTGTAGTTTAGGGTACCAGCCACCAATTTTTCCTAGTCTGGAATCCGAAGTCGCAGTTCCCTCTGCTCACGAATTTGTCCAGAGGTGCAGACAAATCTGCAGAACAGCCAGGGAGACTCTCCTCCAGGTGGGTTTCCTCACCAAGGCTTAAGCTGTTCACCACCGGACGAAGCCTCCCATCTACTTCGTTGGTCAAAAGGTGTGGCTTTCATCTACTGATATTCCTCTCCGTAGTGTGTAGAAAACTTGCTCTCAAATTCATTGGCCCGTTTACCATCACCAAGATCCGCAGTCCGGTGACGGTC